>NC_060281.1:71633559-71940256 GCF_021613505.1 Equus quagga | reverse complement strand
AACATTTTAAATCAAACCAGTTTTTTCTTCTTTTTTACGATTGGCACCTGAGTTAACATCTGTTGCCAATCTTTTTTTTCCTTCTTCTCCCCAAAGCCCCCCAGTACATAGTTGTATATTCTAGTTGTGGGTGGCTCTGGTTGTGCCACGTGGGACATCACCTCAGCGCAGCCTGACGAGTGGTGCCACATCCAAGCCCGGGATCCGAACCAGCAAAACCTGGGCTGCTGAAGAGGAGTGCGCGAACTTAACCACCCAGCCTCGGGGCCAGCATCCCAAAAAATTGTTTATTATTGTGGACTCCGTTTTCTTCTTAGTTTGATATTTGATTTGCTGCCACAACTTTGAAATTAAAAATTTTTATTTTTTTAATTTTTATCTATTTTTTAAGATTTTATTTTTTCCTTTTTCTCCCAAATCCCCCCAGTACGTAGTTGTATATTTCAGTTGTGGGTCCTTCTAGTTGTGGGATGTGGGATGCTGCCTCAGCATGGCTTGTTGAATGGTGCCACGTCCGCGCCCAGGATTCAAACTGGTGAAACCCTGGGCCACCAAAGCAGTGCGTGAACTTAACCACTTGGCCATGGGGCCAGGCCCGAAATTAAAAAATTTTTAAAGATTACAGTTTAACACACTGCCTACTTTCATGGATATAACGACTATTCTGAGGAATTAAAGCTTTCAGAAAGTTTAAACACTTTCCGGGGGCGGAGGCGGGGAACCAAACAGGAAACATGAAATTCCCTTCTCCCCAAAACAATCAGCTTTTAGCTGATTCATCCAACCTTTTCTGGTTCCAAGGAATGAGAACATAGGTAGCTCAGTCGAACCCTGCATCTACTGGAGAAACCCAAGACAAACTAGAAGCTTACCCACTGGAGAGACAGAACACCCCAATCTGTTTTAAACATCTGTTCATTAATCTTAAATCTGGGTTTGCACTACACAAAGAGTTGAGGGTATGTAGATCTAAAACCATCATCACAAATTTAAATTTGGCAAGATAAAGATTCAGAGGGTTTAATTATATTAAACAAAAACAATTTCTAATGCTAAAAAACATTATCCAAAACCTGGAGACGATGACTCCACGTCCTTTCAATGTCATTCAGAAGCATTACGTAACAGGCCCACTCAAAGATTTAGTACTCTAGAAAAATGTAACATTGTTTCACTGTGCTATTTATTATTAATTAAGGGCTCATGTTATGCGAAGCTGTGGATTTGTGTCCTGTAGAAAAGACAACCTGTAGTACTTCCCTAAAGGATATTAACCAGTTTTGGTCATCTAACATACAGCAATTCTCTTCTAAGACTGAGTACTTCCTCAAATGCTTTTGTAATCAGTTTTACCATCTTACTGATTTCCTCATTAATTAATGAACCAAACAGACTCTTTGACATGTGTCCACTCAGGTTGCATGAGTCGTCTACCTTTTGGAAAATTATACTTTGACCTATACAAAGTTGTTTAAATAAAACCTAGGGAAATTGAATTATATGGAAGAACTTCACTCAGCTGTATATCATTATATTATTTCTTTAGTTCTTACTTTTCTAAGGGCAGGTTTAAACAGTTCCTTTTCTACCCCCAAGTGATGGTCAAAACAACCTAAGGAAGGATGAATATAGAATGAAGTTAAAGGCAATTATTTACTTTTCAAGAAAGCATGTCTCATTCAATGTGTTATGGAAATACCAATTAGAATTTTAGGGACACACATACACTTAGAGACAGAGGGACAGGGAAATATAAAAGGAGCTTCGTGACCTAACACATTTACAGACTGCCCCAATACAGGTAGAGTCATACACTGCTCAACAACAGGGATACCTTCTGGGAAATGCATCTTTAGGCAATTTCATTGTTGTGCAAAGATCATAGAGAGTGCTTATCCACACCTAGAGGGTACAGCTTACCACACACCCCAGTTATGTGGTACTAACCTCATGGGACCACTGTCGTATATGTGGTCTGTCGTTGACCAAAGTGTCATTATGTGGCCCACGACTGTTTATCAGCCATGCAGATATCCTTTATTTCATGAAATAGTTTTAGAAATTAAATGATTAATTCTTCTGAAGTATTACAAATTTCCTTGGGCTCACGCTACATATACAACTCAATTTATCTAAAGCACAGAAAAAGCTATCAAATTATAACTCAAAGGTTTTGATGGCATAAGGGCATACTGTTAGTATGTATAAATCACCACCACCAGGAAAGATTCTTAAATTACTCCTACTTACCCTGCAGACTGACATCTGGTTTGTTGTAAGTGTACCAGTCTTGTCTGAGCAGATAACAGAAGTACAACCAAGGGTTTCTACTGAGGGGAGGCTTCGAACAATGGCATTTTTCTTTGCCATTCTGCGAGTTCCAAGAGCCAGGCAGGTGGTGATGACAGCAGGTAGACCTTCAGGAATGGCTGCTACAGCCAGGGCCACTGCAATTTTAAAGTAGTAAATAGCACCTCTGATCCAGGAGCCTCCATGAACTGGGTCATTGAAGTGCCCAATGTTTATGATCCAGACTGCAATGCAAATAAGGGAGATGACTTTGGAAAGCTGTTCCCCAAACTCATCTAGTTTCTGCTGGAGAGGTGTTCTCTCCTGTTCCGTTGCCACCATTTCATCCCGGATCTTGCCAATCTCAGTGTTAACTCCAGTTGCCACAACCACTCCCATAGCTTTGCCAGCAGCAATGTTTGTGCCCTAGGACAGAAGTAGAGAATTGATTACAAGATTAATACCACACCACACTTAAATACTGACTAGTAAACTCAGACTAGTGTAGCTTTTGACTAGAGCATCCAGATTCTCTCACCACATTCTACCGGGCCTGCCAGAGGCTACTATTCAGAGAACCAACCATCCAACTTTGATAATGCGCAATACCTCATGCAGGATGGTGCGGTATAGCTCTCCCTGATTCTCATTTCATGTGGGACCTACTTGCCCCAGAGTAGCTCTACAGTGACCCACCTGGAATCTCGATTCACAACATTGAGACTGGTTTATAGGCTAGATTTGGGTTGGAGCACCGTTCTAAACCCTCTGGGTTCCCAATTTCTTTTTCTTTAATTTTTAATTTTTTTTTTGCCAATTTAATATTTTTTTCTTCCTCCTTCTCCCCAAACCCCCCTGGTACATAGTTGTAGATTCTCAGTGTAGGTCCTTCTAGTTCTGCTATGTGGGACACTGCCTCAGCATGGCTTGATGAGTGGTGCCACATCCCCGCCGAAGCAGAATGCGTGAACTTCACCACTTGGCCATGGGGCCAGCTCCCCGCCCAGTTTCTTAAACTCCATACAGCTCTCAACTCTAAGCATTCTCCACCTCTGGCTCTAACAGCTCAACCTCCCCTCCTTTTATCACCTATAATAAAGAAGGGAAACCAGCACCATGGGTTCCCTTGAGGACCTCCACTCACGCACTGGCATTCAAAAATCAATGAAGTATGAGTTCTCTCCTCACCCCACTTCAGCTAGTGTTGGAATGACACTGCTTCATTACTTTCATTGTAACTCTATAGCACTTTACTTACCGTGGGTGGTTAGGCTCCCATACTAACCCACAAAAGCCTACCACTTGAAATAACATTTTAAATTCCAAAGAAGCAAAATTTATAAATTGTAAAAATTTTTATTTCAAAAAAATTTAACAGGAGAGTTGAAACAGTACGTACAATGAACATCCATTTTACTTTTCACAGACTCACCAATTATTAATGGTGCCACATTTGCTTTCTCTCTAAATACATACCTTTTTTATTGTGGACCACATACATGTATCATCCACATTTTGAAAACATCCTTTATAGGCTAAGCCTTCTCCAAACAAATCAAGTTTTCCACTAGGTTTACAGATAAAGAGTTTAAAGATGTTTGACCTGATCTTTTATTTTAATCCTCAAAAACTTGCCAATTAAAACAAAAAACATCTAGGTCACACATTCTACCATTCTGACAGCTAAGAGTGATCACGAAGAGTAGGATTATCCTTTGGAATAACAGCCAACACTTCCTAAGTTTGACCACTAGAAGGTAAGCAGTGAAAAAAAAAATCTGTAGACTTAAAACTCTGCGAATGTCTCCAAATAAAAATACATTTGATAAAGTATTACTTACAGAAAAGAGCATGTTCTTCTTATCTTGGTTGACAGCCCGTGGGTCAGGGACAGGGTCAGTGTGCTTGATGACAGAGACAGATTCACCTAAGCAGGTGGTAAGACAGAAGGGATGGTCAGACCTGTGCAATCCACACCTAGAATCTGGGAACCCTCATCTACTTATGCCACTACTACTCTCAGGAAAAGGAATAAAAGGCCCAATTTATTCAGAGGTAAACTAGTAAAATTTAGTATTAGAAACTAATTTCAGAGCAAGGAATGTCAGGATTAAAATCAATACAATTTCAAAATAAAGGAACTTAATTTTGAAGTAAAATCCCAGTCAATTACCTTTATTTTTTGGAGTAACTGTTCAAATTTAGTTTATTTTCAGGTATCATTTTACACTCTAATACTGTGAATATATACTTATATATATTTGTTGTATACTTATATATACATACACTCTAATACTTTAAAAAAAGTGAAGGTATATTTATTTTTAATGAGTTCAACTATAGATACAGTGCATGAATAATGAGGATCATCCGCTGGGAAGCCTGTTTTTGTTCAATATTGCCAAAGGTGAAAAATGAAAACATTGTTTTAGAAATATTTACATGCACTAATCAGACCATTCTATTTCAGTAACATTAGAAAACAGCAATCAGTAGTTGCACTAAAAAGAGCACATGGTATAAAGGACTACTTAGAACTTTTACAATGTCTTATCGAATCTGGTTTCAATTTTACTTAATATCACTTATGAAATATACAATCAGGGTCAGTCTGAGTGATGTGAAAATGGCTCCAGTTGTTAATTTAAATTTCAGGCAGGAAACTTCACTCTCGATATTTAACAAAAGAATTTGGTTCTTCAATCTAGCCTAAAACTACAGTATGATTATTTTAACAAAAAAATGACATTCAAGAAACTCGGTGAAAAGTTTTAAAATGCTAATTATTTCTTCAGGCAAACTATGAGAATTTCATGCATATAACCCAACCAATTCCCCAACATTTTATGGCTTAATCAACTTCCAGCTTGTTGCTGCTACTGGGAGTCTTGGTAGATAAGCTATTCATAAATAAACAATAAAAAATACAGAGCCCAGGTTATTCACATTACTACCTCTATGACATTAGTTGCTTTTCAAAACTGATGATCAGATAAATCTTGATCATCTTTGGATTTTATATTTACTCTCTATTTAATTCAGGTTAGTACAGTGTTTATCTTCTGACCACCTTCCTTCCAGTTAATATGAACCCTCCACCCTAGACTGTGCCTTTATCAAATAGAAATATGAAAATATTCCAAACAATCCCAAATCTAAGAGTGCAAACTTTAGGTAGTAAAACATTCACCATTTTTGGACTTGCTAACTTTGGTTAACTGTACATTTGATTATTGCAAAGTCTGTTAGATGTGAGATTAGCATTCCCTCAGTGAAAAAAAATTACAGCTCTGGAGTCATTTTTCCTTGCCTGGGAAAAGAAGTTTCCACAAAACAGAGACACAATACTTTGACCTAAAGATAATTACCTCTGCTAATGAAGGAATTTGTGTAACCTTTTAAAAAAAAGTAAAAACATAATGGTGATTTTTGGTAAAAACTAATTTTTGATAAAATTAAAAGATAGAAGCCCTATGAGACGAAAGCCAAGTTCGTTTTGCTTTTAAATCATGCCTTTAAACTCCATACGTTAGCAAAAAGCCTAACTGATAAAGCACTAAAAAATAACTATCTTGAAGAGGATTAAGATGGGATACTACAAAGGGACAGTGCAAGAGTCGACTCTATTAGCATGGGCTGTGAGAGAGGCTTAAGAAACTCAATGACCTTCCAATACATAATATTTACCTGTGAGAATTGACTGGTCAACTCTTAGAGTAGTAGATTTGATGGAAGTTAATCTTATATCAGCAGGAACTTTGTCACCAACTAATTGGAGAGAAAAAAGGCAGCTAAAATAAGGGACTTTTGCAATCATGTTTTGAAGAGATGAATCTGTCTCCAAATAAAACACAATTTTTAAAGAAAATAAATACCCCGTATACAGCACAAATACATAAAAATCTGTTAGAATAAGCAAGATAACTTATCCTCAGAGTCATAAAAATTCTTGCTGGATAGATACAAGATTTGAATTACATAAGAAGAAAGAGAGTGATGCTTGAGGAAACCTCTAAGTATACGTTATTTACACACACACACACACACACACACAGAGGGGATAGTGAAGGGGACTGAGATATATATGCCATGGTTTATTCCAAAAGAAAAGCTAAGTATCATGAGTAGGAAGCAAATGGCTCTTTAAAAAGATGTTCAACTAATCTCACTCATAAGAGGGATGCAAAATAAAACTACATGGAGACACCACTTTTAAACTCTCAAATTGACAAACCAGAGTTGAGAAAATGCACCAATGTATAGAAACAGGGACTCTTATACAGGGTGACTATAAGATCTGAAAATTTTAGGGTTCTTTTTTTTAAAGATTTCATTTTTCCTTTTTCTCCCCAAAGCCCCCAGGTATATAGCTGTATATTTTCAGTTGTGGGTCCTTCTAGTTATGGCATGTGGGATGCCACCTCGGCATGGCTCAAGAGCAGTGCCATGTCCATGCCCAGGATCTGAACCAGTGAAACCCTGGGCCACCAAAGCGGAGCGCGCAAACTTAACCCCTTGGCCACAGAGCCAGCCCCTGGAAATTTTAGTTTTAATAAGAAAAAAAAAACCCAAAACCAAGCCAGAGGCATAAATCACTCATAGGCAAGTTGCCTGAGCAGAGTAATGAAAATTCTATGTTAGTGCACTGCTAACAAGGGCAAACTGAATGTGTGTAACGTCACTAAACATATCATGTAACATTAACAGTCCATTTAGTACTTATAATTCAACTGTGCTTCCAGGCTTTGTGACCACCCTGCATACATTGCTGAGTAAGAAAAGACTGTTACAAAATCTCTGGAGGGCAATTTGGCAGTATATATCTAAACTGCAACGCACAATCTCTTACCCCACAAATTCCACTACGAGGAATTTATTCTACAGATATACTCACACAATATATGGTTAGTCCCGCACAGTTTTTTTAAATTAATAGTAGAAAGATGAGACAACTCTATTCATACTAAAGTGACAATTTCTAAGATATACTGTGTATTAAGTGAAGAAAACACAAGAGTGAGGCATCAAGTGTATGGAGCTTCCACTGGTCTAAGGAAATGCCTCTGGGAAGGTATAACAAACTGGTAACACTAGGTAGGTGGGCACAGGTGGAGGGAGACTTTTAACCTTGTACCCTTTGTTACCTTTTGAAATCTGAACTATCAAATAAATGAATAAATCTTTTGCATAACCTCTAGAAGATCTTCAAGTCAACTGAGTCTTCTTTTCTGTGCCAAAGAGTTCCTTGAATAGCTCTTAAAGGCCCATGTCTCAGCCCCTTTCCTTGATGAGTATAAAGCAAATGCCACAACGCAGACCCAGGAAGAGATAAATCCATTGCTTTACGTGCACTTTGAGAACAGTGTCCAGCACACTTGCAGGTGTTCAAATACTGTTACATGAGCACACATCAGTGCCAAAGCAACTCGACATTAAAAATAAGTGTACAATAGCTTTCCTTGACTTTCTGAAAAGGAACTAAGGTAGTTTTGGAAGTCTTACACAAGGACAGCTAAAAATTGTAACAAATTAGTACAGTCTCCCCTAGAATTGCATATGGTATTTTTAAGTCAAATCTTCATTTTCCATAATTCCATTCTAACTGTCACTGGTTATATATAAACTGGCAAAATAGCCATCCTGTCCAAGAAGCAGATTTATTTCACTTGTTAAACCTTTAACTTAGTTCTGAGTTTTCTGCATTTCAGAGCTTTTAAATTCAAGGAGAGTATGGTTTACTTTTTGAACTCTAGTTCATGAAACAAGCCTATGGTCTAAGTAGGAAATGTGGTCCACGAGGCAGCACAGAAAGAGACTGTCAATATATAATCTCAAGAGGCAAAGATCATCCTTGCCTTTGACTGCAGGGACGGATTAAGTTAAGATGAAACTCCTGCTGGAAATGCTTATGCAACAAATAGCAATAATCAAACTGAATAAACTAGAACCTTTCACTTTAATATAATTCTGCTCGTACTTACAATAAAGTAACCATATCCTAAACTTTAGTGACCCTCAACAGCTAAAAATGCCCCATCAAGATGAAAATTTACAATCAACTGGAAATTATTTTTACTGTATTATTTCTGGTTGTCATAATTAATTTGATTCAACATGACCTTAAACATGAAAAGAATACAAGTTCAATGACAAGTATATGACCCTAAATGGAAAACTTACTTGACAATGTTCCTTTGATGTCTGAGGCAACTTATGTCCATGATTCTATAGGAGCAGAAGACATCTGTCTAATGTGGGACAGAGATCCCCACAATCTATAAAGCACTGTCACACTTCTGCATTGTAACAGCTAGGTGAACATACACCAACAATCTAAAAGCAGAAATTTCATTTTATACTGAAAGTTGAATCCCTTTTTCTACTTAAACAATTTCCTATATAAGCCCTAGCTCATACTTTCATATACCTGCCATATTTAAGGCCAGCAAATCTAATACTCAAATTGAGGACAAACTACAAGAGGACCCACAAGCAGTATCCTGACATTTATTTTGCTGTGTTTCAGTGAAAGCTCACAGAATGTAAAATGGATGGAAAATGTATTTTTGAGGCAATAAATACCAAGGTTAAATTTCTTTCCTGGCTAACACAGTAAACATATTAGCTATTAGTTTAAGGCAGGATCAATATTACATATATGCAGCATTAAAAATTACATTTATACTAGCATAATAAAGAAACCAGCTACTTTTCCCCTAACCGTCTATTTTAAAAATATGAAGGCTGTCTCTGTGCTGTAGAAAAATTAGATTGATATACGTTTAATTATTGGCCAAATATTCAAGAATAACTCCAGTGTCAAATGTAGTGGAACAAATGACCTGAGAAGCCCTTAAAAATCGACCTCAAGTTCTCCTTAACTTTTCTTTCATCTTACAACAGCTATTTTAATTGGGAGGAAATTAAACATTTAGGAATTAAAAAAAAGATGATCTGGGGCCCTTTACAGAATCTCAGGACATGCTCTTCCAAGAGTCTGGTTCAATACATTTCGGGTGAGGGTCCATATTTTAAAAAGTTCTCCAAACACACTAAAAAATTAATACAAGAAAAAAACACAAGCATAATAACTAGGGTCATAGATCCCGTGAAGGGCTTGTTTACAACAGCCTTTACTATGTGCTGTTTCTCATGTGCCAAGTATGCCAACTTCAGGCCAAGATGACCCTCAGTCCCTGAACGTTTTACATTTACTTCCCCCCAAGTTTTACATTTAATTTTCTTCCATTAGAAACTGAACTCTTGGGGCCGGCCCCATGGCCGAGTGGTTGACTTTGTGCACTCCACTTCAGCGGCCCAGGGTTTCGCCGGTTCAGATCCTGGGCATGGACGTGGCACTGCTCGTCAGGCCATGCTCAGGCAGTGTCCCACATGCCACAACCAGAAGGACCCACAACTAAAATATACAACTGTGTACCGGGGGATTTGGGGAAGAAAAAAAAGAAGAAGATTGGCGACAGTTGTTAGCTCAGGTGCCAATCTTAAAAAAAAAAAAAACAAAAAACAAAAAACACAAAACTGAACTCTGTGGAAAGGTACTAAAAAAGCATAAATCCAAACTGGTCTTAAAAACCTGCCATATTCTAGCATTCTCTTAGCTAGAAAGACACATACATTATCTCGACCAACCCACGTCCTCATTTTAGACAGGAAACTAAAGCTAGGAAGTAAAAGGAATCTTGCTGTGTGACTGTGCTTTTTGTTTGTTAGAGTTGATTTAGGATTGAATCTATTAGGAAGCAGGTTCTCTAATGAAGTAAAAGATGTATGAAAGTAAAGATTCAATGAATACTTTTCAAACTAAGACCATTTTCTTTTGTCTGCAGGCTTCTGTGAATTTCAGACAGGGTTTTGTGCCTGAGGACTAGGCACTCTTCTGATGAGCACACCCAGTACTATTTCCCTGATGGGGTATGTCAATGCCTTTAGGGCAAGTGGTAGTCGAAAATTCTTACTCTTGCCAAAGGGATGCTCTGCAATTTTTTCCTTCGAAATTTTTTTTCTCTGTCTCTTGGGTTCAGGTGGTGTAATAAAAGAATAAACTCTTCTAAACTACCTTCCATTTGTTCAACATCTGACACTTTTCAAATTCAGCTCTTGGCTCCTTAAGTCTGTAGCTTTTTAACATGCTATGAAAATAGAGATTTCCACTCTGAACAAAATCCACAATGTATACTTCATGTTAGATTACCGAAAATGCAAGTAAAAGTCAGTTAAAGGCAATTATTACTTTACCACATTGAACTGAACACAAGCTTTCTTTACCTTAAAATCCAGGAAGGAGAGTTTATAAGCCATGATACTTAAACATCGTTTACATCATTATGTCAAAAATAAATAGCGATGGTTAAAATCAGCATTACTCAGAAAAAGCCTTATTATGAATTGGTTATATGTAAAAAAGAAAAAAACCTAACTTACTCTGGCAAATTCCACCAGTTATTTAACTTTTCTAAGAGAAACTATATACAAGATCAGAAATGACCTCTTAAATACCACTATTGTTTTTGAGTTTAAATGGCTCCTGGAAAAAGCAAGCCATAATAGAATTAATTAACCTACATTACTTAAACATTTAACTATGACTCAAACATTTTCACTACGTTTCCAATTTCAGTCATAAATTTTGTAGTCAGGCAGAATGAATGAAATTCTTCACTTGAGAAGCCCTACTTAAAATTATTTCCAGGCCTCAGGGTGAGCAGGGAAGGAACACTACAAACAGTACACTGTTTGCTTCCAATCTGTTTTTTTGGGAGTATTATCTATGACGAGACCCATCTTTTAAAACTGCAAATGTGATGGAATCTACACTTTGGGTGGTGAACACAATGTAGTGTATATAGAAGTCAAGAGATACGATGATGTATACACCTGAACTTTATATAATGTTATAAACCAACATCGCTCCAATTAAAAAAAAATGCAAATGTGATATTCTCTTGTTTCAAACCTTTCAACAGCTTCTTCCTACTAGACTTGAGATAAAGTTTAGTATCTTAACCACGGTTTGTAACACCCTCCACGACTCAACTGCTGCTTACTTCTTACCACTCTCTTCTCCCTCTAAACTTCAAACACAATGGTCTTCAGTTCCTCAAAATCCTTTGAGTCTTTACATGCATTCTTCTCTCCTTCCCCCATCCCCCAAATAGCAACGCTTTCTGTGAACTCTCAGATTAGGTTCTTATCCCTTACGATGTGCCCACAGAGCTGTCCTTTTCTTTTCCTAACACTCATCATACTACGGTGTTTGATGTATCTTGCCCACTAGACCAAAAGCTCCATGAAGGAAGAGAGTCACTCAGTCACCACCAATTTCCTAGTTCCTATGTGCTGGCACACAATGGGTGTCAAAATATCTATCAATGAATGAAGTACTTGTAACACATTATTCCTTTAATCAACAATCATCAGAGATGGTAATTATCCAGTTGAAGAATATCACAAGGCTAGAAACAATAAAAAAAACAGGATCCAAAGAGATCTCAGACTTCATTGGGCTGTACCGTGATTGTAGTTTATATACATTTAGATGAAAACCAAAAAACATGAATGCTAATAGAGGATTAGGTGGAAAAGGGCATGTGTGACAAAGACTCAGGGGTTTTAGCTGGTAGGGCAATTAAGACTGCCAAAGAAATGTCCTTAGGCTGTAAGAGCACAAGACAACTTGTCTAGAATATCAAACAGACCCCATTCACATAACTGAATTCAACTCTGGGCACCAAAGAAAGCCATCAGAGCTAAGACTAACATGGAAGTAAAAATTTTAGGGGCTGGCCCCATGGCCGAGTGGTTAAGTTCGTGCACTCCACTTTGGCAGCCTGGGGGTTTCATTGGGTCAGATCCTGGGTGTGGACATGGTACCACTCATAAAGCCACGCTGAGGCGGCATCCCACATAGCACAACCAGAAGGACCTACAATTAGAATTGCAACTAAGTACCAGGAAGCTTTGGGGAGAAGAAGAAAAAATAAGTTAATTTAAAAAAGAGGGTCTGGGGCCGGCTCCGTGGCCAAGTGGTTAAGTTCGCGCACTCTGCTGTGGCGGCCCAGGGTTTGGATCCTGGGTGAGGACATGGGACCGCTCGTCAGGCCACGCTGAGGTGGCGTCCCACATCCCACAACTAGAAGGACCTGCAACTAAGATATACAACTATGTACCGGGGGGGTTGGGGGAGATAAAGCAGAAAAAAAAAAAAAGATTGGCAACGGTTGTTAGCCCAGGTGTCGATCTCTGGGGGCGGGGAGAGAGGGTCCCTTAAAAAAAAAATTTTTTTTAGGCTACACCACGCTGTTAACACTCAAGCCTCCTGTTTCTACCACAAACTGCCACATGCTCTTGGATAAGTTGCAAACTCTGCATTTTAGGTAAGTTCCCCTCTAGTTCTAAAATGGTGATGAATTTACCTTCAACTACTTAACAAGCCATCAAAGGAAGAGGAATCAAACTTCTCTGTGGCTCCAAAGCGAAAAAACATACAGAACAGATAAATATATATTAGCTCCTTATGAAGAACATTTTATAATAAAACTCACTAAAAATGGCATAGCTGGTCCTAAGCAGGCAAGTTTCCAGTTACTAGAGGTAGAAGATAACCACTCATTAGATGCTGCAGAGGCAGCCCATCACCAGGCAAGGTTAAAGTGTACGATATCTGGTATACCCACCAATATAGTTTTCTCTTTATTACAAAAGTAAAGCATGCTTTTAAAAGGTGAAGACATCTCTCGTGCTCCTCACCCACAAAATATACATCAAGCTGTTAACAGTATTTATCTTCTAGACCTTTCTCTATGGATAACACTTAACTAAAACTTCACTGAAATAAAAATCACAAACCTCACTTTATATTATTATATACTTATTTGAATGGCTACACAGTAATAATGTCCACGTAAATTTGGAAAATGCTTATTCTACAGCAAGCACTGCAGTAAGGACTTTATGGGTTTCTCGCTCTCTTTTTTTATTAGGAGTTTAAAAATTTTTTCTTCTTCTCCCTAAAGTCCCCCAAGTACAGCATTGTATATTTTAGTTGTGGGTCCTTCTATGGTTGTGGCATGTGGGATGCTGCCTCAGCATGGCCTGATGAGCAGTGCTAGGTCTGTGCCCAGGATTCAAACTGCCGAAACCCTGGGCCGCTGAAGTAGAGCGCGTGAACTTAACCACTGGGCCACGGGGCTGGCCCAAGGTTTCTAACTCTTAATCTTCACAGTTCTAAGGAAGGTGTGATCATCTTCATCCCCAGCTTACAGATGAGGAAAATGAGGCACAGAAAGCAAACTTGCTCAAGGTCACAGTGTTTTATAGCCATACTCCAAACTAAATCAGTCACTATTTTCATGGCCATCTGGTGTTTCTAATTTTTCCTATTATGATGTTATATGATTATATCAGCTTTGTGCACTTAGATTACTTCTGGAGGATAGATTCACAGAAGCACAATTTCCCTACAAATGTATACCTCCACCAAATTTATATTCCTGCCATTTCCCCATACTTCCTCAGTCTTGTATTTTTCTGAGCACTGGTAACATTGAGCACTGTATTTTTCAAAATTCTTTTATCATCTTCAAAATAAAAGCTGTTTTATATTTTTACATAATCAAATCTGGTGATCTCGGTGGTTTTGTGTCACACTCAGGAAACTGTTCCCTATACCACGTGGTTTAACTTTTCCAAAATCTTAATCACGATGGAAAGGTTGGACACTTACTGGTACTGTGACTATCACTGAGTCATGGGGAGTGGGGAGGAGGTGATTGCAAGAAATTAGGAAACGCCAGCCCCATGAAATTCAGGTCAGGCTTCAAGAGCAACTGGTCCATCATGCTCTGATGGTTGGGGAGATGTTGTTGAGTTCCTCATTTCTCATGGTTCTTAATGCCTTAGCTACCCTGACAGTGACAAATGAAGGGCTCTAGGTCTCACTGATTTCTGTTTTAGATTATTTGCTCTTCCTTTTATATCCAAGTTCTTAAGATTAAGAACTTAGATCTCTGTAAAACAGAGCTATAACTTACAAGAACTAAAATAATGATTTCTATTGTTATCTGGATACAGATGGGCTCAGATTTACATTTCTAACTAGCCCTGTTCTCTCATCCTTCTCACTGTGAAACAACTCCATATGGAGGAAACAGCAAAGGAGAACAAACCTACTCACCACCTCACTTAGTCATACATCTTTGCTTCTACTTCTTTGATCCATGTTTATCATTTTAGGAACAGGTGAAAACTGTTTACTCTAACAGTGTTCCAGCAATACTACATAAATTGCTTAACCAGACAGTATTTTACTTAATTATACTTTAACTATAATCATCATGCTGTACATTACACACTCAGAACATATTTGTCTTATAACTGGAATTCTATACCTTCTGGCCACCTTCACCCAATTCCCCCACTCCCCGGTCCCTGGCAACCACCAACCTGATCTGTTTCTATGAGTTTGGGTTCTTTTAAATTCTACATATGCATGAGATCACACAGTACTTGTCTTCCTCTGTCTGACTTATTCCACTTAGCATAATTACCCTCAAGGTCCATCCATTTTGTCACAAATGGCAGGATTTCCTTTTTTTTAATGGCTGAATATTATTACACTACATATATACACACCACATTTTCTTTATCCATCATCCACCAACAGACTCTTAAGCTGTGACTATGTCTCGCCTGTTGGAAATAATGCTGCAAGGAACATGGGTGTGCAGATCTCTCTTCAGGATCATGATCTTGTTTCCTTCAGATACATACCCCGAAGTGGAATTGCTGGATCATATGGTGTACTACTTCATTTTTAAAAACCAAACAGCTAGAATCCTGAGGTGGATTTCTGGAGAAAAGGGCAAATAAACCCCTGAAATTACACAAAAGATTTCAAATGTGTGTTTTTGGGGAGAGAGTCCATAGATTCCATTAATTCTCAAGGGATTGTGATCTAGAAATGATTAAGAACTACTGCTCCAGGGCTTTGCTTCTCAAAGTGTGGTCCACCTGGGAGCTTAGCAGAAATGCAGAATAATCAGGTCCCACTCCAGACCTACAGAATCAAAACCTGCACTTCAACAAAACTCCCATGCTTATAAAGTCAGAGAAACACTGCTCTAAGCAGCAGGCCAAATCTAAAGGTTTGCTTTTGTTTGTTTTAAAAACAGCCCTTGAACCAAGAAAGAGTTTTACATTTTTTAAAAGGCTTGTTTTAAAAACAAAAACAAAAAGAGATTTTTCTACAGAGACAGTTTAGGGCCCACAAAGCCCAAAACATTTATTAGGTGGGCCTGTACAAAAAAAAAAAAGTTTGCCAAGCTCTCTGCTCTACAGCCTAGAACTGACTTCTCTGATATTTGTGTTAGGGAGCTCGGCAGGTATGGATTAAGTGTTTGCTGACTATTCAGTCAGGCTGCTCCAATTTTTTCTTCCAGAAGCAAAAGAAGTCCACCCAGACTCATGGCCCAGGCAAACAGATGATGTGCCCACATTATCTAATCAGACACCTTCTAGAGCCAGAGAGCTCCAAAAGAGTCTGCTCCAATTACCCAGTTCTACAGAGGTTAATTTACTCTGTCCAGTGTCATGCAGAATTAGGACAATAATCCAAGTTCTTACATGAATCAGTCATCTTTCTATTTACAGCTTTGTCTTTCCTTTTCCCTGACTGCTTGGAAATGCCACTTCATACATGTTACTAAACTTCATTACTTCAAGTGGACTATCAAACATGAAACTTTCCTTCCCTTAGTTACCAAGTTTAAGAATCAGTTTTTTTTATTGAATAAATCTCAAAATTACTTACACTACTGCTGAACATTTACTCTTCACTTTAGGAAATACAAAATCAATTTCTTTAGGAACTGAAGCAAATCCAATTTTATGTTAAGATTGTGTCATGTTTATCACTTACATAATCTTAAAATATGATTTGCTCCAGAGTATACTACAGGACAGAAGTCAGCTGAGGATATTTATGTCCTTGTGCTATTCGTCAACTCCAGGTTACCAAGTTACATGAAGTTTGTTTTAAACAATCTTGAAAACAGTGACCTCAAGAAGTCAGTAAATAACACCCCCTGCTCCCCGGGCATATAGTGAAACCCCTAAAATTCTAAAGTTAAGACTTTTGTGACTATCATAGCTTGATTCACTTTGATAATATTAGCAGATAATACGGGAAGCTTAAAAACATTGATGTTCTTTCCTCATAAAAGAGGATGTGATTTTACTTCTTTTGGTTTCCACCCATCCAGAGAAGTATTTTCTGGCATTAAGATTATACAAAATTACTGTAGCTTCAGAAGATGAACATGTGGGTAACTATCTCCTATTTTTACTTGCCAAATCAATTTTGACTCTTGTATTGTAGATACTTCTAGGGTTTACATAAGCATTAGCTATGCATGCTTACACAATATCTTCCTAGAAAGGTTATTAGCTGATATAGCAACATCTAAAATTTAATTTCCTTAACAACTCCCCACACATCTCTTCCCAAAAAAACCACCCAGTTCAGTCTAGCCTTTAGAAAGTCCAGTGGACTAATCCTATCAGATGTCTTCCAAAAGCTAGCAAAAACAACTTTTATCACCTGAAGTTAGGAGATGATCCTTACCTCCAAACAATGACGAAAAAAGGTCTCTTTCCTTTCCTTTTTTTTTTTTTTAAAAGATTTTATTTTTTCCTTTTTCTCCCCAAAGCCCCCCAGTACATAGTTGTGTATTCTTCGTTGTGGGTTCTTCTAGTTGTGGCATGTGGGACGCTGCCTCAGCGTGGTCTGATGAGCAGTGCCATGTCCGCGCCCAGGATTCGAACTAACGAAACACTGGGCCGCCTGCAGCGGAGCGCGCGAACTTAACCACTTGGCCACGGGGCCAGCCCCAGGTCTCTTTCCTTTTGCAAGTATCAAAATAGCAACTCCATACTTGCATTCATCTTCAAAATGGTTCCTAATATTCTCCAGTTTTCCAATTCATCAGGAAGAACCCTTCACACTCAATTTCATAATTTAAATAGAAGTATAAAAGTTACCATGTCTAAAAGCCCAATTCATGCCATTTATCCCTTCAGGCTATGTAGAGAGTTAAGATTCTGACTCACAAGAAACATCGTAGATCTACATTTAGAATTGAAGTTCATTTCTATAGTTTCACAGAACTGAATTACTGGGCTAAGTAGCAAATTATACGGTCAATTAGATTACCAAACCTAATAAAAGTTGAATTTAAAAAGCTTCAACATGTATAGTCTTTAAAGTCTTAATGAAATAAACACTTATCTATTGGGCCCAGGTCAAGCAGTCACAATATGTTTTTCCTCAATGTTGTATATAATTCACTGTAAATGCCATAGGATTACATCTTACCCAATTCAATGACCCACTGTTCCTAGTAATCCTGCAAAACTATCATTTCTAATTTGAATATAAATATACAACCACCATGAAAAGTCACCAAAATAACCAAATAAGACTATATTGACAACCTAAAAATTAAAATTATCAAGCCTTAACATGATAAAGGGCATCTAGAAAACCTATGGCTAACATCATTCTTTGTGGTCAAAACTAAATGCTTTTCCCTTAGAATAAGGAAAAGAATGTCTGCTCTTGCCACTTCTATTCAACATTCTAGTGGAGATTCTAGCCAAGGCAATTAGACAAGAAAAAGAAAAGGCACCTAGATTGGAAAGATATAAAAACATGTTTGCAGATGACATGATCTTATATATAGGAAACCTCAAGGAACCCCTGCAAAACTATTAGAATTAATAAGAGTCTGGCAAGATTGCAAGGTATGAGGCCAACACACAAAAATGAATTGTATTTCTATACACTAGCAAATAACAATCTGAAAACAAAATTAAGAAAACAATTCCTATTACAAACAGCTTACCCCCAAAACAAACAAACAGTAAATACTTACGAATAAACTTAAAAAGTATTACAGGACTTGTACATTCAAAACAACAGTGTTAAAAGAAATGAAAGACCTAAATAAATGGAAGGGCACCCTGTGGTCATGGATCAGAAGATTTAATTATCGTTATGATAGCTATTCCCCAAGCTGATCTATAGAATCAATATAATTCTTATCAAAATCCAACAGCCTTTTTTGTAGTAATTAACAAGCTAATCTTAAGATTTATATAAAATGCAAAGGACTCAGAATACCCGAAATAATCTAGAAGAACAGCAAGGCTGGAAGACTCAAACTTGATATCAAAACTTACTACAAAGCTACAGTAATCAAGACAGTGTGGTACTGGCATAAGGAAAGACATACAGATCTCAATGGAACAAGTTAATTTGTAGTGGAAAATGTAGTTAATTGATTTTTGACAAGGATGCCAGATCAACAGAATGGAGAAGTCTCTTCAACAAATGGTGCTGAGACAACTGGATATCCAAATGCAAAAGAATGAAGCTGGACCCCCACCTCACACCATACACAAAATCTTTGTGACCTTAGATTAAGGCAAGATTTTCTTAGATGTGACAGCAAAAGTGTAAGCAACAAAAGGAAAAAACAGACAAATGGGACTTTATCAAAATTAAAAACCTTTATGCCACAAAGGACACCATCAAGAAAGTAAAAAGAGAGCCAGCCCTGATAGCCCAGTGGTTAAATTTCAGCACTCTCACTGCTTTGGCAGCCCAGGTTCATTTCCCAGGTATGGAACCATACCACCCACCCATCTGTCTGATGCCGTGCTGTGGGATCAGCTCACACAGAAGAACTAGAAGGACTTACAACTAGGATATACAACCATGCACTGGGACTTTGGAGAGGAAAGAAAAAAAAAAAGTAAAAAGAAAACCTTCAGAATGGGAAAAATTTTTTCCAAATCATATCTGATAGCCAGGATACATCAAGAACTCTTACAACTCAACAATAAAAAGACAAACAGCCCAATTAAAATAGACAAAGAATGTGAATAGACATTTCTCAAAAGATGACATACTAATAGAAAGTAAGTACATAAAAAGATGCTCAACATCATTAGGAAATGAAGGAAGTGCAGATCAAAATCACAATGAGATACTACTTCATGGCTAAAATAAAAGAAGACAATAACGAGTATTCACAAGAATGTCAAGAAATTGGAACATACATCTGTTGCTAGTGGGAATGAAAAATGATACAACCACTTTGGAAAATAGTTTGGAAGTTCCTCAAAATGTTAAACATAGAGTCACCATAAGTCCCAGCAATTCCATGCCTAAGTATATACTTGAGAGTGAAAGCATATAGTCACACAAAAACCTGTACACCAATGTTCACAGTAGCACTATCTGTAACAGCCAGAAAGGGGAAACCACCTAAATGTTGATGAACCGATGAAAGGATAAACAAAATATGGTACATCCAAATAATGGATTATTCAGTCATAAAAAGAAATGAAACACATTATATATATATATATACATACATATATATGAATGAAATATGATACATGCTACTACATGGATGAATCCTGAAAACAGTATGCTAAGTCAAAGAAGCCAGTCTCAAAAGGCCATATATTGTATGATTCCATTTATATGCAATGTCCAGAGTAGGTAAATCCATAAAAACAAAGTAAATTGTGGTTGCCAGGGACTGGGAGAAGGGGGACAGGGAAAGTGATTGTTAATGAGCATGGGCTTTCCTTTTTAGAGGATGAAAAGGTTCTGAAATTAGATAGTGATGATGATCGAACAACTCTGAATATACTAAAAATTACTTAATCATACACTTGAAAAGAGTGAATGTTATGGCATGTGAATTATATCTCAATAAAACCGTTTAAAAAAAATTGTGACCTGGGCCTCCGACAAATTGCAATGACTGATACACATACTATCTATACATTTGCTGAATATCCTGTCATCTCTAGCAAATTACCTGCAGTTGAAGACAGAAGCAATAAATCACAAAGACTGTTTCCTCAATTGTAAAATGTGAATAACAGTACACAATATCTAGAGTGGTTGACGGTTAAAAACCAAGCACTTGCAAGTTTACCACAGTATCTGGCACACACTCTTAAGTTTAGCTATTATCAAACACATGCATATAGACTTCAAATTATCTGTTCTGCACAGAAGTTGCATAATAAGCATGTCTACATTAGCTGAACCTAACCCCATACTTTTGATTTCAAGTTTCACTTATTATTCACTGAGAGCTTGTTACATGCTCAGCAAGATTACAACGGTCAGCATGACATAGTTCCGCCCTTAAGGTGCTCACTGCCTAGTGGTATGACAACAGTATTTAATAAAATGTTCCCATCTACCTAAAACTAGTTAATCACCTCTGTTCTGCATCCCTTGAAATGGTCAAAATTCAAGAAGAAATAGTATACAAGAACCCAGTGTCCAAGTACTGCATATGCTTTTAGCAATTTGGATACAACGGGGGAAGAGTTAGAGCAAAAAGTGTTAACTATCAGACCTGTTAGTACTCCCCACAAAGGATTCAGAACAGGTGAAGCTGGAACAAGTTTAAATGTGCATATTGCTTAGAATAGTTACTATTAGTAATAAGTATATTTACCTAAGATGAGGGATTTAAACTCCTATTTTAATATTAAAGTCACTGTTTTTTGAACATTAAAAGAAAGGGAACGGTTGCTAGGAGCTGGAGGAAGTGGGTAAAGGAAGTTACCGTTTAATGGGGACAGTTTCAGTATGAGAAGATGAAAAAGTCTGGAGACGGATGGTGAGGACGGTTGCACAACAATGTGAATGTACTAATGTCATGGAACTGTACACTTAAGTGGTTAAAATGGTAAACTTTATATTATGTGTATTTTACCACAATATAAACAAATAAAATAAGAAAGGGATACTCCAGAAGACTGGAAATCTTAGGTCACATACACTATCAATCAATCGTTATTTGTCCTTCCTAAACTATCAAATGCAATGTACAAAACACTACATACAGGGAACAGAATTTCACAGTGGGCAAGAAAAATCAGATCAGGGTTATAACCAAACATTGCCACTGTGAGATCTATGTACTGGGCAAATTAACAAATTATATAAAATTTGCCTAACATCCTAAAAAAGGGCAGGAAAGTTTGGCAGTATTGAAAACCGAAAAGAGGGCTGTATGGCTAGAGCACAGGGAGTGGCATATGATGAAATCACAGAAGCAAGCAGGAGCTACACTACTCAAGGTCTTTTTTATATTTCAGGTGTAATGGGAAAGCCACTGTAGGTTTTTAGCAGGTGACTAACAACATGACTTTGAGGAAACCACTCTAGCTGCTGTGCAGAGAACAGACTGGAAGATGACGACAAAAGAAGCCACAGCCTAGTTAGAACACAATGACAGTGCGTGTTGAGGTGATGGTGGAACTTGTGTGGGGACTGCGGAAACAGAAGTTCACAAATTTGGGTGTGTTTTGGAGACAGAATCAACTGGTCTTAGACAATGAGAGAGGGAAGAATCAAGATGACTCTCAAGTTTCTCTAGTTATGTAGGTGGTTAGAGTGACTTCTGGGGAGATCCAAGATTCAGAGGAAAAGAGAAATCAAAACTACTAGCACTGAGGAGAAGCTGGCGTTAGTTTATTTCTCCCAGAGGGAAGATGCCTTCAGGATAAAGACTAGTTTCCTCCGACACTGTTTACCACTGCCATCTACTGATGCAAACTAAGGATCAACACTTTGGGGGTAATTTCTCAAGGTTTTCAAACAGACTCAATACATTGAAACAGCCTAACTAGCATAAAAATTCTTAATTTGAGAAGCTGAAGAGTATACCACCAGATTAAGCTGGAAATAGAAAACATGCAAAGTCCAACAGGATCTTGTACACATATTTAGGCAACATTATCTGCAACCACACCTACCATGTATGTATTTGTGGACAGACAAGCTATCTTCCTGTGATGTTTCCTTCCTCAGTTACCAGCACCACCATCACTCACCTCCACTTGAAATCCCACCAGTATCTCTGATTCTACATCCTACTCCTAAGCATTCCCATATACATTCGGTGATCAAAACTCATGCTTTGCATCTAAATCTGAAGCTCCCTTTTCAAACTATACATGACCACAATTCCATGCCCAAGGGAGATTCAGAGTTAAGATTTTGGGTTGAGACCTGGTGAAAACTTTTTAAAGAGTGCCCCCAGATAATTCTGATGTGCACCCCAGCTTAAGAACCACTCTTTATAAACTCAAAATTTTTCTCTCATTCTTCTTTTTAAAAGATTTATTTTTCCTTTTTCTCCCAAAGCCCCCCGGTACACAGTTGTGTATTTTTAGTTGTGGGTCCTTCTAGTTGTGGCAAGTGGGACGCCGCCTCAGTGTGGCCTGATGAGCGGTGCCATGTCTGCGCCCAGGATTCGAACCAGTGAAACCCTGGGCCACCACAGCAGAGTGCGAGAACTTAACCACTCAGCCACGGGGCTGGCCCCCAGAATTCCCTTTCTAACTCATATTTTGCTATAAAAATCCATTGTGACAAATGGTAAAATATGAATAAGGTCTGTATATTAGATAACAGTATTGTATCAATTTCTTGATTTTGATAATTATACTGGAGTTATATTAAGAGAATGCCCTTGATTTTATAAAATAAACACTCAAGTATTTAGGAGTAAAGTGGCACTATGCCTGCAACTTAACCTCAAATAGTTCAGACAAAAATGTGTGAATGTACAGATACAGACTTAAAGGGGATAATGCACATGTGATAAAATGTTAACATTTGGAGAATCTGGGTAAAGGCTATATGAGAACTCTCACAATTTTTTGCAACTTTTAAGTCTGAAATTATGTCAAAATAAGTTAAAAAAAAATCAAATGGCCAAAATACTTCATTGAGAGTTGTACTTTTGTTAACACTATTAAATAAGCTATTGGGTCAATTACACACAGTTTGCAGTCCTAAGTAATAAACATGTGGATATACAGGCAACAACATTCTTTTTCTGGACGAATAATAACAAAAATTATGGATGAGAGAATACCTATAACAAGGCAATTTCCTATCAGAGGTCAACACTGTAGGGGATAGGCCAAGAGAAGCGCTCTGAATTCTCACCATTAAAATGAGTAAGACAATAAAGACAAAGCATACTTTCCCCACAAGTCAGTGTAAAACAATTCACAAAAAGAAAACAAGTAAAAAGTATGCTGAGCTTAGGAGGGTGTGAAAAAGAAAAACCATGCTGATTTGAATTGCCCAATGTAACGACTCGCCAGCAAAAAGACTAGACTGTTCTGACCGGTTGCAGAGACATTTGGGGCGGCCTGAAACATGGCACTGATCTAGAGCAATGAAAATACAGACCCCTTGGAGATCTGTGGAGAGCTCTGGCCTTGCAGTGGATTTACAAACTCTTTGAAGCCCATCCAAAGAGCCCAGGCTAAGACCCCTGGCTCAGTGTTACGTAAAAGTATTTTTAAGCAGATTTAGATGCACAAAATTACCCTTCAACAACTTAGTTTGACAGTTACAAGGATGACAACATTTGCGCCAAGAACTGAAACAGGAAAAACTACATAGTCATTAACTAGTATTCTAACAAACTGCTCACTACAACTAACTGTCAAATCAAGATTAAGTTCATTATTTCACCAGCATTAGTGTTCTACAATGTACCAAAATAGGCACAATAATTCAAAACATCTCGTTTTAAAAAAAAAAAAACCTCAATGACATGGAGGTGCCAAACACTTTAAGAAATAATTTTACGGAAAACCATATTTGTTTGGATGGCATGAAAATCTGTTACTATAATTGATATACATGAGCACAATTTTTAAAACATTTATTTATGAGCCTTGAGAAAAGAACTGTATTCAGATATACAATCTAGAATAAAAGAAAATGACAAACTCAACTCACCAGCAATTTCTACAATATCACCAGGAACTATGTCCTTAGCTTTAATCCGCTGTACACTCTTTCTGTCCTGTCGATATACCTTGCCCATTTCAGGCTCATACTCCTTAAGGGCTTCGATTGCATTTTCAGCATTTCTTTCCTGTAAAAAAGAAAAAAGAAGGTAAAAGTAGTTAACATATGCCTGCCACTGCAAGTATTTCTAGCCCAAGGAATTAAACCGTAGAGTTCTAATCTAAATAAATAAATAAATAAGACAAAAGAGAAGCACGTCAATGGCATTTATAGTAAACAATTCATCATCTTTGTTGATAAACACTAAGCTCTCATGATTTTTTATTAAAAACTAAAAAATAAGCACCCTAAGAAGGGTAAGGGGATAAAACCGTAATGGGAAAAAGCAGTTACAGAATCTGCTGTCCTTAAGCATGCTGTGAAACATGCCATCACCTCCAGCCACACCCATACCATTTAAATCGATCCTGTCTCATGTGAAAGACGATGGCCTGGGCCTGCTGCCTGGGTTCATTTAGGCTTTTCCACTCATCAGCTACGTGATCGTGGATAAGTTACTGCTTACAAAACCAAGTTTACTGCCTACAAAACCAGGACAGTAATAGCACCTAAACTTCAAGTGTTGTGAAGATTTACAAGCTATATGTAAAATGCTTAGACTGTTCTGGTACATAGTAAATGCTGCGAGTGATGAATTAAAATCAGGTTAATCTCACAAACTCTAAGAAATCTCTCTCCAGTGGTAATGACCAACAAATAGCTGGAATATCATCACAGGACTGCCAGTCACATGCCATGTTTACCATAATACGATATACAAAGATATCAAGACTCAGCCACACAGGTTTTCTTTCCTAATTTCAAGATGAAAGATGTAGAACCCAAATGAGTCATGTTGGGGGGAGGGGGAAGCTATAGCAAAGTTCTTTTAAGGAAAACAAGAAACAAAGAAAAGCTCATATGACAAATTTGTCTTCTCTCCTTTTAGAGAGTAAACAATTAGAAGTCAAGGAGCGGGGGCTGGCCCTATGGCCAAGTGGTTAAGTTTGCACACTCCACTTTGGCGGCCCAGGGTTTCATCAGCTCGGATCCTGGGCATGGACATGGCACCTCTCATCAAGCCATGTTGAGGTGGCGTCCCACATAACAGAACCAGAAGGACCTACAACTAGAATATACACAACTGTGATACTGGGGGGCTTTGGAGAGAACAAAAAGAAGAAGAAAAAAGATGTCAAGGGGTGAATCTATGAAGTGCACGCCCAGGTGAGGTTACTCAATGGACAAAGGAAAGGATTCTTTTATTTCTCACATTTTTGCCTTCCAATCTGAAGCTCTTCAATTTAACCTCTACTTGAACACAATACAAACGCAGTACCATGTGATCTCATTTCTCACCTTGTTGTAAGAGTATTAGTCTGTTGTGAAAAATCTCTAGACCTGCTTAAAGAGAACTTAGATGACACAAACCTGAAAGTTAACAGCATGTGTCTTACGTTTTGTGTATGCATCCCTGAAAGAGTCTAGGAAACCTTAAATTTGGGAAATTCATAATAGTAATTTTAATCCCCTATCAGATCTGCTGAAAGAATGAGCATATCTGCATCACTTTATAATTAACAGCAATGTTAGGATATTTAACCTTAATTAATGTTACTCCTAAAGGTCCTTCATATTAAGTTCAAATGTTACTGATTGTGGGAAGAACAAATTCTGAGTGTTGTTGCCATTCAGTTAATCAAATTTGAAACCACTTTCTGCACAGGACTCCCCCTCCCCCGCCCAATTTATGAATCATAGCAGTCTTATTTCCTTTCTCCTTCAAGTCATGTCAGACAGTTCATAACTGGATGCTCAAGGTTAAGGAGACATCCCAGGAGCACTCTATTTGGCTCCTACTAAAAACTAACAACGGTCCATTTAAATTAGAAGCACAAACTTACAAGATAAATTCTCTCAGATACCAAGGACAAGGATGCCAATTAAAATCACTTAACAGCCCTCCCTCTAACTCAAACTATCAAAAGGAACATTAAGAGTGTAGGGGGTGGGAAAGGGAAGCGAACGATCATAGATTCCAATAGGTTACATCAAAAATACGTCAACTCAGGGAAATATAAGTATGCCTAACTTACTATCAACAAAAGCATAACTTAGAGGACCTTCTAAGGTTTCCTTTGTTCTAACAGTTCGAAACTTCCACCTCCTCCAGTCAAACCAAAATTGCTCACCTTGTACCTTTCCACTCATGCCACTCCCTCTCTGGAATATTCTCCCCAGCCTTCACACACAAAACTCTATTTCTCTATAGTTCCCAACGGCTTGTCACCTTCTTTTAAAATCTTTACTTGATAACACTGATCATAAACATGTGCCCACCCCACTCCCAATACTACCTTACAAAATAACTATCATTTCCCTTACTTCCAGAAGGCAAGAACCTTTCAGTATTGTTCATTCTATTCTGTATACTACATAAATAGGATTAAAACCTAAGAAATTTTTTTTTTAAATTAAGACATTATAAAAGTCCTGCGAAAACTGCTGTAAAATTTTACTTTGGAATTCAGATCAGCCTAGGCCTGGATTCAAAACTCAGATACTCTATGAGCTACCTGTATGACCTTTGATAAGTCACTTAATCACTCTGAAGCTCAATGTCACATCTGTCAAATGGGAATATCACCTGCCTTATAAGATCACTGTAAAGATGAAATGGGAATGTACATTAAGTATCTACCACATAACTAGCATAAATTTAATTAAAAAATACATAAGACTAGTTTGAAAAGAACAATCTACTGCTGTGTATTGTTTCTTTTGCCTAAATTATTCACAAGAGGACCATTTCTAATTAAATATAAGCAAATTTCTTACAAAAAAATCAAAATAGGAATACAGCACAATTAAAATTTTCTTCTAAGTAGGCCATTTTTCCATATGAGCCCACCACGAAGATCTTCAGGGTTTATTAATAAGGTCAGAAGATTACAATTTCAACAGGATTATGTTTATAAGATGTTTCCACATTAAGAACGATAGATGCACTCAATTTTAGTCCTCAAAGGGGTAACTATATCCATCAGAAACCTAAAAGATCAGTACTTAAAATGAATCTGAAGTATAGTCTCAAAGTCTGTGAAAACATTTTCAAAAAAATCAAATAGATCAACAGTCCTAGAAAAGTTCTGGGTATCTGCAGATAGGTGAATGGGGAGTGGGAGGGAGGAATTCCATTATGTTTCTGTAGTAAATTAGCTTCCATTCTGTAAGTAAGAGAGGCCTGGACAATTGAGGGAAGACAGCCAGGAATATGTCTAAAGGGAAAACAATTTAGGATTTAAACAATTTCTATAGTTAAACCCATCCACCCACAGGAAAAAATCTAAGGAGAATAAAAATGACATTGAGTTCACAAAGTTTTTCACAGGAAGCAGCTAGGAAACATCAAGACAGATACTGGCTCTCAAATTTTCTGGTTTTCCTTAAGTAGCTTCTCTCATTCAATGTTCTTAACTCCTTGCTACCATGAAGGATGAGCAATTTTAACAGCAGAGTATATATGCATGAGAAGTCTAAAATTTTGCCATTAAATAAACTAACGGGAAAACCCCCCAAAACACACGTAGAAGTTCTAGAGATACTTTTAGTCAACACATCGGGAAAAATAGGTAACAGAAAGGTTAACTTAGTTTAAATCATTTACATAAACTACTAAATTTAGCACTGTAGGAATTTTTGCTTACCTGCCATACACCCACAATTGCATTTGCTACTAATATAAGTAAAATTACAAAGGGTTCTACAAAGGCTGTAATTGTTTCTTCACCTTCTTCAAACCAAGCCAAAACCTAAAAGAGAAATGGCATGTGTTAGAATTGTAATTTGTTTTTAGGCTCAGTGCTACTATAACAGAAGTGGCTTGCACTGAAGGAATTATGATATAAAAAATCTCTTTTCTTACCATCCCTGGAAACAAATGGTGGCAAAATGTAACAACATAAATAACCAGCTTATATCTTGTTCATAATAATTCTTGAGAATCAAAACTATACAACTTCTTAACAATACCCTTAAGAGCTAATTTATTTTTTCATGTAACAATTCCGTTTTAAAATTCAAATAAAATACTTTTGGGGAAATAAATCCCATTCATTTTATATGTATATATTCAGAAGAAAGAAAACTTAAATTCTTGATTTTGTTAAAGGTGATCATCAACAACTTGGATGATTTGGTTAATACCTGTATCAAACAATATCCACGTGGCACAAATTCATAGTAAAAATAACGATCACTGACTCAAAATTTTAGAGTATATAAACTTAATGCACCACTTATTTTCAGCAGCATTGCTGAAGGTCATCTCAGAACTACTGCAAGGTTGTTCCACAATCAGGAATGTATCTTGAAGGTGATCCTCCATATGACATCTAGTACAGTTATACAGAACTTTAGAGATGACATAAGTCCAAAAATGTTATAACTGGACATAGAACACTGCCCCAAGAAAAATGAGCAGAGAAATCCTGGCTCAGACAACCCTATCTTTAAGATTTAAAATCTGCAAGTTAAGAGAGCCACACTGTACTTCCTAAATAAGCAACCCTAAGGTGGTAAGAGAGAATCCAACACAATGAATCTCAAAATAATAATCAAGAATATAGTAAGAGAGTCATCTAAATGGTTAAAAATGTAACAACCAATTTTTGTGGGAAACTGCCAATCCAGAAAAGACGTTAAACATATCTAATGAGTCAATCTTATAGTTAAGATTTGCCTTTGTTTTTTCACATTGCCTAAAATGTTTGCATATTTCACAACAGAACCTTTCCTTTAAAAGATCTATTTGGCAAACAATGAAAGAACTGTTTTTGATACTTTTTAATATTGTCAGATATGATTTCTGTTAATAATGAAACCATCGACTTTTGTACTTAGTGGAATACTATATAAATACTGTTTGTACTCAGTGGAATATTATAAAGTGAGCTTTTACACAAATAGCAAACAACCAGAAAGATGCTTAAGGCAAGGCCCAAGATAAATTTTCCAAGTAAAAGAAGGTAACGATGAATTAACAAGAAATAGCAATTTGAGCAGGAAAGACCCAGAAGACACCAGGAGCAGGTCCTGATAGATGCCAATCACCAGTGACAGCTAATAAGCCTGGGTAGGCAGAAAACCAGAATGAATATAAATGTTGCTGCAAGCTTTCAACAGGGAATTCCTGGTGTTAAGGTCAGGCCTAATGCCAGAATAAAAACTTCTCTAGGAAGTTATAAATTTTGATAGATGCAAGATCACAGCTGCTTTGATACTAGACTTTCAAACATTTGCCAAAGAGAGCATATCAGAAATAAGAAACTTAATTAGCTCTTGGGGGAGGAAAAATGCTCAACTGAAGAGTAACTAGGACCTTTCCAAAAGGTCAGTGAGGCATTAGCAATTTAAGATAAGCTTCACACCTTGTTAAAGGGGGTATGAATTTCCCTCTTGGCAGCTAGGCCTGAGGAACAAACAACGCAATATCCCCTAACAGCTGGAGCAAAGGAAAACGCTAAGGCAAGCAGTGACAGGATTATCAGAGTAAACCTCTACTTTTTAAGAAATGTGTGGTCCCTTTGCACAAGTGGTATTCATTAATAATGTAGTAATCCTAATCTGTACAATGCAGTCGCCATTCCTTCCACTACATGACTTTAAATGTTTAGGTGTAACAAGCAAGAATTCATAGTTATTTGAAGTTTCTACCGATATACCAATTACTGCCTGAAGAGAAACCAGGGGCAAATCTCTTAGCACGGAAGGATGGTGCTGAACCTGTTTAAAATTAACAACCAACAATTTCCTGAACACTTCTGAAAAATGTCTATTTTGAAACCACAAAAAACCCAAAGAACTGAATGCTACAGCCCAAAATAAAGATCAATCATATTTCATTAACTGGTAAGAACCAACCCAGCCAATCATGTTCAAATCACATTGTGCAGTCCTTCATGGTTTTGTTCTACCGAAAAGAAAACCTCTCCTGTGAAGGGAGGAAGATGATGCTGACAAATCAAAGACTCCACAAGATGGGGAAGGGGACAGAGGAAAATTAGATGAGTGACACATTATTACTGAAAAGCAAGATGCCTTATTAGCATTATAGTGCAGTCAGTTCATAATTATGGTTTACCAGAAGTTATACAAAATATATTCACACAGGAGAGGGGGGAAATGTTTCTAAAATAGAGAATAGGTTGAACACAAAGGATTATGTTTGGATTGCCTTTTGTTCACTGTGGTATCCTCAGGGGCCTAGAAGAGTCTCTGGTACACAGTTGATGCTCACTACATATTTATTGAATAGATCATGAATGAATGAAACAAAATCTCATACACGGTACAAGACCCTAAGTGGCAGTACATGAATTTAAACATTAAGACAGCAAAAAGGTAACCAACCGCGCATCAACATCAAAGGAAAGTGGAAGAAAAGGCTACTGCAGTATAATTTGGGGATAACAGTGTTTCTTCTTCCCATTACTTTGCAATATTAATCTATTAACATTACTTGTCTTCCGGGGCTTACATTCTCCAGCAAGTTCAAAGTTTCAAACTTGCCAATCCTATTCAAAGTCATCACTTGCTAACGAACCCTCAACTACAATTTAAACTGCTTAAACAAGGTAGCAGTTTATCTTCTAATTTCTATCTGTAAGACTGGTCTCTGGTTCAGCACAGTAAAAATTCTGACAGGACAGCCAAAAGATGCTGGAAAGCAGAGTTTAATGAATAAAGTAAATTTTAATCCAAGGTAAAAAGGCATGTTCCGGTATAAACTGGGAGACAATCCTGGTACTGTGACTCAGTTATCTTATCTACATGTTGGGATAATGTGCTGAGCTATTACTGAGAGAATAAAAAGAAAATGAGAGCAATCACAAGCACATTTTTAAGACACAGGGCCTGGGCTGCAGTCCTCCTTGTATCCTTAGAAACTTGCGATGCCTTTGGGCACTCAAACACTTGTTCAATAATGAATGAAGAAATTTACATCAAAAAAATTTTTTTAAAGAGGAAATGGAAATTAGACTCTTCCCAAGAATGAAAAAAGCATCACAAGTGTTATGGCAATTTTCTGGGGTGGGAAACAAATACAACCATTAAAAAAAATTCTATGAATTAGACTACATTCTTTTCTGATTCAGACACAAAGCTTATGTAGAAACATTTTTCAATGTTTTCAGATTTGAGAATACAATCTTCTTTAAAACAAGAGGCTGGCCCGGTGGCGCAGCAGTTAAGCTTGCACGTTTCGCTTCTCGGCGGCCCGGGGCTCGCTGGTTCGGATCCCGGGTGCGGACATGGCACCGCTTGGCACGCCATGCTGTGGTAGGCGTCCCACATATAAAGTAGAGGAAGATGGGCACGGATGTGAGCTAGGGCCCGGCTTCCTCAGCAAAAAAAGAGGAGGACTGGCAGTAGTTAGCTGAGGGCTAATCTTCCTCAAAACAACAACAAAAAACCCCGGCACCTGTCTTCTCCTCTCAAGCCATATTTTAAAGACTCTAAATAAATCAGTTAAACCAATCAGTAAACTACCCATTTTATGCAACCCCCCCTTTTTTTTTTGCTGAGAAAGATTTGCCCTTAGCTAACATCTGTTGCCAATCTTCCTCTGTTTTCTATGTGAGCCGCCACAAGCACAGCTGAGCACAGCTGCTGAGAGGAGTGATGTAGGTCTGTGCCCAGGAATCAAACCCAGGCCACTGAACAAGAGTGTGCCAAATTTAACCACTAGGCCACCCCCTCCTTTTGTTTGTTTTTTGCTGAGGAAGATTTGCCCTGAGCTAACATCTGTGCCAATCTTCCTCCATTTTTTCCATGTGGGACACCTCCACAGCACAGCTGGTGAGGGGAGAAGGTCCACACCCAGGATCTGAACCCACGAACACAGGCCGCTGAAGTGGAATGCGCAGAACTTTAACCACTCAGCTCTGGGGCCAGGCCCCATTTTATCCTTTTCTTATTTTTTATTTTTATTTTTTTTTAAAGATTTTATTTTTTTCCTTTTTCTCCCCAAAGCCCCCCAGTACATAGCTGTATATTCTTTGTTGTGGGTCCTTCTAGTTGTGGCATGTGGGACGCTGCCTCAGCGTGGTTTGATGAGCAGTGCCATGTCCGTGCCCAGGATTTGAACCAACGAAACACTGGGCCGCCTGCAGCAGAGCGCACGAACTTAACCACTCGGCCACGGGGCCAGCCCCCTATCCTTTTTTTAAAATACGAAATTAAGTCACTATATAACGCGTTACCAAATACTTCTTGAATATATTCTTCTGAGAAAACCAAAGTAAATGGAGCTCATATTTTGAAAATGCTACCAACACAAACTCATCCAAATATCTGTTATATCAAACGCAATAACCTAGGCTCCTAAAGCAATTAAGAATCCCTTTAAAAGGTCCAATAAGAAGAAAAGACAAATTATTTATATGGAAGTGAATAGTTGAGAAGTGCCTTGGTCTAAGAAAGTTTTATTAGCATTTTACAGTCAACTTAAGTAGCTGAGGTGGGGAAATGGGGGTGGAGGGTAGAGAAACTTATCCAAATTGTGATAGCAGAGGACTTCATGATTCAGACAGAGAAGACAAATATGGTCCTCATGCTCACCTCCTCAAGGTCTTTTGTCAAATGTCACCTTCTTAGAGGCCTTTCTGACTCTATTTGAAAACTGTACTCCCCTCCCCATACTCCCTTATTCCACCACCAACCACCACTCTCCTCCACTTTATTTTTCTCCACAGTGTATCACCGTCCAACAGATTATTATATATTTTGCTTGTTTATTATCTGTCTCCACTAGAATGTCGGCTCCAGGTAAGAGATTTTATTTATTTTGCTGGATGCAGTATCCCCAGTGTCTGTGCCATGTACCAAGTGCTCAATAAGTACCTAATGAAGCAATGAAAAAGAGGAAAGGACAAGCATTCCAGTTAAGCAAGTACATGATGTGTTATACGAAGAGCAAATTTGGTGAGCAAGGAGGATGGGAAGACAACGCAAAAGGAAAGAAGCTCCTGAAGGTCAAATTAAGGAATTTCTAATGTTACTTCATAAGCGAAGGGAGACACTTCTTCCAAACCAGATGACTTAAAAAAAAAAAAATTTTTTTTAAATGTGCAGAAGATCTGAACAGACATTTTTCCAAAGAAGATGTACAGATGGGCAACAGGCACATGAAAAGATGTTCAACATCATTAAATTATTAGGGAAGTGCAAATCAAAACCACAGTGAAACATTACCTCACACCCATCAGAATGGCTACTATTAAAGAGACAAGAAATAAGTGTCGGAGAGGATATGGAGAAAACAGACCCCTTGTACACCACTGGTGGTAATGTAAACTGATGCAGCCACTATGGGAAGGAGTATGGAGGTTCCTCAAAAAATTGAGAATAGAACTACCATATGATCAAGCTATTCCACTTCTGGGTATTTATCCAAAGAATATGAGAATACTAATTCAAATAGGTATATGCACCACTATGTTCATTGCAACATCATTCACAATAGCCAAGACATGGAAACAACCTAAGTGCCCAGTGATGGATGAATGGATAAAGATGTATAAACACGCGCGCACACACACACACACACACACACAGGACTACTACTCAGCCTTAAAAAAAGAGGAAATCTTGCCACTGCGACATGGATGGATCTTGGGGGTATTATGCTAAGTGAAATAAGTCAGATGGAGAAAGACAAATATCTTATGATTTCATTCATATGTAGAGGATTAAAAAAAAAAAAACCCCAGACAAACACATACAGAGAACAGATTTGTGGTTACCACAGGGGAAGAGGGGTGAGGGGAGGGTGAAAGACGTAAAGGGGGACATTTTACAGTGAAGGATGGAAACTAGAGTTTTGGTGGTAAACATGATGTACTGTACAAAGAAGTTGAATTCTAACGACGCACACCTGAAATCTACATAATGTTATAAACCAATGTTACCTCAATTAAAAAAAACTATTTGGGTGAATATTACAATATTTAATTACAAGTTAATTAAACTTTATCCCCACAGGCCACAAGTGTAAAACATTAATGCAGTTTCCTACTTTCTGCCACTGCAAAATATTAACTGTGGTTAACAGTTTACTACTTAGTTTGACATTTGAACTAAATCACTAAAGCCTAATATTTCTTTTTAACTTGAGCAAAACTTGATGATATATCATGTACATATAAGAACTGCCTACTCACTTCTCCAAAATAACATGAATATTCCCCCATATTTCTCCGGTTAAACTAATAGAAATAAATTGACTACACCAAAAGACTCAGTGCTCTTTCAAAAGATAAAGAAATGAAAAGGTCAAGTACACAGTAGGAGCAGTGCCAAGCCCACGTGAAGAAAATCAACAGGTTTTATATCCGCAATCTCTTGATCAAACAAATCAAGCAAATTAAGTAACAGTATTTCTAAACATTTATTATTTTTCTGTTTAGCAACTCATAGAGTAAAAATGTAACATAGTTCATTTCCCAAATAATAACTCCAAGTAGTTGCACCAAAAAGGTATCTCAAACTGCAACTCCAAAATACAGCTCTATAAAAACTACAGAAAACCAACATCCTACCTTCTAACAAAACGAAAGCATTCAAAACCCATTTGAAAATGCCTAGAAACTAACTCCTTACTTCAAAGTAAAAATCACACGCATCATTAATTCAAAATATTAATATAAAGTCAAACTGGCCCCTCAAGAGATCCTATACAACTCAAGCAGTCAAGAGCTTGTTTATTGGAAATAATGCACTGATGTCACAACACACACAGAATAACTCAAAAATTTATTTTATCTCTGACTTGTACTCATCAGCTGATTAACTTCTAGGAGGTCCCTGATGACCTTAATGAACCCCAGTTATTTTAACTACTAAAGCTGAGACTATTTCAGAATTACGTAGCCAGCTTAAACATACTAGCCCAAATATATCATTTGTTTGGCCCCATGACAATCTATTGAAACTAGTTAACCCAACGGCGGCTCTACTCTTAATTGGTAAAGCAGCAGCCATTTCCGGGGGGGTTGGGAAGTTGGGGGTGGGGTGTAAATCAAGAAAAGAGACATGTAAGAGATATGGAGTGATTAATCCAGGATGCTGAATGGTTTGCTATGACACTCTCTCAATTTTATGCAACGAAAACCATACAAAAGATTTGTGGACTGAATTATTAATGGCTGCACATCATTTGGCTAACATGGCACAATATATTAAAGTCTCAAGCGTAATTTGTGTAAATTACTCCAAAAATTACTCCAGAATTACTCCAAAAAAGTTCGTCTGTTGCCAATTTTTTTCCCCTCACCTAAAGAAATGCCCACTGCTTTGAATAGTTAGTCCTCAAAAGAGCCCTCCATGGTGGTCATAAAGACTGACGCAAGCCCTGGGGCTTGTATACGTACATAGAAAAACGAAACCTTGAAGCTATGTCAACTTTGCCAGGCCTGAAAAAAGTACTGCACTGGGTGAATTTCACTTCCCAGAATGGTTTTATAATAATATGCTGTAATTTAAGAACAAAAGGTAATTTAAGAACAAAAGGCATCTCACACTGTTAGGATTAGGAACATCTGTGTCCTATTCATGACCACTTTAAGGAAAACTACCAAGAAATCCACTGCCCAACAAAAAATGCCATAAAAAATTAATATGGAACAACAAAAAAATATTAATACTGTGGAAATATCCTCATCAACCCCCATTCACCTTTCTTCCATAGCTCTTTGCATTTCACCAGTTTCTTAGCAACCATATAGGACTCAAGCGGGTAAGCACATACAAAACAAGAAAAACACTATAGGTTTTTTTTTTTTCTTTTAAGATCTAGAACCAACATACTGAACCTTATTCTCTCAAGCTAGGAGTCACTCAAGACAGGGGTCTAATTTAGATAAATATACCACCCTAAAGGTCAGTGACCAAATTTGGTCAACAGTGGTGCCATCACTGCTGTCATCATTCTTGTCACTGTCAGAAACAACTGTCACCTTGCCATTACCAGGAAGGGAGAGCAACTGCAATATTCCTTTTGTAAGTTCTATTTACAGACTACGAAGAGCCTAACATCATGTCAGTAGGATCTTACACAATGGAAGAACCCAAAACAGAAAAGGACTTCCGATAAAGAACTTTTTGATATTAAAACCTGATAAGCCACAAGAATTTAGAAGACCCTGCTGCCTTCAGGCACTGTTTCCAACTGCACCGTAAACGTCAGGCATCCATTTATCTTCTGTACACGAATGGCTTCAAGTGTTTTATTTATAATTTTAAAATACTTAAGTTTAAAAAGAAAAAAAGCATGGAGACCCGGCTTAAACCTGCAAATACAATGTTCTCATCCAATAGACATTACTTTCCCCGCTTTTCATCTATGGAACGGTCCCAACTTTTTGGAGACAAAATAAATTTCTTTATACTTACAAAAGATATACATGCTGCCAGCAATAAAATTCTAACTAGTAAGTCTTCAAACTGCTCAATCACAAGTTCCAGCAAGGTTTTCCCTGTTAGAAACAAAGATCTGTTGTAAACGTCATCTTAACATCAGCACAAAGCGGGGGAAGAACACGTTCAGATCGCTCACCTTCTTCAGCCGGTAACTCTGCAGGATGTAGAAATTCGCCAGGCAACGTGTCCAGAGGGGGGGGAAAAAAACACGTTAGCACTCTATCTTTCTAAAAAGAATTCCTAAAATCATCGCTGTCTTTGAAAGACACACCTAGACAGATGACTTTCAACCATTTTTAATGGAAACCATGCTAAAATGGTACCCCGAGAATATATGCAATACTCGTCGTAACCCACGGCCTCAGGTCTACCCCGAAGCGTAAGGTGTCATGGCCACGCAAACGGGGCTCCGGAACTAGGAGTCGTCCCAGGCCTGTCACTCCTGCCACCGTAGCTCCGGGCAGCACGGGCGCGCTCGGCGGCATTCTCAACTGCAGCGACGCCTCGTAAACCGGCGGGCGACGACCCGGCCGCGGAGACGCGTCCCTCCCTCCCCGGCCGGCGGCTGCCGGTGCGAAGCCGTCGAGCCGGAGGCGAGCGGGGTCCCCGGTCCCGTCCAGGGGGCCCCCGCGGGGGCCGAGAAGGGGGCGGCCCCGGCCCGACGCCCCCGCCTGCAGCCCCTCTCCCGCGGGGCCGGCGCGGGCTCCCCGCCGCTTGCAGCCCCGGCGGGCGCGGAGCCGAGCCCCACGAGGTGGAGCCCGGTCAGCCATCTTCCCTGGCTCTCGGGCCCGCGCCCGGCCGCGCGGGGCCCCGCAGCCCGGCGCCGGGCACCTACCGTTGGAGCCCCATCTCTCCTTGAGCTTCTTGACCTGCTCCAGGCTCAGCCCCGTGCTCTCGTTGACGCCGAAGTGGCCCAGCACCTCCTCCACCGTCTTTGTGTGCGCGTTCTCCATGGCTGCGGGGGCCCGGCCGGCCTCGCCTCCCGTGCCCGCGGCCTCCTGGCCTCCGCCTCGCACTCGGGCCGCGGGCTCGTGCCACCCCGGGCGCCCAGGCGCGGACCGGGCCTCTCCCCTCCGCCTCCGGCCGCTTCCGCCTCGCCGGGCGCTGAATCACCCCGCGCCCCCTCCCCCAGACAACCGCCCCTCCAGCTGCCGGCGCCCGCCCGGGCTGCGGTGGGCGGCGGGGGGCTACCAACTCTCCCTCCCCTCGTCAGAAGGGAGGCCCTCCTTCGCCCTCAACCGCCCGCCCGGAGCGCAGGCCGCGGCCCCCGAGCCCCCTCCTCGCTCTCCTGAGGTGATTCGCGGCCCCGCCCGGCCGGAGGAGGGGGCGCCCGGCCGACCCTGAGGGCGGAACCGAGCGAGGGAGGCGAGCCGGCTGGGTGGCGCGTGGCGCGTGGCGCGCTCGCCCTGTTCCCCCAGCTCCGCACCCCCGACAGCGGCGGAGGAAACTGCGGCGGAGGAGAAGGAGGTGGCGTCGGGGACGGCTCCGCGGCGGCTGCTCTAATAGCATTTATCGGCCGCTGCCTCCCCTCTCGCCGCCGCCGCGGCATGTGGACGCCGCTCATTGGCCGAGAGGGCCCAGCGCGGCGCGGGCGGCGCGGCTCCGCCCCCTCCCGCTCCCTCCCTCCCTCCCTCCCGCGCGACTCGCGCCCTCGCGGCCGCGCAGGCCCCGCCCCCTCCCGCGCGCCGCCTCCAGGAACCCGGATCGAGGCCGGCGCGTCCCACGCCGCGCCCGCGTAGCGCTCGTGCGGCTGGAGGGTCGGCGGGCGCGGGGAGGGCGAGCCCCGGGTACCTGCTCCGCTCGTGCAGTTCTCAATCCCCACCCACCCACAGACGGCAAACCCGGGGGTGAAGGTCTCACGCTGGGCTCCCTGCGCTCGCTGTCCCTAGGGAACCGCCGGCCCTTTGGGGTCGGCCTCGGGCCGGGGCGGGTGGCTGGGAGGGCGAGGCCGAGGAGCCTGGGAACTGGGTCCGCGCGAGCCTCCCCGAAGCGCGCTCGGGCTCGTGTCCTTGGCTCGCCCCCTCGCCTTCCGCCTCCAGGCCGCTCTCTGCATCCTAATCTGTCTCCTTCAGAGCTCCCCTCGGGAGCCAAGGGGAGGAATTCCGCAGTTCACTTCCCACACGGCCAAAATCCCTCATCTGTTGCCTCGAGAACACCGCATCCCACACCCCGAGCCGAGCGCGCCACCGAATGCAAATATCAGCCCTTCCCCAGCGGGTTCTGTTCCCTGCCTGAGGAAATCCCACTGCGGGGGAGGAAGGGGGGGTTATTTTTAAGAGCCCACACAGCCTTTAATGCATGTCTCCATAGAAGTCACAGGTTATGCTACTGTAACTGCTAAGTAGCAGCGAGAATTGTGCTAGAAGGTGCTTCGCTTGGACGTTAAGATCAAGGCTATTTTCTAGATTCCCACTTTTCTCAATAGAAAAAGACTTTAATCAAAAACCTATTCTTGAGCCACACAGAATTTGCTCGTGAGGTCTGTACAAAACCTAGGTAACAGCAAGGTAAAGGGAATTTTGCCAATATAAAGAAATTAGACTACTTAACCGGGGAAGGGAACTTTGCGTTGAATTCATGAACAAAAGGTGAACGTATTCGCATCACAAAGAGCAGCATTCTTAAGGGAGTATGTCGCAGAATGACCATTTAGTCCACTTTTGTATTTGGCAACAGTGTACCATCCACATGAGCCAAAACAGAGCAAAAATCGCCTCAGTTGTCCCAGATGGTTCAGCTTCAGGACTTGAGATGCATTTCTTCAACAGATGCAAATCACAGTGTATTACCCAGCTGAAAAAATCAGGCACGTCATTTCTTTAATTATTTCCAAGGAGCGGAGGCAGGCTTGCAGGTTTGATTGATACTTGGAAAAGGACCAACAAAACCCTACACGAAACGAATTCTAGTGTATGGCAATGCACGAAGAGAAACAAGGTGGAAACTGGTTAGGTCACAAGATTAGAGCCTCTTCCAGGAGGGACACGTGGCTGCACGGTGGGGATGTGGTAATGGAAGGCTGGTGGTTCTTTTCTCTCTGAGACAGGTCTGCACCATTTCCTACCAAGTCTTCTGCCTCACCTCGTCTCTTTCAGCAATGATAGAAGCACTATGGGCAGAAGGATTGTTACCTTTCTCAGCATGGAAATTATCTTGGGCGTTTGGCTTTGGGTCTCTGTTCCATGGTGCGCTCTCTGCTGGGGGTTTTAAGCACCTCTGGTGTGATTATGAGCTTCTTGAGGACTTCCCTACCTCAGCTTTTGTACTGAGTGTCCTTCCCCACATCTTCGAGTGCCTAATTCCATTTTATCATTTAGATCTCAGCTTACGTGTCACCTCCTCGGAGATGTCTTGGTTGACTACTTAAAGTGGCTACCCTCCCAAGTCACCCTCGCTATAATGTTTTATTTTCTTTACAGCACTTATCTCTGATACTGTATTTTTGTTTAGCTGTTTACTCCTTGTCTCCCGTTACTATGCTATAAGCTCCGTGAGAACAGGAGCTTGTCTAGCTTGTCCATCCTCAGGATGCAGAACAGTCCCTGTTATACACTTGTCATTTATTGAATGCCTACTGTTTGAGTGAATGAAAGAGTCCCAGGATCCCTCATCTATCAGGGACTTGGAAAGGGCCTCGCCATGGGAAAGCCTCAGCAAATTTTTGCTGAACTCAAGTTCACTGATTTCCAATTTGTGAAATAAACAGGAGGGCCTCTGAACTGTTGCTTCATGAGAATGGCTGTGAAGGTGAGTCAGATTTAAAACAAATAAACAAATACAAAGCTAGGCAGTATTATAGATTTCTCAGAGACGAGTACTGTGTAAGTTCATTGGTACTGTTGCCACAGTGTCATCACTCTCCTAGACTGTTCTTTGCAAGTCTCCCATTTATTGGAGGTTGGAATACTCCTTAACCTGAGACAGTGTGATTTTTAGCCTGGAGTTGGCCCCTTCTACATCACATACCAATTATGCCCTTGGTTCCTCAACCTGTTGGTGTCTCTGAAAACTATTGTTTAAAGGTTGCCAAAATTTAGCATAAACACAACCTCCCAAAAGCAGAAAGATCTAGTCACTCTTATGTAAAAAGAAACTTATGCTCAATTTATTTTATGAAGTATACATGCTTCCTATTAACAAGGTTAAACAAAGTAAGAATGGCTTTTAGAAATACCCTATTTTTCACCAAGGATTGCAGCTACACTCAATCAGTTGAGGACAGGGAGAGGAAAAAGAAGAGAAACTGTGATTCAGAAAGATGGATGATTTGATCAAAGAACCACAAAGGAATTAATAAAGGAGGACATTAGCTGGTAATAAGCAGGCTAGTTTAAGAAGCTAGGCAGACAGAAAAGTCCCAATAGAAAAGAGTGACTTTTGAAAGAGGCCCCGGCCAACTTCCCAGCCCTCTACAGCCCTTCTGTAAAGCCATGGAGATTGCAAGAGGCAGTCTGTTCCATATTTGGACAGCTCTAATCATTAAAGTAGTCTCATTCTGGACTGAATCCACCTTCCACTAACTAACTTCTCCTATACATTGATTCTTGTTTTACCCTCTGGAACAACTTTGAATAAGTTTTATCCCTCCTCTGTGTGAGATCGCTTTGAGTATTTCAGGATATCTTATAAAAGTCTATTTTCTCAATGGAAAAGAACCGTTTAGTCCCTGGATGTTCCTCCTACAGCAGGAGTCTGCAACCCCTTGGCATCCTCATTGTCCAGTCCTGGAGACACCCAATAGTGAACACAAAAGTCTTGGCACAGTCTCACAGTGGAGTTATCACTGCCCACCTTGGTTGTGGATGCTTTCCCCCACGCATGGCTGATTGGTGTTAACAATCAACTCAAGTCTGAGGCCTGTATGTATAAACCATAGCCATGTTAAATCTTCCCATCGTGTACTTGCACTGTTGATTCTTTTTAACCCAATCACTGAACTCTGACTATGATGGGATGTTCTTATGTTCATTTTGGCCCATCTTTGCAGTCTGTTATGGTCTTTTGGAGTCTTCATCTTTAAGTGATGTTTTAGCTATATGCCTCCGCTTGGGTTACACACATATTTGATAAGCATGACTTATGACTTCTATGTCTTTATACAACAGAACTTCTAGACATTCATTCCAGATTAGAAAATAACCAATCAACTGGATTTAGTTGTTCAACTGCTATAAATCAACTTGACTACAGGTTCCAAAGTCAGGAAAGTGAAAGTCTTATAATGCACTCTCCTGCCTCCTTATCTCCCATAATACTTGATTATACAGCATTGGAACAGATCATTCTTTTAGTCGAGCACCTGATGTAGTCAGCTTGACTTAAGAATCACGTTAGGTGAAAAATACATATTTACATACTAGACTCAGAACTAGCACAGTAAGATTTTATATTGAGAGGCAGGTGGGCACTAAGTCCATCCAACCTAGTCACATCTGCCATCTCTTACTGACTCTGAAATGATGGGTAGAATTGTCTGCACTATTTCAATTCTTTGTTTTTATTTATTTAATAGATATAATAATAATTTATTTAATATAAATAATTATTTAATATAAGTTGAATCATTTAAGGTGATTATGGGATGTCAGTCCACTGCATTATGATCTAGGCCACATTTCTCTACTTGTCCATGAGCACTTAACGAGAAGACTGTCAAACATGTTGCTAAGATCTAGGTACAATGTCTACAACAATCTCCAAGTCCACATTCTAGTGATCTTTTCATGGAAATGTGTCCAGTTTGGCATGGCTTGTGTTACTGAACACATGCCAGTGCTGAGTGACCACCACTTTTTCTACAAGTCCACAAACTACAGTAGTCCCCCCTTATCCATGGGGAATACATTCCAAGACCCCCAGTGGATGCCTGAAACCATGGATAGTACCAAACCCTATATATACTATGTTTTTTCCTATATATATATATATATATACACATGATAAAGTTTAATTTAAAAATCAGGCACAGTAAGAGAGTCACAATAATTAATAATAAAATAGAACAAGTATAATATACTGTAATAAAAGTTATGTGAATGTCTCTCAAAATCTTATTGTACTGTACTCACCCTTCTTCTTGTGATGATGTGAGCTGATTCAATGCCTACATGATGAGATGAAGTGAGGTGAGTTTTGTAGGCGTTGCAACATAGCGTTAGGCTCCTATTGACCCTCTGACGATATGCTCCAGGTGGGAAGAAGAGGGGTTGGCAGAGATCTCATCATGCTACTCAAAACAGTGCACAATTTGGGGCCGGCCCCGTGGCCGAGTAGTTGGCTTTGCGCGCTCTGCTTTAGCGGCCCGGGGTTTTACCCATTCGAATCCGCTCATCAGGGCATGCTGGGGTGGCATCCCACATGTCACAACTGGAAGGACCCACAACTAAATATACACAACTATGTACTGGAGGGCTTTGGGGAGAAAAGGGAAAAATTAAAAAATAAAATCTAAAAAAAACCCCAAAACAAACAAAAAACATGCACAATTTAAAACTTGTGAATTGTTTATTTCTGGAATTTTTCCATTTAATATTTTTGGACTGTGGTGGACCGTGGGTAGCTGAAACTACAAATAAGGGGGGACTACTGCATAACTTTAACATCTGAGAATTAACCAAACTTCACAAAATGTCTTTTCCAGAATTCGCCTCCCTGCCTCCACTAATAAGCACTCTTTTGATGGCTCAGTGTCAAAAAGCCACTGACTAGCTTCTGCTTATAAAAAAGGGACTTATTGGGAGTAGACTCCAAATTCAGAACAGCTTAATCTAGGTGCTCAAACAAAGTCACTGAGAATCTCTGTTTCTTGGCTCTGCTACTTTCCTTTGCTTTTTAGTCTCATGTGGGCTCTCTCCAGGTGGGAGCAGACATGGCCACCAGCATCTCCAGTTTACAATGCACCAAGTTTAACAATTTCAATGGAGAGAAAGGCCTAATATTTTCTCTGGGTCACGTGCCCACCCTGGACGCAAAGACTGTGGTCAGCCCCACCTGAATTACATGGACTGAGAGTGGGGAAGAAGTGGTTCCCTGAGGCAGTGGTTTTCAAACTTTGGCGTGCATCAACATCACCTGGAGGGCTCGTGAAAATACAGACTGCTGGGCGCTGCCTCCAGAATTCTCATTCAGTAGGTCTGAGATATAGCCTAAGAATTTGCATTTCTTTCTTTTTTTTTTAAGGAAGATTAGCCCTGAGCTAACATCTGCTGCCGATCCTCCTCTACTTTATATGTGGGATGCCTGCCACAGCATGGCTTGACAAGCTGTGCGTAGGTCTGCACCCAGGATCAGAACTGGCGAACCCTGGGCCACTGAAGAGGAATGTGCAAACTTAACCACTGCGCCACCTGGTAGGCCCAGACTTTGCATTTCTAACAAGTCCCCAAGTAATGTTGATGCTGTTATTTCAGGACCCACACCCTGGAAAACGATGTCCCAAAGGATAGTAGTGCCGTTACCAGAAGGAGGGGAATGAACGTTGGGTTGGCAAAACAAAAGGTGTCCACTTCACTGAGGAAAGTCAAAGCTCTAACTGGTATGGAGGAAGCAGAAGTAACCAGCACAGGACACTGGAAACCTTGTTTGGAGAGGCCATGGATTGTTCCGTTGCAGTTTTCAGTCCCATCTGACATATATCCAGCACGACCTCCCCTCCCATTCTAAGCTTCCGCCAGAATAAACCATTAGCCGTCCCTCCATCCCATTGCTCAGGCTGTTCCTGCTACTTGGATCTGCATGGTGAACCCCTAATCATCCTTCAAAAGGCTCAAATCCCATCCCAGCTTGGAAGTCTCCCCTATAATGCCCCTTTCTATCACTTCCATCCTCACCACCCAGAATTAGTTGCTACTTCTTCTGTGTCCCACACTGCACTTTGTACATCACTCAACTATAGTCTAGTAACTCAGGTCTGCCTCCTTTCCAGCCTTTTTCTCACATGCCTCCCCATCTTCTACTCAACTTGAACTGTGGAGTGTCTCAGGACTTAGGACTTGACATTCTTCCCTATCTGCAATCTTTCCTTAGGCCCAGTGCTTTAAACCCCACCTAAATATTGATAACATACACACTTGTATGTCCAGACTCCTATACCCAACTGTCTACCTGGCCTCGCCACTTGGACTCATGCGAGAGTGACAGGTGGGGGGCGGGGCAGTAGGATGAACACCTTCCTCTGAGAAGTGAGCCAAGAATAATATACACCATTTGTATATTCAGACCTGAGAAGAACAGCATTTGGGGCAGAAGGACAAGCAAAGAGGCAAACACACATATGGAGAGTCCTCTTTCATGGTGCTCATCATTTGTCTATTGTTCGTCTTCTTCCATCAGATTATAAACTCCAGACGAACAGGGATCCTGTGCACGCAGAAGACACACAGTAATGAAGGAATGCATGATAATTATTTGCTTTGAGGACTCTGTTCCCTTATTTGCTTTCTGTCCCCAGTGCCTAGCACAGTGTGGGACATGTATTCAGTACATATCTACTAAATTAACTAATGAGGCCCTTCACTTCCTTTGCAACTACTGCTCTGGGAAAAAAAGTTGCCTTTAAAAAAAAAATTAAAGAAACCCATAGAGCAGTGCCAAACAAAGTACTGTGGAATGGTTTTCAAAACCATAGCTCCCTGATGGGATAATGTAGTTTAAATATAGCAGCTATTTTTCCCTCCAGTCAGTTTGTTCTTTGATTTTTGTGGAAAGATTTCAAAAGTTCTCCTCCACTGCCCTCCTTCCTCACCCCCAAGGTGCTCAGACCTTAAACAGCAAAATGCTTAAAATGCAGAGATGATACAGCCTCCTGAGCCTGTAGAAAAATGCACAGTGATTAAATGCAATTTAAATTTTCAATGATGACTTACTCAGATTCTCCCTTCCCCACCGGGTGCCAGGGCGTTGCTCTAGCAGTAGTGGTAGCACAGTGAGCAGGTAGAGTTTCCGTCGGGCAGAAATCCAAGGACTGTGAATGCAGTGGATAGAGTTGCAGTGGACAAATTCCTAGAATAGGATCTTTGTTCCCAAGCTGACCAGCTCAATCCCTTGATGTCCCACAATAGAAAAAAAGGGGGCGGTGGTGGCAGGGGCATGTTTAGGTCTCCTATTGTGATCCTGCTGTAGTTACCTGATAGTTCACAAAAGATCCCAGGAGGTTGGCTGCCCTCCCAGGTCACCTTGTGATTCTCTCCTGATTTTGGAGGGGGAGGCAGGGGGACACTGTGTATCCTGAGGGAAGCATGTCTGACAAGCCTGCTCCATTCCATCTGAGAGGATGCATCATGAGCCCCATCTGGCTCCAGCAGTCTGCTGAGGCTGAGGCAACGGTCCTCTCCCAGCACACCCTCGTCTGCTCCCGTCCCTCTCCAGCCTTCATCTTCCCCTGAAAGCAGCAGCTCTGGCATCTCTCAGTTGCAAGACTTCCCCTCTCTTCCTAAGCCCTTGCCTTCTTTTCTGCAATTCCTTTTGCTCCTTTCTCTCAGCCAGGGCTTCTCTCCATCTCCCACCCCTCTGCAGATGTGGGGTTGATTGGAAATGCTCTCACGCGCGGCCCTCGGGACAGCCCTGTTCATTCACTCAGTCCTCCTGCACCACCCAGATCATGTCCTGATTTGGAAACAGATACACCCATTGTAAGGTCCTGTCCTGTGTCTTATATGCTGGAGTCCAGAGGTACAAGACAACTGCCTCCCCTTCTCTTAGCTGCTTTCCATCTCAAATGGTGGTAGAACCCCTAGCCTCTGCTTTAGCTTTCAAGCTCAACATTTGAATCTTCTCAGGTGGGTCCAATAGATGGGGGATGGGTGGCGTACAAGAAAGCAGAAGCTTGGCTGGAGATGTTTGCAAACATTAGACGTTTCTCTTCCATGACTCATCGGAGGAGATCGGAGTCCTCCCTCTTCCTGGAATGCAGCAAACCCATGGCCAACTCCTACCCCCACCCCACCCCAAAATAAAACAACCCACATATAGAGCCTTGTCCTCAAATTGAGATTTCCCTCAAAGATCTGACATGGCAACTTGGGGAGGGGAGCATTTTGAGGCCTCAGAACAGCCTCCAAGGGTCTTCTCTGACCTGGGAGAAGAGGGTGCTACAGAAACAGCAGGATCATTCACAAGCAAAGAAAGCGCATGTGTCGTTTTCTTTTCAAGAAAAGTGCCTTCACCCCCACTCCCTTCCCCCAACCTTCCTACTTAGTAGCTTCCTAATATAAAACTTGAGACAGACAACCTTTGCATCCTTCCAGCTAGGCTTGATTTCAGTGGTACATAAAAGGGTTCCAGAAAAAAAAAAGTCAGATGCAGATAAAAAGGAAGGAAAGGAGACAAAAATGAAGCCATCATTTATTAAACATGTACTTGCCATGCCTGCGATATGTTAGGAATTTTCACAGGTTGTCTCACTCCATGCTTAGGACAAGCCTGTCTGGTAGGTATCATTATCGTTCCTATTTTCCTAGATACTGAAAGCTGATTCTCAGAGATGTTGTCATTTGCTGAAGTCATACAATTAGAAATCACTATTCAATAAACAGTGTTGGGAATAGAAGATTATTTGTATGGAAAAGAGTTAGAGAGGACCCATTCCTCACACCATGAAATGCATCAATTTCTTATGGGAAAGAGTTAAATTTTAGGGGAAAAAAAATCTGTAAAACAATTAAAAGAAGCAACAAAAGCATAAATGTGTGGAAGGGAGATAAATTTCTAAGTACTTCAGATAAAGAAACATTTTAAATTTGCATAACAAAATGTTACAAAACAAATGGAGGAAATACATGCACAGAGTTTTGGAAAGAAACTAGATGATTCCTGCAAAAATCTTTTAATGCAAGGATCTGCGATTGCATGACTGTGTTACAGCGCTCAGAGAAAGACACATGCACATAAGATCTTGAATGTAGCAAGTATCTCTGCAGCTGGTCCTCTGACCAGGTTAATTTCCTGGTCCCAGATTAGTCCCTACTCCCACTGTGGTAAGGGGAGGGGATCATTCTGAGTCCAGCAGAACTGCAGTCTCCCCAGGGTGGGGAAGGGACAGCTGTGTAATTCACTGCACAGGGAGCTGAGAGAGAGGCGAAGCAGAGAGTTACGTCCACTAAAAACGCACGAAGTTTCTGCCAGCAGAATGCAGTGACCTGAGCTGGAATTCTGCCAGGACAGTGGGATTAACTTCCCAAGCGCTAGCCAAAACGGGCCCCGGCATTTTTATTTTTATTCGTTTTCCATTACAACTGCACAGCAACGCAAACAAGCCCCAAAACAATATGAGCCACCGAGAGTCATTTTCCCTTGCGGGGTGCCATCTCCACACCACACATCTTGCTGACCTTATCTTACCGAAGTTTAAAATCGAGAGCTTGATTACTCACTTTCCCACCAACGATAATGGGAGAAAGGCATTATGATTGCCCAATTGAAGCAGTATGCTCACAAACAAGGGAAATAAAGCAAGATGTGCACATGGAGCTGCCCATTGTAACCAGGAATAATAACTTGAGAAGTCAGTGGAAATCTAAGAAAAGATAGGTCCAGCTCTCCCAGTCCCTCAGAATGAGGGGCCTTAGGCACTGGAATTGAAAGAGATCTAACCGCAGGCATAAATGTCAATTAAAAAGATGATGAGATGGGGAGAGAATTGAAAGGGCTTAGTGCATTAGATCCAGACTTCAGGCTAATGATACTCTCAGAGGGTACTCGCTACATGTCAGACGTTAGGTATGTTTTAACATGATTTGTTCTGTTCTTCCACTTACATGATTTGATGTTATCATAGGTCTTCTGAATATCACCTTTTGGGAATTGTAGGGAAACAAATTCAGAGAACTGCAGCCACCTGCACGTGTGAATGTGTGATCTTAGGGAAAGTACTTAACCCGAGTCCCTAGTTCCTCATTGCTCAAATGTGGATAGCAGAATCTAGCTCATGCAGCTTTTGCAAAGGTGAAATGAGAGAAGGCATGTGAAGCGCATCGCACAGTGCCTCTCAGAGCTCGTAGAGAGACAGACCTTAACTTAGGCTCATCTTAAGATCCAGCCCTCTGAAAATAATTCATTTGGTTCAATCTCATAAGAGCAAACACATTCATTAACATTATTGAGGATATAGAGGCTTCATATTTTTCCTTTTTTCAGTAAGAAACATGGCAGACATATAAAAAATAATAATAACAATAAACACCTGTATACCCACCATCCAGTTTAAGAAATCTGTGATTGGTACAGTGGGAGTTCCTTGTGTGCTCCTTGAATTCATTGTCCTCCTCGCCTTACCAGTGGTAACCTCTATCCTGAACTTGGAGTTTGTCATTCTCATGCATATTTTTATATTTTTACTACAGATATATAGAACCACCAACTATTTTTCAAACTGTGCTGTTTTGCATTTTTCAAATTGTACATAAATCTCACCAATTCTGTGCATATCTTGCATTTTTTTTACTCATCATTATGGTTTTTTCTTTTGTAGGTTTATCCACATAGATATATGTAGATCCACTCCTTCATTTTTGTTGTTATATAGTTACATATATTTTTTAAATAAACAAAACAACACAGGAAAAGCTGAAATTCTCATTGTTGCCTTTCCTTGTAGTCCATATTATAAGTAGTTTATAACATTAGGTTTCCCAGATAAAATCAAAGATGAGGATTTCACTTTCTCTCTCTTCCAAAATTGATGAGACTTCATTTAAGGCTGTCAAATCTTACACTGCAGGTGCCTGTAAATAGACTAGTTTGCACTGTAGAGAATTTATGTTCGCGTGACAGTCAGGTCCCACCCCCTCTCTCAGACTGTGAAGGCTGCTCCTACCTTGAAGAAAGCTGAAGCCAGCATTGCCGTGGGGTCTGGCACTGTGAGGGTACTGGCTGATGGCAATTTCTCAATTGTCAGACTTTTGATACAGCCTTAATATTAAAAGAGAATTGAGTAAAACCTGCAGGTCAGCATGAATTTGTCACTCCCCTCGCCCCAGTTCTCCATTAGGAATATTTCAGAGTAATTTTAAGGACAAATGATGCATAACCCAGACATCTGCATAGGAACTCACCTCAATAATTCAGACTCTTCAGTTTGCCTGAGAATTACTGTATGGGAGGGTTGTTCACCCTAAATCATATATATTGTACTTTGTTGGCAATTTAAGGAACTTTCAGAGGTTGTTTTGACTATAGTTAATTTTCACCTTACTCATCACATATGCTGTCATTCCTTTAAGTTTTCAGTAAATGCTAGTTATTATTGTTGCTATTATTAGAGAGGTGAAGTATATAACTGATTTGCAAGAATTCTGAAAGAAGAAAATCCGTTTGAGGCGTCATGGAAAACGGTCAATGCTTACAAAGATGATGCTTGGGTCTTCAGATAATGTGTTCCAGGGTGGACAGGCGGGCTGCTGAGGTGGAGTATACCCACACAGCGGACAGGCTTCCACCCCAAGATTTGTTACTGAGCTAACCTTTGGCATACACACAATTGGATTTTATAGTGCCCAGCTTCCTTTTTTTAAATTATTATGGTGAATAACACAAAATTTACCATCTTAACATCTTTAAGTGTACAGTATAGTATTATCTATATGCACATTTTTGTGCAACATATCTCTAGAACTTTTTCATCCTGAAAAACTGAAACTCTATACCCACTGAACAACAACTTCCCTTTCCCCTCCTCCCCCCAGTCCCTGGCAACTACCATTCTAGTTTCTGTTGCTAAGCATCTGACTACTTTGGATACCTCATATAAGTGGAATCATGCAGTATTTGTCTTTTTACGATTGGCTTATTTCACTTAGCATAATGTCCTCAAGGTTCATCCACATTGTAGCATGACAGCATTTCCTTATTTTTTTAAGGCTGAAAAATATTCCATTGTACGTATATACCACATTTTCTTTGTCCATTCATTTGTTGATGGGTACTTGGGTGGCTTCCACTTCTTGGCTATTGTGAATAATGCTGCGATGAACACGGGTGTGCAAATATCTCCTCAAGATCCTGTTTTCAATTCTTTTGGGTCTCTACCCAGAAGTGGGATTGCTGGATCACATGGTAACTCTATTTTTAACTTTTTTGAGGAATCTCCATACTGTTTCCCATGGAGGCTGCTCCATTTTCCATTCCCACCAACAGTAGTGCCCTACCTTCTTCTGATCCTTGCTATATTGTCCTGCTTTGCCCCCTAGTTTGTTGAGCTCAGCTTTTACCCGTGCTCTCTATTCTGCTAATTCAACTCTGGTTACACTAGCTGCTCGGGGCTCTGGCAGCTCCGGCAGCTCCGGCAGCTCCACTCTGTTCAGCTCCCTTGGTTAGGCCTCCGAGAGTGATTCCAGATGGAGCAGGGCTCAGGCACAGGACCTGAGGTCCCAGCGACCAAACCATCTATGGGCTATTTTCTTTCTAAATCTGGGAAGCATTGACATTTGTCTCTTATTTTCCTCCTCTTTCTTCTAGGACGGAAGATGTAACTGTCAGAAGGAGTCTGTCGGCCTCATTCTGTTGTTTTTGTGCTCTTGAGGCCATTGAAGTGGATGAAACGGGCTCTCAGAAGCCCAGGTACATAGAATCTAAACATTTAGTAGAACCTTCCTCCCAGTTCTCTTGCTCCTCAGGGTCACCTGTGGCTCTAAGGGTTTGATAGCACTGAGCTCTTAAAGGGAAAGGCTCAGAGTCATGAATGATTCAATTCCCAAGTCACAGAAGGATGGAGTCCTTGCTCAGATCATTCCCTTAAGCTCTATATCAGACAAGAAAATTACAGGCTATTTCTTCTTCTGTACAACCACCCCACCAGTGGACAGTCTGGCTCACTGCTAGTCCTGAGCTCTGAGTCCTGAATCATCTTCTAACCAGGGTCAGTCTAGCACTGGCAGCTTCCCACTTGCGCCTAATTCATTTGGCTTCAGCTGTAGATTTGACCTGTTGGTGTTCAGAGGTCCACATTAGACTTGTGGGGAAGGGTGGCAGGTATGGAAGGAGACACAAAAACCTTCAAACATTATTCTTGCCCTCTGGAACTGTACTTTCTAGTTTCAGTGATGGAGAAAGTTGAAAAGAGAGAAGAGAGAAAAGGTTCAAAATGGTCTTCCTTCTCAGCTCATGAATTCTTGGGCCGAGTACTTATTGACGCTATGTCTTCTGGAAACATGGGTAGGCTGGAACCTGTATCAATTAATTGACCTATTTGATTTAGCCCTGGAAAAATGAGGTTTCATCTCTAAAGGGGGTTCATGATGAATCTAATTTCCCTCTCTGGATCCTAAGGTTCCACTAAAGAGACATCCTGTTGGAGAATTTGGGAATAGGGAAAGATAATGGGAATCTGACTCCAGGGGGAGGTAAGTCTCATGCTTTTAAAAACCATGTTAACCCCATTCTCTTTTTCCATTCTCATTTCTGATTGGTACCCGTGATGGTCAGTTTTAAGCGTCAACTTGGCTAGACTACAGTTCCCAGTTATTCAATCAAACACTAATCTAGTTGTTGCTGTGAAGATATTTCGTAGATGTGATTTATATTCATAATCAATTGACTCTACTGGAGGCACCACACTTCCTGATTTCAAATTATATTACAAAGCTACAGTAATCAAACAAGTATGCTATTGGAATAAAAAGACGCATAGATCAATGAAATAGAATAGAGAGGCCAGAAATAAACCCATGCATTTATGGTCAATTAATTTATGACAAAAGAGCTAAGACTATACAATGTGGAAAGGATAGTCTCTTCGATAAATAGTATTGGGAAAACTGAACAGCCACATGCAGAAGAATGAAACTGGACCCCCATCTTACAGTATACACAAATGTCAGCTCAAAATGGATTAAATATTTAAATTTAAGATCTGAAACTGTAAAACATCTAGAAGAAAACATAGGGGGTAAGCTCCTCAACATCAGTCTTGGTAATGATTTTTTGGATTTGACACCAAAAGCAAAGGCAACAAAAGTAAAAATAAACAAGTGGAACTATATCAAACTAAAAAGCTTTTGCACAGCAAAGGAAATAATCAACAAAATGAAAAGGCAATTTAGGGGATGGGAGAAAATATTTGCAAATCATATATCTGATAAGGGATTAATACCCAAAATATGTAAAGAACTCACACAACTCAACAACAACAAAAGGATCTGATTAAAAAATGGGCAGAGGAACTGAAGAGACATTTTTCCAAAGAAGACATACAAATGGCCAAAAGATACATGAAAACGTGTTCAACATCATTAATCATAAGGGAAATGCAGATTAAAACCACAATGAGATATCACCTCACACCGTTAGAATGGCTGTCATAAAAAGGACAAGAGATAAGTGTTGGCGAGGATGTGGAGCAAAGGGAACCCTTAGGCACTGTTGGTGAGAATGTAACTTGGTGCAGCCACTATGGAAAACAGTATGGAGGTTGCTCAAAAAATTAAAAGTAGAACAACTATGTGATCCAGCAATCCCACTTTTGGGTATACATCCAAAGGAAATGAAAACAGGATATCGAAGAGATATCTGCCCTTCCATGGTCATTGCAGCATTATTTATAATAGCCAAGATATGGAAACAACCTGTCTGTCAATGGATGAATTTGGTGTATATATATATACACACAACGGAATATTATTCAGCTATGAGAAAGAAGGATATCCTGCCATTTGCAACAACATGGATGAACCTCAAGGGCATTATGCTAAGTGAAATAAGCTAGATAGAGAAAGACAAATACTGCATGGTATCACTTATATCTAAAAAAAAAAAATCAAAGTTAAAATCATAGAAGCAGAGAGTAGAAAAGTGGTTCCCAGAGGCTGGAGGTGGGAGAAACAGGGAGAGGTTGGTAAAAGGGTACAAACTTTCAGCTATGTGATGAATAAGGTCTGAGCACCTAATGTAAGACACAGTGATGATAGTTGATAACACTGCACTGTATGAGTGAAGTCTGCTAAGAGAGTAGAACTTAAATGTTCAGATAGCTAGATATGTGAGGCGATGGATGCGTTAATTAACTAGACGGGAGGAATCTTTTCACAATGTATATGTAAATCAAATCATCATGATGTATACTTTAAATATCTAACAATTTTGTCAATTATACCTCAATAAAGCTGAAAAAAAATCAGTTGACTTTAAGAAAGTGAATTTATTTTGGATAATCTGATCCAATCAGTTGAAAGACCTTAAGAGCACTGAGACTTCCTTGAGGAAAAAGCAATTCTGCCTGTGGTGAGCGGCTTCAGTTTCTGCTGAAGAGTTTCCTTCCAACCTGCCCTTCCTGATGCCCTCCCTATGGATTTCAGATTTTCCTGGCCAGCCCCCAGAATTACATAAGCCAAGTCCTTGCAATAAATCTCTTACTATATGTCCCCTACTGGTTCTGTTTCTCTAGTAGAACCCTGGCTGACACAGTACCCTGCATGTGTGTTCTGGAGGAGCTAGAATGATCTCATAGTCCTCAAATGTGCCAACTGCATTTCCACCTCTGTGTTGCAGCTTGTTCCTTACACGCTGCTGGAATGTCCTCTTCCACAAGGCCACTTTTCAAGTCTCACATCTTGCCTTCAAGGACCAGTTTGAAGAGCTGCCTCTGTGAAGCCTTCCTGGCTGCCTCAGATCTGTCAGTGCTCCCTCTTCTGAATTCATACAGCATTGCGGGTGACCACTCATTTGGCCCGCAGACCGACTTTATCCTGCTATAACCCTAGAAGGGTCAGAACCATGACTTCTTTTTTTTTTTTTGAAAGACTTTATTTTTCCTTTTTCTCCCAAAGCCCCCTGGTACATAGTTGTGTATTTTTAGTTGTGGGTCCTTCTAGTTGTGGCATGTGGGATGCTGCCTCAGCATGGCTTGATGAGCAGTGCCATGTCCGCCCCCAGGATCCGAACCCGTGAAACCCTGGGCCACCAAAGCACAGCATGTGAACTTAACCGCTTGGCCACGGGGCCTGCCCCCCAGAACCATGACTTCTACATCTTTGTTTCCCTAATCCTAACTGCTGCTCTACCCAAAGAATATACTCAGACATTACTGAAGCTCTACCAGCATAAGCAGAGGGCCCTCTTTAGCTTTCTGATGCATTTCATAATTCCTGTCCCTTCACAGGTGCCAACCTTTTTAAGGGTGTGGAGCATCCCCACCCATCTTCTGGGGCTCAGGTATGCTAGAATAACAGAAGGGGGCCCTTTGAAACATGATTCAAATAGGGAATAGAGCCAAAGACCTGATTTTGATGTAGAAACACATAGGAGTTATGTAAAGAGGCTGAGGAAAGGTCTTGCTGCTCAGTCTTCAGGCCAGAGTTTCACTTTTTCCAATTCCTCTACCTGCAGGGATTTGAAGTCCCCTCTGGCTCAATGCAGGGAAAACCTGACAGAATTGCATGTCCAACAACCTGAGCCAAAGTTCCTAAGTGGAGGTGACAAGGAAGGAAATGGGGGCTAAAAACTGGAGGCTGGCAGAGGAGAGAGTCCATAGAGGGGAGATTCCCAAGTTCTCCAATCACAGCGAGAGAACAACTCCATGTGAAGCCTGAGAGGCAGCACTAGGGGGTCCTGGAGCAGCGGGCAGGACAGGGTGACTGCAGTGCAGGAGCCCCACCCAAAGGGAACACGCTAGAGCCTGAAGCAAGGAGCTCTTGTGCAAACTCCTTCTGGACTTCGAAGCTGCACGTGACTCACCAGCTACTGCCTGCCTCTCCTCAGTGCCTGGCTGCACTTCTGTCCTCCTCATGCTCAGGCAGAAGGGGACTATGCAATCTGTTGGAGAGGACAGTGCATTCCTGTCTAGCTCAAAGGACTGCAGGGGTTCTTCAAAGATGGAGGTCCCTATCAAAAAGCTCAGTAGGGGGCACTTAGGCAGCCTCAGCCATGGGGTTCACGAGAAAGCCAGTTGCTTCTGGCTCCCATCCTTTTCTCACCTCCCCTGAGAACAAAAGGAATTGAAGTTTCTGGGAAAGAGAAAGCAGAGTGCATGGGGCTCCTGGCTCTAGCTCAGTTACATCCTGAATAAAACTATACCGCCTCCAGAATGGTCTGAGATTGCAGATTGAACTTCAGTTTGTCTGAAGGGCAATCCTGAACTCTGACCTTGCCTCTGAGGTGGGGCAATTCTGAGGGAGCTACACAGTGTGGCTGAGAGTGGGAGGAGGGAGAGAGGGGGCAAAATGGGGACACAAGTCCTAATTACTCACAGATTTACAACTAATAAAAGCATGAAAGAGAAGTTCAACCTCCCTACTAATCAAGGAAATGTAAATCAAATTAAGAGATACAATTTCCACCTACCAAACTGAATTGTTTTTAAAAGGGCCTTCTCTTACACGTGCTGGTGGGAGCACATACTGGCTTTCTGAAGCGTCACTTGGTAATAAGTAACAAGACTTGAGACATGATGACTCAGTAATTCCACTTCTAGGAAATGGTTCTAAAGAAATAACAAGAGAAGTGAATAAGGATGATTTTATGCAGAGACGATCACTGCTTTATTGTAATAGCAAAAAAGAAAAAGGAAACAATTTAAATGTCTAGCAAAAGAGAACGGTTAATCATGATAAACCCATGTTGGAGAATATTATGTAGTAATTAAAAATGGTCATTGGTATAGGCAACTTGATCCAAAAATGTGTGTGAAATCCTGTGGCATTTTAAGTCTTTGCTGGCTAGGATAAGTTCCTTCACCTGTCTGAGGCCTCATTCTCTTTACTGTAAAATGAGTTTATCAGTATCTACCTGGGAGAGTTGCTGTGAGAATTAAATATGATACTGTATGGAAAGTGCGTAGCAGGGTTCCCGGCTTATTATAAGACTCAGTCAACATGAGCAATGATTATTTCATGATGGACACATATAATTTTTTAATAAGAAAAAAATCCTAATTCACGTTATTTTAAAATAACATTTCAGAAGAATTTTTGATAAAATGGAACACAAAAATAACATTAAATATAAAAGCAGAATACAGACAACATGTGTGCATATAATCCTACTTTTGCAAATGCACACACACGTACACATATATATGCATGCATTTCAAAAACACTTAAAGGAGCTACCTCAAAATATTAACAGTAGTTAAGTTGTGGATTATGGGTGATTTCTGTTTTCTCCTTTATACAAGGTGTATTTTCAAAGCTTTCTACGATAAGCACTTTATAGTTCTTAAAAAGTAAAAATTTTCAAGATTCCAAATCTGGTGTGGGAAGAATACAGAAGGGAAAACTGTGACCTCCAGCTGTGAGTGGCCCCTCTGTTGGTGTCACGCTCTACAGAAAGCCGAGTCACCCCTGTGGGGCCAGGGTGTCCTGTGAAATATATAGACCAGGGTCAGACCAGCTCGTGAGGCACGATGGCCTCGGCAGACCTTTCCGGGGAGTGGGCACTCTGCCACCCAGGCCTGTATCATAATGAGATAATGTTTGTGAAAGCACTTTGCCAAAGAGAAAACTCTATCCAGATAGGTGATTCTGGGGCTTATTCTAGAGAAAGGAGGCTCTCAGAGCACATTCCATTAAGGAATTTCACACTCTGCCTCCTCCTCCAAGCTCTTCTCTTTCTCTCCCTCCCCTGAACAGAAATATATTTAGTAACTCTATCTAAATCCTCTTCTTTCCCTTAATTTGATTAAGGAGCTAGGGGAACAAGGGATGAAGTGGGGGGTGAGGAGAGAGGGAGGCTGAGTTGTGGGGAAAGATTAGAGGAGCTGAATGGATATCTTGGGCCGAGTGATGCCTGAGTGTGGACAGGACAAGGGCCTCCAGGTACTTATTGCAGAAGCACAGAGGACAGAGGGAGGGAACACAGTTGATCACGGAGCACGCCCCTCTGGGAGAATGAGAACCAAATCAGGGAGGGTCAAGCCAGGAGAATGGGGGCTATTTCCTAAAGGAGGCGCTGGTATCTTCCTGAGTCTCCTCTGGCTTCCTGGAGCTTGAGGGTCTTCAGATCTTTAAAAAGTTTAAAGAGGCCAACATGTTGAACTCTTGCTATATGTTAGGTACTTTGACATATATCAACTAATTTACTCTAATTAAGTAAGTTATTACCACCCACCAAGCTGATGCTCTGAGAGAACAGTGATTTTGCCTGTCAGCACACAGTTGTCAGTGGGTGGTAAAACTGGGGTTCAAATCCGGCTCTGCCTGCTTCCACCACTTTCCCTGGCCAACGTTATCCTCAGGAGGAAAATAATAACAGCCAGCATTTACTCAGCCCTATGTGCCTTACAAATTAAGTGGTTTTACTTAATCCTCACAGTGTCTCTACAAGGCAGATACTATTAATAACCCCATTTTACAGATGTGCAACCTGAGGCTTAGAATAAGCAATTAAGCTAAAGTTACAGAGTTGGTAAAAGGCCAGAGAGTAGGGCCTTGGAGAGTCTTGGAAAGTAAAGAAACGTTGGGTATGAGGCATTCCGAACGAGAGGAGCCCCTGATTTATGTGTGTCTCTTCTGACAGTCTGGTTGCTCCTCAAGGACAGGGACCTTACCTTGTTTATCCTGTATTCCTGGCCCCGAACACAATGCCTGGAACAAAGGGAACGTTTGTTGCAAGAACTAGTGGTACTTGATAAGTTTGGCCAAGCGAGAGTCTCTGCTGGGGGCCAGCCTAGGGGTGAGGATTAAGTGAGACATATTTGTCTAGGGATTTCCAAGTCTAAAATGTCATGGTGCCGTGCTACAGAAAGGCTCCGCTGGCAATGGGGATCCCTGCAGAAGGCTTTAAAGGTGACCAGGACCTTGACAACGGGCAGGCCCAGGGAGAGGGCTCTAGCTCCCCTTGTGGGGCTGTATTCAGACCAAAGTGACAACAAGGGGGGTGGGGTCTGGCACACACTCCCCACTGGTTCCTTCCACAGAGACATCTCAAGGACATCTCTAAACCCTGGAGGATAAAACACAGTATAGGAGACAGAGGATGGGGATTGTTGGCGAGAAGCGTGCCATCTGGGCAGACAGGAGAGAAGGAAATGGGGGAGACCAGTGCTTTAATTAACAGGGGCCTAAGACTCTTCTAGAAATAGGTTTGAAAGAATAAAGGGCAGAAATTTGGTCTCTTCTAGAGAGGACTAATACCTCCAGGAAGGGACCTCAGGCTTCAGCGTCTCTCATTGATTAACAGATACCTTGTTGCCTTATGGTCCACTACAGCTTTAGGTGAAGCATTCATGCTTCTCTTCTTTCTATAACCCCTGAGGAAGGCTACTAAAAGGCAGAGAATGGAAACAGCTACCGAGTTACTGTTACGAGTTACTGGCCGAGTACCGAGCTACTGGGCCAAGTCCAGGGCTTGCTGGCCTGTATTCAGTGAGCCTCAGCCTTTCTCCCCATCTTGCAACAGTTCTTGGTGTCTTTATGTGAGCTGCTTATTAACCAGAGGATATCAAGACACTGGGAGGGGAGAGCTGGTACCAGTTGCCAGCGAGAGTAATTCAGAAACAGAGAGGGAAGCAAAGCTGACGTGTGCAGTCTACGTGACAGAGGTAGCCTGGCAGGACGGAACCAGACTCTCGTCACCATGCTGAAGCATCAGACTGGAGGGTCCTGTGACCTGTGGGGGCAGCCAAGAGAGCCAGGGGCTCACTACCAACATTGTCTGTCCGTAATAGAGTTCCATCAGCCAGGACAAAGGAGAATGAATGGCTCTGAAGGCTGCTGGAGGAATCCTAGTTGGGGTGGGACAAGGCATTGGATCCACACTCTCCTCTCAGAGCAACAAATCTCTTCACACTACAGGAACTCTTCTATCATCTCTCCTTTCCAAAGAGACTATTTTTCACGAAGAGGCCCTAAATTAAATACGCAAATCCTGGGCATCCTCTTCCCTCTCTCCCAGTAAGCTGCTGCTGACGGTCCCCGTCTACAAAATCACTGTTGACGGGCTTCACCAGCCAGCTGAGCCCTTGGGGTCAAACCAAGGAAGCAGAGCCCCCCTGGGCCTGAGATGGTTCTTGATGCTAGTGCACGGAATGGCTTCCTGCTGTGTCTAAAGAAAAACGGCTTAGCCAGGCTTCAGTTGGGCTGCAGTGTTATATGTCTTAGGTTTCAAGTTGGTACCAGCTGCACTGAGGGGAAATGGTTGGGGAAATTCTCCCATTTGGCTTCTTTCCATATGGAGGATGGCTAAAGGAAGAGAGAGCTTAGAGCTGCTGTGCTGGTGCCTTAAAAATAATGATATAAACATAGCCACAGAAGTCAGCCTGTGGAGTCCCTGATGAGGACCAGAGAAGAAATGTTGTCCTGACTTACCCTTCAACCCACGCTCCGCAAACAGAAGTGACCCAGCCCTCATCTATCACCTCAGAAGCTAAACAACTTCCTCAGATGGCCCCATGGAATATAAATCAAGAGGGCCCTAGCTTCCAAGAAACTTGTATACAACCGCAGCCCTCAGAAATACTTGTTCTCATATTCTTTCCTCCTCTATGTTCAGAATAGCGTGCTAGCAAGTCACAACTGCAGATGAATATAGCAGATCACCTTAAGTATGTTACTCAACTTCTCTGACCCTCGATCCTCACCTACAAATGGGGATCGTGTCATGTCCACCTACTGGGTTTGAGGTGAAGATTACATGAGGTAATTCAAGGAGAGTGCTTAGGCTAATACCTCGATGACTGTTAGCTGCCATATCATCATCATCTTATTGGCTGAAGGCCATTCCCAGGTACAAAGAAGGAAAACAAACAAACAAACAAACAATACCACTTCTAATTCTAGTCCCAAACAGTAAGGGCTGTGGGCCAGAGCGTCAATGATTTCATAACTCAACAAAGCTTCTTTCTCCTGCTCACTCTCATGCCAAATCTGTGCCAGACCTGGTTATACTTGGCAACTTCTGTGACTTCCAACTTGTTTATTCTCACAGAGAATCCCAACAGATCTTAGACCTGCTGGAGCAGAGACAAATTTAAATGCGCTAGGGTGGCAGTGAAATGTAGTATAAGAAATCATCGCAAAGAAAGTTTGCTCAAATTCTAAGAGTGCCTGAAGAGCTGTGGTTTACACAGAGAGCCCCCTTCTGCACACAGGCAGGGCAGCTGGCTTACAACTTCTTTCCTCTCAAACATACTTCCACGATAGCGTCATAACATGCGTAACAAACACGTTTGGCTTCCAACTGAACAGGTAAAGACACGATAGCATCTCTGTTCTAAAGCTACTGAAGGCCAAAACCTTTGCTTCTGCTCAGGTGTCCTAACCTTCCCTGCCAGGGAATTGGATCTGGGGTAATGGGTGACCCAGCAGGCACAGAGATGACAGATTCCTGCATCATGTAGCAACGCCGGGACAACCTGGGGCATCTGGCCTGGCAGGCTGGCAGGCAGGCTGGGAGAGGTAGCCATAAGTACACTGACCTTTGTCCCTGTTTGCTCTTGGGGAGGGCAGGCCTTGCCAATGCTGCTCTCCTCACTCGGTGTCTGCCTGGGATTCCTGGCTAATCAAAATGTTCTTGGGGACCAGAGAGGGCCTGACCCTGGTGGGTGGCAAGCAGAGACCTCTTCAGGCAGTCAAAGGGCGCTCTGAACCTCCTTCAAGACACGGCAGGGGCACAGCTCACAGGTGTGTGTGCCCTCCTGTCTCCAAAAGAAATCTCTTCCTCTCTGGCTTTTTTCCAGCTGGAAGGCTTATCATTAACTAGCTATCTGCTCCTCTAGAAAACTCTTTATCTCCTTTGGGGCACTCCTTCATTCAAAACCACTAGGGGTCCACGGGATCATAGTAAAGGACAGCACCCCCAATCTGAGCTCAGCAGGTTGCTTTCCTCTTTGCACTGCTTGTCCTCTGGTTGCCAATTAAGTGTCATCCTGAGGAACCTGTGTGTTCTTTCTTCCGGAAAGGTTCTCCAGTGCTTTGGTTCCCCAGATTGGACACAAGGAGAGTGATGGACACACATATCTGGTGAGGAGGTGTGGGTACTCTTTGGCTCTCTCATGGTAAATCCTCCTGCTTTTTTTCCTCTTTCTTTCTTCTTTTCTTAATTTCCCTGAATGATGCTGCTAGGGCTTGAGAAAGGTTGGGCCAGAAAAGCACCTTTTCTTGAGAAAAGTCTGAGGGTTTTCTCTTTTAAGTAAGGAGTTAGGCCCTGCTTCTCTATCCCCTTAACCTTATGGAGAGCACTATGCCTGCCAGTTTCCTTCCAGCTGGCAGGGGAGCCCACGGTCAGAGAGAAGCATCCTTCTCTTTCACAAATAAACAAATCCAATCCATGTGCTAGAGGACTTAGGGTATATTAATAGCCAGATATTTTGTTTTCCTATTCTGGTGCTTATCCCCTTCCACTAGCATGAAAGATAAGAGAACACAAAATGTTCTCCACCAGCCACCCTCCTCCCCTCCCCCAGGGAGAGGCAAGCCAGGGGGCGTGAGCTATTCTGTTTAAAGCCATTGCTGATGCACAAACTCTGAGAAAATAGACTTAAAAGTTTATATTCAGTCTCTCTTGGCTACCGTTGCTGCTCAGCAAAGAAACTCTATATTGTTTAAACCCTCAGGCAAATGGGTTGCAAGGCAACCTTCAAACAATAGAAAATACCCCAAACTAAAAATAAAGGCATTAAAGGATGGAAAGTGTGGTGGTGCTTTGGTGAAGTAATTCCAAAATTGGGGAGGAGAATGGTATCAACGAGGCTGTTTTCCTGTTGCATCAGCCCATTTGCCTGATTTCATCCTTATTTACCAAGTTTCTTATAATCCAGACATATTGGGCCCCTCTTTTTTTCTGTGAGGAAGATTAGCCCTGAGCTAACATTCACCATCAATCCTCCTGTTTTTGCTGAGGAAGATCGGCCCTGAGCTAACATCTATGTCCATTCCATCTTCCTCTATTTTATACGTGGGACGCCACCACAGCATGGCTTGATGAGTGGTACATAGGTCTGCACCCAGGATCCGAACCTGCAAACCTTGGGCTGCTGGAGTGCAGTGCGTGTATTTAACCACTATGCCACTGGGCTGGCCCTGGGCCCTTCTTCTCTTTATTCCTAGACTCTTAATTTCTTTCCATGGTCATCAACACCTTTATGGAGGCAGGAGGCTCAAAGGTCCTGCGATGTCAGGCTGCCTTTCGTCCTAAGGAAAGTTCTAAAGATTCTAATCAATATACTGCCCCCTGGCTCCCAGCCCTGACAATGACTAGAACTCCTATTCCTGAGAAGTCCTTAGAAACCCAAGACAAAAGAGGGCTGGGGCCCAACTTAATCACAGGGGTCCCTGTACTAGGAAGGCAGAAGGATCAGAGTTAGAGAGGAATGTGATGACAGAAACAGAGGTTGGAGTGATGTACTTGGAAGACAGACAAAGGGACCACAAGCCAAGGAATGCAGGTGGCTCCAGACGATGGAAAAGACAAGGAATCAGATTCTCTCCTGGAGTCTCCAAAAGGAACACAGCCTTGCTGATACCTTGATTTCAGCCTCATAAGACTGCTGACCTCCAGAAATGTAAGAAAATACACTTGTGTTGTTTTAAGTTTGTGGTAATTTGTTAAAGCAACAATAGGAGACTGATACAGCAACTGAGAACGCAAGGATCTCTTATAAGGACAAGAAACCTATGGTAGTTCTTGGGCACTCTGTATTCTAGCACTGCAGGCAGATGACAGGGAAACCAAGGTGTTTCCTTCTTGATGCACTTGACCACGGATGACCAGACCATCAGGGGGCACTGAATCAGCTGGGCTGATTCACTCTCGTATATCATGGCTTCCTTTAAACAACAAATCAAATAAATATAAAACAATAAAAAGACTGCTTTTTCTTTTTAAACCCACTGACAGGGCAGGCTGATCAATGTATTATCCAATAGGTAGACTTGACAGCTGGGATATTGTTTTCTCGCATAATCTGTGCTCCTCCGCCCCTGCCCCCGCAACCAGCGTCACTCAAAGAGAGATCTAACCAGAAAGGCAAACGGGAAGAAAGAAAAATAAATCACCTCTATCCCCCTACTCCAGTTTGCTGGCCAGAAACTACTGAAGAACTTCTTGGACGTCTGTCTGGAAGAAGCTAAAGAGACTCAAGGCTCTTTTCTTTTGTGAGCAGGTTTACTTTTTTTCAGACTATTATCTGATTAAATGTCTTCTAAGGGATTGCATAAGAGAGTCTAGCAAACCTTATCTCAACAAGCATAAGCACTTGAATATCATAATTTACTCTGTCTCATACTTCTAGAAGACAAGAACCATCAGGCCCATTATATAATTTGGGACCCTGAATTACAGAAAGGGCAAGCAACATGGATGCAGTCACAGAGCAAGTCAGAGCAATTCACCAAACCAGAACTCAGCTCTCCTGACTCCCAGATTGGCACTGCCCTTGTGCTCTTATGCTTCGTCTCAGGCCCTGGCTAACCAGGTCAGTAGGGTGGAGCCTCTGGGTAGGTGGTCTCAGTGGAATGCAGAGATATAAAACCACTAAACCTGTCATCACAAGGCAAACTATTGATGCCCCACTGGGAAGATTTTCCAGATCAGAGCTCTGAATTGCTCTGTGTGTCTGGGGGGTGTGTGTGTGTGTGTGAATTTGGAAGGTAGTCAGGGGTGTGAAACAACTGACAGGTCAAGGCATTGCACTCTACCTTGGGTAAGTAAACCTATGAAGAGCTTTCATTTTTTTCTTGCCATCAATACAAATCTTTTTCTAGCTTCTCTCTCATTCATCCTTCCTCCTCTTTCTCTATCTACAATTCTTCTGAGACAGCCTAGAATCTAACTTTAGGAGCAAAGCTGATTGATTCCCCCAACTCACGGCAAGGGGACTGAGTTGGCTTATACTGAATAGCTGCTGAGGCTTCAGGAGCCAGAACTGTCAATGCCCACAGCTCAGCATGAATGCTGAGAAGCTCTGCACATTGTCTGCCATTTCTACTACCCCTTCACACACACAGCGCTCTGCAGAGCCACCCTCATTTCTTGCTGCCCACATTTTGTGACTCTCAAAGACTATGAAAGGATTCCCCTCTCTTTTCTTTAAGCTATAAAGAAAGGAAAATGGAGTGATTTGGTTTAAGTATTTCAGACTTAAAATCTTTTAATGTAGAAATTAAGCTGATATTGTCAGGTGCCTTTCCTAAGGACCCAGAGCAGACAGAACCACAACATGGACCCTGTGTCATGTTAGCTAGAGGGCAGAAAATGGCAGCTGACAAAGGCAAAGTCAATGACCCTCAAAATCTGAATGCAGGAAGGTGACAAAACACCACCATGGAGGTCCAAAGATGTCAAGACAAGACAGAAGGAAGGACTGGCGGGACGTGGCACTTGGAAAGGCTGGTTAGTGCTTTGTAAAGTCTGAGCCATTAGTGGACTCAGGTTTGGGTTTGGTTGACTATCCTTCAACCTTATTCTAGCCTTAAACTTAAAATAACCAATGCTGGGGCTGGCCCCGTGGCTGAGTGGTTAAGTTCGTGTGCTCAGCCTCGGCGGCCCAGGGTTTTGCCAGTTCGGATCCTGGGCATGGACATGGCACCCCTCATCAGGCCACGCTGAGGCAGCATCCCACATGCCACAACTAGAAGGACCCACAACTAAACTATACAACTATGTACCAGGGGCCTTTGGGGAGAAAAAGGAAAAATAAAATCTTTTAAGAAAAAATTAAAGAAAAATAAAAATTAAAAAAAAATAAAAACAGCCCAGTGCTCCCGAATCCCCTTCCCATATGCTAGATATATGCACACACAGGCATGAAAAGATAGAGAAATGGGTTTTATTGGTGAGAAGAAGTCAGAAAGGAAGACTGCGACCCAGAGCAAAGGATCAGATAGGAGAGAGCCCTCAGAACCTCTTTATAAGGTTAACTTCTCAGAAGAAAACTACTAAGAATCCAAAAATAATAATGTCTGCCATTTAAAGGCAGACACATCACAAAAGATGTGTAGCTGAAGTGACTGTGAACTTCCAATTACTAGGCTGACTTCTATCCATCCTTTAGGTCGTTTTATACATGACAGCTGGGGACTCCCCACCATGGATAACCCAAGGAAACTGCACCTTATTCATCTATCCTCTAATTAGACTCAAGGATGTGTACCAACAAATGGAAGGATGGCCTACAGGATGCTGACAAAAGGCGACCTCCATCCACAACGAGAATCTGACCCTGTTTATACAGCATTGTGCAGCCAGGGCAGAGGCACAGTCTCCCGCTCAGTTTTCCAGCCACTGCAGGACTACACCTACATCCTTGGGAGTAAAAATACTTCAGAGTCTTCAGCTACTTTCTAGTCTCCCTATAAGAGCTTCTGATTACCAACTAGGTGTCTTAGATCCCTTGATAACAGAAAAGAAGTTTCCATAATAGATAATAAAAAAGAAAAGGATTGGGCTTCCAGATCTGCAAAACATTTAAATTGTGGTAAAATATGCATAACATAAAATTTACCATTTTAACCATTTTTAAACATAAGTTCAGTGGCGTTAAGTGCATTCTCACTGTTGTGCAACCATCACCACTGGCCTAGATCTACAAAACTTTTACTCGGACTCTGCAAAGTGATGATCTCAGCAAGGTGTTGATTTCCCTGGGAAGGCCCTTCCTGGCCTTCTTTTGTGACGTCTTTCTCTCTTAAACTATAATAAGCCTCCTAAAAGGTACCAAAAGTCCTTTTGAGCTGGAAGAGTTGGAAATATCAAGCTGGAGAGTAGTAATGCAATACTGACTCCCCATTCCACTTTCGTTTCAGGCTCCACCATCCCTACTACTTAGCAATGATTTCTGGGCCAATCCAAATCTGAATCAGTTTCATAAACACCTCTCTTTCCAAAGTTCCCCTTCCCCAAACCTACTCATCCCTTTTGGTTTCCCTGGGTAATCGAATATTTTAATATCTAAATGAAAAGGCACAATTGAAAGGTTGAGGGGTAAAGATTTTCAGCCTTGGTGTAGGCAGTTCCATAACAGAAAGGTTTCCAGAGAATGACAACATGGGGAGAAACTCTGTGGTCTGGAGCACCTATGAAGCTGTAAGAAAATAATTTGAGAAAGACTGTTGGGGGGAACCCAATAGAGCACAGAGGGATGGAGAAGTGCATGGGAAGGAGTGATGAGACCTATATGTTTATAATTTCAAGTCTTTATCTTGATTTCCAGCTCTGACCTCTCCTTGGAATATCAGACTCCTAAATGTAGCTCCTACCTGACAATTCCTCTTGTATGTCCAATAGGCACCTCAAACTTAACATGGACAGAGTATAACTCTTCATTTGACCCACCTTACCTAAATCTGCTTCTCTCTTAATCTTTCTAACTCAGTACACGACAAAAATCTCAAAGTCATCCTTGATACCCCTTTTCCCTCATCCGCTACCTGCAGAAAATCTTTTTTTTTTTCGAGGAAGATTATCCCTGAGCTAACTACTGCCAGTCCTCCTCTTTTTGCTGAGGAAGACTAGCCCTGAGCTAACATCCATGCCCATCTTCCTCTACTTTATACGTGGGACACCTACCACAGCAGTGGCGTGCCAAGCGGTGCCATGTCCGCACCTGGGATCTGGACAATGAACCCAGGACCACTGAGAAGCAGAACGTGCAAACTTAGCTGCTGTGCCACCGGGTAGGCCCCAGAAAATCTTATTGCCTCTATCTCCAAAACACGTCCTGTATTTGTCCACTTTTCTCCATGTATACTACCATTGTCCTAGTTGAAGCCATCGTCCTCTCTCATCTGGGATATTACAATGGCCTCCTCGATTGACCTCCCTACTTCTATTACACAACCCCTTTAATCCACTTTCTACCTAGTAGTTAGTGCTTTTTGTGTGTGTGTGTGAGGAAGATTGGCCCTGACCTACCATCTGTTGCTAATCTTCCTCTTTTTGCTTGAGGAAGACTGTCACTGAGGTAACATCTGTACCAACCTCCCTCTATTTGGTATGTGGGATGCTGCCACAGCATGGCTTGATGAGCAGTGCGTAGGTCCATGCCCAGGGTCCGAACCTGTGAATCCTGGGCCACCAAAGTGGAGCTGGTGAACTTAACTACTATGCCACTGGGCTGGTTCAGTTAGCGATCTTTTAAAATTCAAATCAGATCATTTCCTTTCTTGCTTAATAGCTTCCAAGGTCTTCTCAGTACTTTAAGAATAAAATACAATCTTCTTACCCTAGCTTCAAAGCACTTCATAATCTGGACTTTGTATGTTTCTCCCATCTCATCTTGTATCTTTCTTCCCCAACTCTGTCCTAGCAACACTGGCCATCTTATTGGTCCTCAAACACACAGAACTTCTTCCTATCTTGTAGCCTCTGCACTGGTAGTATACTCTGTTTGGAATGCACATTCCACATATTCGTCTATGGCTGGCTTCTTATTTATATCTCAGCTCAAATGACACATCTTCAGAGAAACTTTCCCTGCACATCTAATCTAAAGTGGGCATGAGGTAATTTATTACTATGTGATTTTTTCTTGGCTTATTTAACATTTTAGTGTCTTATCCCACTAGTGTATAAGCTTCACAAAAGCAGAGGACTTTGTCTTTTCTATAAGGGATCCCAGTGCCTAAAATAGTGTCTGGCACAGAACAGGTATTCAACAAAATAACTGAATGGAGCCAGCCCTGATGGCCTAGTGGTTAAAGTTCCATGCTCTCACTGCTTTGGTGGCCCAGGTCATTTCCCAGTTGCGGAACCACACCACTTGTCTGTCAGTTGCCATGCGCTGGTGACGGCTCACATAGAAGAACTAGAACAACTTACAGCTAGGACATACAATCATGTTCTGGGTCTTTGAGGAGAGAAAAATAAATAAAATAAATGAATGAACAAGTCAAAAGTATAATCATCCCATGTAACATATGTTTAAAAGGAACAGCAAGGAACAAAAGTAAGAGAGGAAACCAGACAAAGACATCACAAGAAAAGAAACTATAGGCCAGTATCACATACGAAGCAAAAAGTCTCAAAGCAAAAAATCCTCGGCAAAAAACTAGCAAACTGAATCTAGCAAGATATAAAAATGGTTATACACTATAAACAAGTAGGATTTCTCCCAGGAATGAAAGGTTGGTTTATCATCTGAAAATCAATTAACATATACATCATAATAGAATGAAAGACAAAACCCACATGTTATTCTCAATAGATACAGAAAAAGCATTGGACAAAATCCGACACCATTGTTATAATAAAAGGAATAGAAAGGAACTTCCTTAATCTGATAAATTAAATCTGATAAAGGGCATCGACTAAAAACCCACAACTAAGATCATACTTAATGGTGGAAGACAATGTTTTCTCCCTAAGATCAGGAATAAGACAAGGATGCCCTCCCTTGTTACTTCTATTTAACGTTGTTCTGGAAGTTCTAGCCAGGACAATTAGGCAAGAAAAAGAAATAAAAGGCATACAAGATTGGAAAGGAAGAAGTAAAACTATTTCTATTGGCAGATGACATGGTCTTGTATACAGAAAATCCTACGGAATCTGTTTAAAAACTGTTAGAACTAATAAAAGAATTCTGCAAGGTTTCAGGGTACAAGGTCAATATACAAAAACCATTTTTTTTGTTTGTTAGCAATGACCAATCTGAAAATGAAATTAAGAAAACAACTCCATTTACAATAGCATCAAAAGGAATAAAATATTTAGAAATAAATTTAATACAAGAAGTGAGAGACTTGAACATTGAAAACTACAAAAATTGTTGAAAGCAACAAATGAAGACATCCCATATTATTGGATTAGAAGACTTAGTATTGTTAAGAAGGCAATGCTACTCAGACTGACTTACAGATTCAATACAATCCCTATCATTTTGTAGAAATTGAGAAGCCAATCTTAAAATTCATATGGAAATGCACAGGACTCAGAATGGCTGAAATAATCTTGAAAAGGAAGAACAAAGTTAGAAGACTCAAAGTTCTTGATTTCAACTTACTCCAAAGCTATAGTAATCAAGACAGTGTGGTACTGGCATAAGGATACATATAGACAGATAGATCAATGGACTAGAACTGAAATTCCAGAAATAAACTGTCACAATTATGGTCAATTAATTTTCAACAATGGTGCTAAGAAAATTCAATGAGGAAGGAATAGTCTTTCAACAAAAGATGCTGGGGCAAATGGACATCCACATGCAAAATAATGAAGTTGGATCTCTTTCTTACATCATACACAAAAATTAGCTAAAAATGGATCATAGACCTAAATATAAGAGTTAAAACTATTAAAAACTCTTAGAAGAAAACAGGAGTAAATCTTTGTGCACTTTGGTTAGGCAAAGCCTTCCTAGATACAACACTAAAAGTAAAAGTGTCAAAAGGAAAAACAGATAAATTTGACTTCATCAAAATTAAAAACCTTTGTGGTTCAAAGGACACCATCAAGAAGTGAAAAGGCAACCCAAAGAATAGGAGAAAATATTTATAAATCACATGTCTGATAAGGGACTTGTATTCAGAATATATAAAGAATTCTTACAACTCAACAAAAAGACAAATAACCCAAATAAAAAACAAAGGATCTGAACAGATGTTTCTCCAAAGAAGATATGCAAATAGCCAATAAATACATGAAAATTAGCTATCAGGGAAAGGCAAACAAAACTACAATGAGATACTACTTCACACTCACTAGGTTGGCTATAAGAAAGATGGACAATGACAATATCTTTTCCTCTAAGATCCTTGGTGAGGATGTGGAGAAACTGGAACCTTCCTACTTTGCTGGTGGGAATGTAAAATAGTGCAGTTGCTTTGAAAAGTTTCGAAGTTCCACAAAAACGTTAAACATAGAATTACCATATGACTCAGCAATTCTACTCCAAGGTATGTGCCCAAGAGAGCTGAAAACATGTCTACACAAAAACTTGTATGTGAATGTTTATAGTAGCATTATTAATAATCAAAAAGTGGAAATAACCCAAATGTTATCAACTGATCAATGGGTAAACAAATGTGGTATGTCCATACAATGGAATGTTATTCAGTCATAAAAAAGAACAAAGTAGGGGCAGTCCCTGTGGCTGAGTGGTTAAGTTCGTGTGCTCCACTTCGGCGGCCCAGGGTTTCATTTGTTCGGATCCTGGGCGTGGACATGGCACCACTCACCAAGCCATGATGAGGTGGCATCCCACATGCCACGACTAGAAGGACCCACAACTAAAAATATACAACTGTGTACCAGGGGGCTTTGAGGAGAAAAAGGAAAAATAAAATCTTAAAAAAAAAAAATAATGAAGTAGGGGCTGGCTCCCTGGCCAAGTGGTTAAAGTTCTGTGTGCTCCACTTCGGCAGCCTAGGTTCGTGGGTTCGGATCCTGGGCGCAGACCTACTCTACTCATCAGCCATGCTGTGGAGTCATCCCACATACAAAGTAGAGGAAGATTAGCACAGATATTAGCTCAGGGCTAATCTTTCTCACCAAAAAAAAAAAAAAAAAAAAAAAAAAAACCACACACAAAAAAGGATAAGCTCAACAACAGAAAAACAACAACAATCCAATTAGAAAATGGGCAAAAGATCTGAACAGAGATTTCTCCAAAGAAGATATACAGATGGCCAACAGGCATATGAAAAGATGCTCAACATCATTAGCTATCAGGGAAATGCAAATCAAACCTACAATGAGGTATCACCTCACTCCAGTCAGAATGGCTATAATTAACAAAACAGGAAACAATAAATGTTGGAGAGGGTATGGAGAGAAGGGAACCCTTGTTCACTGCTGGTGACAGTGCAAACTGGTGCAGCCACTATGGAAAGCAGTTTGGAGTATCCTCAGAAAATTAAGGATAGATCTACCATATGATCCAGCTATTTCACTGCTGGGTATTTATCCAAAGAACTTGAAAACACAAAGGCATAAAGATACTTGCACCCCTATGTTCATTGCAGCATTATGCACAATAGCCAAGACGTGGAAGAAACCTAGGTGCCCATCAAGGGACGAATGGATAAAGAAGATGTGGTATTTATACACGATGGACTACTACTCAGCCATAAGAAATGACAAAATCCGGCCATTTGTGACAACATGGATGGACCTTGAGGGTATTATGCTGAGCGAAATAAGTCAGAGAGAGAAAGTCAAATACCATATGACCTCACTCATAAGTAGAAGATAAAAACGACAAAAAAACCCAAAACAAAACACATAGCATTGGAGATTGGACTGGTGGTTACCATTGGGGAAGGGGGAGGGGGGAGGGGGAAAGGCAAAAGGGGAGATTAGGGTCACATGTGAAGGGATGCACTCTAATTAGTGTTCGGGTGGTGAACATGATGTAATGTATACAGAATTCGAAATATGATGTACATCCGAAAAAAATAAAAATTAAAAAAAAAAGATGAAGAAGGAAGGAAATTCTGACACATGCTACAACATGAATGACAAAGCTCTTGAGGATATTATGCTAAGTGAAGCAAACCACTCTCAAAAGGACAAATACTGTATGATTCCACTTATATGAAGTACCTAAAATAGTCAAGTTCATAGAGACAAAGTAGAATGGTGGTTGCCAAAGGCTGGGAGAAGGGGACAATGGGCCAATTGTTGTTTAATGGGAATAGAGTCTAGTTTTACAAGAAGAGAGTTCTGGAGATTGGTTGCCTAACAATATGAATGTACTTAAAATATTGAAGTGTACACTTAAAAATAAGATGATAAATTTTATGTTTTGTGTATTTTTACACAATTTTTTAAAAAAAGAATGAAGTAATGATAGATACTAAAACATGGATAACCTTGAAAACATTATGCTAAGGGAAAGAAGCCAGACACAAAAGATCCCATATTGTATGGTTCCATTTAGATGAAATTTCAGAATAGGCAAGTCTATAGAGATAGAAAGTAGATTAGTTGTTGCCTTAGGCTGGGGAATCTTGGGGAATTGTGGAGTGGCTGCTTATGGGTACAGGGTTTCTTTGGGGGTGATGAAGTGTTCTCAAAGTGAATGTAGTTGTGGTTGTGCAACTCTGGGAATATACTAAAAACCATTGAATTTTTAAATGGGTGAACTGTACGGTATGTGAATTTTATCTCAGTAAAGCTGTTAAGAAATTAAGGTAGGAAGACTGAAAATGAATGAACTCTGCTTCTTTTTAAAAATTACTACTGTTAGATTCTGTGATCTACAGTTGACGACTGCATTCTCTTACTGAACTGTGGAACATGAGGCTGTTGATAAGACAGAACAGTGAGGAGTGTAATTCACAAACAGGAATACAGCTGACTCAATCTGAAGAAGTTAGAAAGAATGTCTGCAGACTTGAAGGAAAGAAATAACCCAGCAGTAGAGATATATTAGAAGGTACTTCAAAAAAAGTTGTAATAGGTCAAATACAACTCTGGAAAAAGAAAACAACTAAAAACCTTCAATAAAAGGGACTTACAAAAGGTCTTTAAGGCCTGATTGCTAATTTAGCATCAAATAGTTTTTCTCACACCGAGGAAGTAGTACGTTGTTTAATTACTTTATAACCTCTTTTGAATTCTTGACGAGAGACTTTGGACGGTCAAACGCGCATTTCAACTTCCTCCTCATCATTCTCTATTTGATCATGCTCTGGGACATTAAAATAGACAATACTTGCAAACATGTTTAAGAGCAGAATAGACTGTACCATAAAAGTGATATTAAAAAGGATAGTGTTCAGTCTTAAAAAGGAAGGAAATCCTGTAACATCCTACAGCGTGGATGAACCTTGAGGACGTTATGTTAAGTGAAATAAGCCAGTCACAAAAAGATTAATACCGTATGATTCCACTTACATGAGGAACTTAGAGGAGTCAAATTCATAGAGGCAGAAAGTTGAACGGTGGTTGCCAGGGCCAAGGGGAAGGGGAATGGGGGAGTCATCTAATGGTGCAGAGTTTCAGTTGTGCAAGATGAAAACGTTTGGAGCTCTATTGCACAACAGTGTGAATATACTTGACATTACTAAACTGTAAACCTAAAGATGGTTAAGATGGTAATTTTAGGTTATGTTTTTCACCACAATTTAAAAAATTTTTTTTAAAAGTATTGAATTAAAAGTCAATATAAATTTCATTTTTATTCTGCTATTAAGGTATAACTGACATGGAAAGAATTTTCGAATTTGATAAAGAAACTTGCTGGCTGTGTTTATCTTTACTTTTTATTTCTGTTGGCGTAATGAAAACAGATCACTTGGTTTAATTTTGTGATTATTTTTACTTCCTGGTTCCTGCCTGATTATGCAATGCTTTTGGTTACAAATAGAAAAAAAGGAAAGTTTATGTGCTAGTCTATTATTTTTATGGTGTTAACATTAAAGAGAATTGGACTGGGAAATATTTCTATTATATCAAGATTTATAAAAACTTATTTCTAAATAAATTGGAATTTCGGGGGCTGGGCCATTAGGAAAGGTAATCTCCCCTAAGGTCTACAAGCTGATGTTATTTTATATTTCCAGTGTATTCTTATTAACTGGTTTTATAACACACTAGCTTCCTCTTTCAACAAACTTAAAAGGTCACAGACTCTATCTTGAGTAATACACAAAATCTTTCATAAATTTTTTTGATTTCATCACATTAACTCCGAAATGTAACCATTGCTTGGAACTACCTCTGATAATTTGATACAAGATAAGCCAAAAAGGACAGATGTTCATTATAATCATGTACAACAGGTCAACTCTGAGAACAGCTACTATTTCATACATATACCACGTGCTTTCCTGAGTTGTCATCTCTGCTTTTAAACAATAATTACACAGCTGCGTTTCTAAGCATGTTAAAGGCATGATAGCATCTGTTGTCTATAAACTTTATCCTAAGCTTGATGAATGTTCTAGTATTAGATTTATGTAAGACACTCTTGGATACTGAGAATGAGGCAGTGGTTAAGATGTCAAAGTTTCCAGGACATACTGGTGATTATTTCTAATTATAAAGCTGCATTCTGAGGCTTGCCCGGTGGCACAGCAGTTAAGTTTGCACACTCCACTTCAGCAGCCCAGTGTTTGCTGGTTTGGAGCCTGGATGTGGACCTATGCACCGCTTATCAAGCCATGCTGTGGCAGGCGTCCCACATATAAAATAGAGGAAGATGGGCACGGATGTTAGCTCGGGGCCAATCTTCCTTAGCAAAAAGAGGAGGATTGGCAGCAGATGTTAGCTCAGGGATAATCTTCCTCAAAAAAACCCCCCAAAAAACCTGTGTTATATTTACTTTTTTCTCTGTCTGGTTAACCAAGAAGATGATACTCAGGCATTGCTACGGTAGGGCCTCCTTGATTAGGGTCTGAATGGGCAACTGTATATAGCTCTGTAAAAATAATGAGGAGACAGCTTGGAGAGGGCTCCCAGTCTCACCCACCACCTTCATACAGTACCTTATTTGACTCTTTCAATAATTCTTTGAAGTTGTCAGAGAAAGAAACTGAGGTCCAAAGCATTTAAGTGATTTACTCCAGGTCACATCCTTTCACTCTCATTCATTCATTCATTTAACTAGTATTTACTGATCAAAGCTGCCTATTTGCCTAAGTAGGCACAGGGAACACAAAGGTGAACAGAAACCAATCCTGCATCCCATGCTCTTACAGTCCAAAAGGAGAATCAGATAAGGAAACATGGGATTATCATACAGGACTTTTGTCTTTGAATGTCTGACCCTTACTGTTCCCCAGGTGTCCACCACACATTGTGCATGTTCCTATCCTGGTTCACTAATCTCAGCTCCTGTTTTATGTGTGTGTGTGAGAATAACGAATATATATGTATATATATATATATACACACACATACACACATACATATAGATATATTTAAAGGAAATACGTGTGTTCATTTTTTAAAGTACAGGATTCCCCTATCTTCCATGGCATTAAGGGATCATAAGAGCTCCATCTCCTCTGCTAAGAGACCTATTAGCTCCCAGGAAATCTCATCCAGTTTGAGCCCTGGTAGTGATAGGACAGCGTCAAGGAAAGAATGCTAATGATTTTTCCACTAGCTGATCCCAAAAGCTTGGCAGAGAGGAGCGCAGTCCACTGAATATTTATACAGCACCTTGATTAAAAGAGCTCAAAGCAATATTCTAACTGGATGAATTATAACTTCATTTTGTAAATGGAGTATTTTAAATACAAAAATAAGCTCCTTTACTAACTCTCATTATTTGTTGAAAAATATCACAAGATAAATTTCATAGAAAGAAGACTAGAAGTAAAACTGTAAACAGCAATAATCTCTGGGTAGTGAGATTACAGGTGATTTTAATTATTTTATATATTACTCAAAATTTCTATAATTAATATTATAGACTTTTCAATTAGAAAAAATATTACATAAGAATTAAAAATAGGCCATAAAAAACTCAACCTCACCCATAATTTTAAAAATACAAATTAAAATAATTCTTTAAACCTATCATATTGAAAAAGATCCTAGTATACCTAGTATTGGTGAGGGAAAAGCAAGCTAGGCACCGTCACACACTGATGGGATTACAAACTGTCACCAGCTCTTTTTCTTTTTTTAATGTTGACTTTTTTTTTTAGATTTTTTATTTATTTTTATTTTTTCCCTTTTTCTCCCCAAAGCCCCCCGGTACACAGCTGTATATTCTTCATTGTGGGTCCTTCTAGTTGTGGAATGCGGGACGCTGCCTCAGCGTGGTTTGATGAGCAGTGCCAAGTCTGCGCCCAGGATTCAAACCAATGAAACACTGGGCCGCCTGCAGCGGAGCATGTGAACTTAACCACTCGGCCACGGGGCCAGCCCCTGTCACCAGCTCTTTGGAGGGCAATTTGGCAATATCTATCAAAATTTTAAATGCACACACTTCTGAATCCAACAGTTCTAAGATTTTTTTTTTTAGGAAGATAGCCCTGAGCTAACATCTGCTGCCAATCCTCCTCTTTTTGCTGAGGAAGACTGGCCCTGAGCTAACATCTGTGCCTGTCTTCCTCTACTTTATAAGTAGGATGCCTGCCACATCATGGCTTGCCAAACGGTGCCATGTCTGCACCCAGGATCCGAACCAGCGAACCCCGGGCCGCCAAAGCAGAACGTCTGACCTTAACCGCTGTACCACTGGGCCAGCCTGTAAGATTTTTTTCTTATAGATATACTTGCAGAAGGGTGCTAAGATATGTATAGAAGGATTTTCAATACAGAACTTGTTAATTAAATTATACTATATCCATATAGTGGAATATTCTGAAACTGTTAAGAATAAGGTAACTCTGTATGTACATGATTATAATTTACTGTTTAGTGCAAAAAGCAAGTTGCAGAAAAGCGATATAACTCCTTTTGTAGACAACTTTAAAAGGCTATAAATACATATATGTGCTTGTGAATACAATTAAAATGTCTGGAAGAATGTTCTAAACCTAACTTGGAAATACCTCTGAGAAGTGAGAAGACTGAGGTAGGTGAGGGCTTTTTATTTTTTTAAACTTATATTCTTTGATATTCTTTGAATTTTGTTACATTGAGCATGCATTTTTATTTTTAACAGCTTTCTTGGGACATAGTTCACATAACATACAATTCACCAATTTAGAGTGGTTTTCAGTGTATTCACCTTTTCAATGTTTTTCAGTATATTCACAGAGTTGTACAATCATCATGACAGCATGTATTTTTTTAAATGAAAAATATTTTTGAAAGATGCTCCAAAAGTGAACTTACCAGTGGCAAGAGAATGTCTGTTTGAGACACGGTCAGAAAAAGTTTGAATAGTAAGGGAATGATACACATAAACAGGAAGAAAAAAATATGAGAACAAAAAAAGATGGAGAGGGTCAGAGACAGAACAAAAGGAATATGTTAAAATGAGTTTTAACTAGAAACATATTAGATCTGCCTTCATCAAATAAACACATCTGGATTTTGTAACACAAAGATCAAGGTAAGATATTTGGGCATGAAACGAAAAAGAAAAGAAAGAAACCCTTGACTTGATGGTACTGCAAATATTTAGATAAATCAGATTCTATATAAATCTACAGACAGCTGGATATGAATTCTATCTACGGAAGACACAGATAAAAAGAGTTTAAAGAAATATATTTAGGGGCCAGCCTGGTGATGCAGCGGTTAAGTTTGCACTTTGGTGGCCCAGGGTTTGCCAGTTTGGATCCTGGGTGTGGACCTACGCACCACTTAGCAAGCTGTGCTGTGGCAGGCGTCCCACATGTAAAGTGGAGGAAGATGGGCATGGATGTTAGCTAAGGGCCAATCTTCCTCAGCAAAAAGAGGAGGATTGGCGGCAGATGTTAGCTCAGGGCTAATTTTCCTCAAAAAAAAAAAAAAAGAAAGAAAGAAATATATTTACTTTGTAGTTGTTAGAAATCTCTCCTGTCTTAGGAAGGCTGACAGAGAGAGACTCATCTTCAAGCAATGAATACTCATTAACATCAATAATGCTCTGATTTGGTTAAGAGTCTCTGAGAAGGAGAGCCGATAAGAGAAAAAAGGGCTCCTGAAACATACTGACAAAATTAATAAGCACAAACCATGCATGAATAGTCTGCTGCTTTTTTTTTTTTAAGATTTTATTTTTCCTTTTTCCCCCCAAAGCCCCCCGGTACATAGTCGTATACTTTTAGTTGTAGGTCCTCTTAGTTGTGGCATGTGGGACGCTGCCTCAGCATGGCTTGATGAGTGGTGTGATGTCCGCGCCCAGGATCTGAACCTGTGAACTTAGCCACTCAGCCACAGGGCTGGCCCCTGGTCTGACTCTTTGACTCAAAGTTTTGTGTATGTTTTTAGAAAGATGAGAAAACATACACTTGAAAGATAAAGGTTTATGAAAACACTCAGCAAAACTCATATTTAATCTCTGTATTACTTAAAAGAAAATTACCTTTTCTCTGAGACTTTTCCCTCATTAAAATCTTCCTTGAGCACTACAGATCTTAGGAACATTTTGTAGAAGATCACCTTATTTTCCTTTTTCATATCTTTAAAAAGCACAGTTCAAAATTATGCAGTTGGAGGAGTCTCTGGCACCAGGAAAAGCAAACTTCACTGCTTATCCTACAAAATCAATTAGCTTGGATACTACAAATTCTTATTTACTTAATTAGGGCAATGTGGTGACTGCAGCAATTGGTCAAGTTCAACATCAATAAAATAATGGAAATGTACACAGTATAGTCACACCCATGCAAAACCTGTTTTTACAGAGGAGTAAATGTCAGATTAAAATAAAAGTCACCAGTTTTTAAACTAGGAAACTGCAAAGTAACGCTGGTGCAATAATTTATAACAATTAAAGATTCAAGATCAGTCTGTTATCTGATGGGACGGATCATCTTTAAAAGTATCTTAAGTGGTAACAGCTTTAAAACCTGTTGACTGTTAAAAACCACTCACCCCATGGCTAACAGCTGACGTAACACTTGATACCAAATCAAGCAATAAGGAATCCTCGAGAACAAGCTAGCCTTTGAGGTTTTAGAATATGGTGTGTTTTTCTATTGCTACATGTACATGTGTGTGTGTGCACGTGTGTAACACAACATTTTATTGTGAATTAATGTATTGTGCATGCTGGGACTGTTGCCAACAACATAATCATCTCTGTAAATGCTCTGACTGACTATAACATCTTAGGAAACCATATGAAAATAGAAAACTTTACTATCCCTGGTAATGTGCCATGTAGGATAATGATCAGACTATAATTACTAGTTATTTATTTGTTTAAAAGTAAAATTGCTTTATTAAAAAGGTTACCTAAGTCTTGTCCTTTGACTGTGGCAACAAATTAAAAATGGAACTGCTTAAATCTCCAAAATATGCAAAATGGTAACTGAAAGAACATCACTTTAATGACAGTTAAAACCATCCATCTCCATGGGCTAAATGTAGATACAAGTGGAAGCTAACCTTGGCTTTCAGGCTTGAGGTTAGACTAGTAGGACTTCTATTGTCATCTGGACAGGTGGCAATAACCTTAGACGGGGATGTCAGAGCCTCCAAAGTCTTCTTTTAGATCTTACATCAAGCTACAATGAACCCTGGCTTAGAAACAAATTTTGAATGCCAGAAAGCAAAAGTAAAGGGTTAACTCCTCTTTATTTTTTATTTCTTATGTGGTAAAATATTTTAAAAAGCAAAGACAGCTCAATTTAAATTACAAAAAGGCACTCTGATGAAAAGCAAATGTGTCCCTAAATATATTTTGAAGTAGATGGTTAGAAAGCTAATATAGAGTTTGTGGTCTAAATTTATCATTCTTTTAGAGGCAGAACATATTGCTGGGGGAAAAAAATCCTCTATCATAGGACTTATAGCATATAGTAACTAAAATGTTTTTCCATTCGTTGGATTTTCAACGTTGGGGAATATTATTCAGTAGACCCAGAGAGAAGTCCTAAATTGGAAAAGCAGCTGAGTCCAAGGTCATCTCTCTTGTTTCCAAATATATCTTGAAACAAATGCAAGAAGGGCACTTTGCTGAGTGTTATCTGGACATATATAGTTTCAATCAAATTCTTCAAGAAGTGTCAGAATAAAAGTTGAACATTTGTTTGACACTGCCAAGTCACTAGCAAGTGGGTCTCTTCAAGGGCTGAGGCTCTCCTTGGCAACTCGGCAATTATTACAACAAAAAGGAGTTCTTTTTCCTATGCTCAAGAAAAAGAAATTAAGCACAGTTAATCACCGCCTCTGAATTTTTTATCACATTTTTTGATATATAGGAAATCATATAAACTTATAAAAATGTCTCCCAACAAAAATATAACTTTTAAATATTCTGTTTCTCAGCTAAATGCCTTGGAATTATCAAATCTTTCTCACATATCTGAAGATGGTACATGTAATAAAAAAGTGATGTTATAGATGATATAGAATTGTAAACTGAATCAAAGAACAAATGCTGAATCTTTGAGTTAGTGTAAAAAGTATCTCCCAAAATACAATGAAACAAATAACTAGCTTATTGCCTATTGCTCTCCTTTGTCATAAAAAGCAAACCAAACTTAGTCCATGATAGCAGTCTCTCGTGGAGATGATCATTTGTCATTCTCTACAAAGGTGTCAATCTTTCATTTCATCAAGGGTCTAAAAGGAAGCAGGGATATTAAGAACAACTCCGACCATTACACATCAAACAGACAATGATTCGCAATTGCATCAACTCAAAACCTTCAGCAATTTGGTTTCCAACTCCCTTTTGAGCTTCAACTCCCTTATTCCCTCCAGACTTGTCTGGCTTGTTCCCTAGGGCATTCCTTCCTTGGGGCTTCCTCTTCCCCATGGAGCTCTTGCTCTCTCCCTGAGCCAAATTCTACCCATGCTTCCAGAAGGGTTTTAACTTTGTATCATCTCCTTCTCTAGCCTGCCCAGATTGCTTCAGTCCAGTGTTTTTTTTCCTTTGAATTTCCTTAGGACTATTAACTCTTGATCACATTCCAAAAAACTGAATTGAAACTTTTAGAGATCCTAAATCCTAAAAAGAGTGTAAAGAAGTCTGAGTTCCGATTTTTCTAATGAAAACTTCTTTGATTTCTGAAATATCAGATACTTTCAGAAAATTCAGGGTGCATCTGCTTGCCTACAAACTGCTCCAACTGTTGGTTACACTTCTCGTCTTGGTAACTAGACTTAAGCTCCCTGAAAGGAGGAGTCATGCCTTTTCCTGCTTGATATGCTCAATACAGAGCTGGAGGCAGGAGAGGGCTAATGAATACTTGCCGGTTTCATGCTGTCCCGTTCATCTATCCAAATCTCACTCATCTTCCCAGGCCCTTTTCAACAAAGTCTCCTGGACTCTCCTTTGACTCTTTGGTCTTCCCTAGATCCCTGTTTTGTTTGAACTTAGCACGACAAAATTCAGCACTTGGTTATTAGGTTTTGGTGCGTTTACTGTTGTTTAACATATTGGTAGGCCAGTTAGGGATGGGGCTGTGTCTTATACTTTACTGTCCCTTTTCATGGAGTCTAGCTAAGTGCCCTGCACACTAACTTATAGAGCATAAGAGCTTGGCACATAAAAGAAACTCTTTGCCCTCCTCCACACAACTGGGCAACTTATTGCGCCATACTACAATTCTTGTCATTTCCTGAACATGCCATGTTCTCCAATGCCTTTGTCTTCCACTTTTCCTATGCCCATCAAAACCTTTACTTATCCTTATAAATCCAACTTAAGTCCCACTTGTTCCATTAATCTTTCCTCAATCCCCCATGTCAGAATTAATTGCTTATTCCTCTGAGCTCCTTGTTCTTTTTATACATAGTCCTTTTTTATTTTTGCTACATAACATTAGTTTTCTAGGCTATGAGCTCTTTGAGAGCAAAAACCAGGTCATGTTCATTTTATATTTTAGCACTTAGCACAGTGTCAGGCATACAGAAGAGGCTCAATAAATATTCATATGTAAATAAATGAATGAACTTACAATTTCATTCTCCAATTAATCAAGTAATATCTTGCTAATTTCTTTGGTTTAGCCCTGGCATTTTCACAGAGGACGCAGTAGATTCCAGAATTGACTAAATAAATTTTGTGGTTTTGCTTACTATTTTATTACATTTCAATCTTTATTTCAGTGCGGCATTGTTCATAAAGTAAAAACTGGAATCAATTTAAATGTCCAGCAACAGGAGATGTATACGATTTTAATACTTTCACAGAGAAAGATTTAATTATAACCTGTAAAGCTTCCAATTTTGCTCTGTATTTAAAACTACTACTCATTCCTTTTATGCATTTACTTGACATTCATTTTTAGTATAATTCCCTCATATTGTTGCTAGAGCTTATTTTTAATCACTTAGTAAAGTTTGTTCTTCAGGTATAGTAAGCAAATACATTAAAAAAAGAATTAGAAGAAGCATTAAAAATAATTGCATATATATATTACAGCTCATAAATGGACATCATATATGTACATGTCCTGTCTGCATATATACAACTAGTATATAAATGAGTCACAATGCAGTACAGTACAGTAGTTAAGAGCACAGGTCTTGGACCCTGGCTCTGCCAGTTATTAGCCATGGAAGCCTCTCTGTGCCTCAGTTTCCTCATCTATAAAATGAGGATAATAGTACCTACCTCATAGGGTTATGGTGAGAGTTACATTAGTTCCTACACATAAAGCACTTAGGACAGTGTCTGGTTCATAACAAGTGCTCAATAATGGGTTAGTCGCTGGCATCATCATCATATGATTATGATTATTATGATTATAGAATTCCAGGGAGCAAAATTTGTTCAATTTTGCTTTGCCTAGCTGCTGCTTTAAAAGAATTTCCTTCCTCTAAGTTTGCTTTACCTTTAGAACCAAGAAACTAATTAGGCTGTGCTCTTTAACAATGGAACAGGCTCCCTCCTGAGGAGTGAACTGCATTGCGGTCACTCTCCTGATGCTGGAAAGCAATCTGCTATGAGCACTACAGTACTGATGTCTGCCCTGAAGAGAAGTGGAAAGAGACCCCTCAAAGGTCCCAATCTAACAAATGATTACACGAATCATTCTGAGGTTCATTTCAAGCTCCAAAATGCTATGACTATTTACCAGGTAAATCACGTGCAGTGCTAAGCAGCAGCCTTGCCAGGAATCTGCTGTTAAACTCTGAACTGAGGTGGAAACTAATACTTTCACTGAAAAACAGAAATCTTTAATTTCCTCCTGAGTTCTGAATAGTGAATTTCCACAGCAGCAAACCAAGTTTGATGACTCAAGTCTCTCAGCAATTCTAGAAAGGAAACTGAAATTTCATGGTTTGCTGAGAAAGTACTTCCAGTTTGCCATAAGAGGGAGCATGGGAGCAGAAAGCATGTTTGTCCAAGTCTTTAAAAAACCCTTGTTTGATTCTGTATCCAAGAGAATGTTGGTTTCATTTCTTTTGCAAGGTTAGGATGGGACTAAACGACATAACACCAGCTTTCTCTTTTTTTAAGATTGTCTTAAGACAGGAGGGTCAAAGATTGAAAATACACAGATAACTTGGAATGCTCCTTCTCTATCCTCTCGAGATAAAATGCTCGCCTCATGCCTGGCTGCCACACGTCAAACAGCTCTAATTAAACTGCTCTTATTAAAAGGAAAGGGAGGAGGAGCTATGGCAGTAGCTCCTCCTGAGCAGAAAAACAATGACATATTTAACTTTATTTCTCTCCTGTCTGCCATGGATTTTTAAAAAAGAAGGATTCATCATATATGCAATCTAGATCTCACCCACACTACAACAATGGAGAAGCTATTGTTATAACCAAGTTTAATGGAAGTTAATCATTGGGTGCTAACTTACCCACTCCCTAGGGCTAAACACTCCTTGAGGACAAGCAAGAGGCATGATGTAAGCGCCTAGAACCCTTCGTAGAAACAAGTCTTTGATTCATACTCATTAGTCACTAACATTAGGTGAAAGCCTACATAAGACAAGAAGCTTTCTATAAGACACACACATTCATACGAAGTCACTTTTCAATACAAACCTTGATTTTGCCTTTGTAAAGGTAGCTTTGGCAAGTTACCCATTTGTGCATATTTTCAAATTTAATTCAGAAGAATTCTGCAAATTTATGTATTTTTAGTTTTAGCAACATATTCAGTCTCTTATTTTACTCAAATTATCAAAAAGTGCTCTCTATCATGTTAGCCTAAAATCTTAAGAAACAAATATACATGGAAAATGCACAGAGCTCAACATTTTCCAAAAAAATTACATATGTTATACAAATGAATTAGGCAGAATAATACATCTGGATTTATTCGGAATAAATAATACATTTGGAAATGGCTTCTTTTATTATTCCTGCCTGCTGAATTAAAGTAAAATGACAGAAAGTATTAATCTAAAGAAGTAAGTTAAGTGTTCTGCAAATTCCTGAGATCTGGTTTGATTTCCACATGCCTCTGAATGATGTCCTAAGACCCTCTGGTACACTCTCTGAACTGAGAAAACACATGATCTTGGATTCAGTTGTTAACAGATTTAAAACAGAAAAGTCATTATCCTATTACAAGATCCTTCTTAAAGGACAACCTTTAACGTTGGATTATTTCCCGAACTAATACCGAACGCGAGATAAGCAGCAGCCTTTTGAAATTTACAGTTCGTACAGTCAGTCCCGTGCAACAGCCGGCAGCCCTGAGCCCCAGGAGGAGGAGCTCCACGGGCGCAGAAGCAGATCTCACAGGCTGCATCGTTCTCCTTTATTTGGGCTACAGGGAAGACAGATTATTTTCCAAAATGATTAAGTACTCTCATCAATTAGCCAGCTAGAGTATCAATCCTGAAGGAAAAATGTCGTAAGCTCTTGTTCTGTAAGTGCCAGCTGTCAAAAACTGTTAGAGTTAGTCAAAGCTTTTTAATGTTCCAATCAAATCATGAAATGAGTGGAAACTCACTGCACAAAACCCACTAAGCTGCACTAATAAATGTCCAATGTTACATAAAAACTATAAATAACTTTGTACTTTTAGGTTATTTTTTTTTCCAATTTGCTTTTCTTGAAGTACTAATGATGTTCTGCTTTAGTTAATAAAGTCATTTTGGAGCTGCCTTAGGGTTTAATCCACATACTCTTTCTGTGTGGAATATGGATGGCAAGCAATAATCAAATCAGAATCACAAGCATTCCTTGGAGTATCTGTCGTTAACAATTTCAAAAATTGAGAGAAGAGCACCAAAGATGGTGAAGGCTAAAAAACTGAATCACTAGGCTTACTAATCTTGCAAGTTGACTTTTCTTTGGGAATACAATATTTCTCTGAAGGGCATCTAGTCTTTTTGAAATATTTGCAAAGGAATTAATACTCTGGTTAAAGAAACATCATTTACTATTGTCTTAAAAATAACAAGCCACGGGGCTGGCCCCGTGGCCGAGTGGTTAAGTTCACGCGCTCCGCTGCAGGCGGCCCAGTGTTTCGTTGGTTCGAATCCTGGGCGCGGACATGGCACTGCTCATCAAACCATGCTGGGGCAGCATCCCACATGCCACAACTAGAAGGACCCACAACGAAGAATATACAACTATGTACTGGGGGCTTTGGGGAGAAAAAGGAAAAAATAAAATCTTAAAAAAAAAAAAAATAACAAGCCAGTATCCAACACTCAACAAATATATCTACCTCAATGTTCACAAACAGATTATTGAATTACTAAGGGTTTGTTTCCACACTGAAACACAGCCTTTCCTCTTTTAGCATATGGTTGATCCAATAGTTAATCTAAAGGCACAAATAAGAAGGCTGGTAGCTAATACTTGACTAATAATAAGAGACTAAAGTATGCTGAGGACCAGATTCAAACCAATAATAACACTGAGATGCTTCTTTTTTCTTAACCTTTGTTAAAAGAAATTTCTTTCTACACTTTCCTGGTAAGTCCAGTCCTTCCTTGCTCTGATTGATCCCATCTCTTCTTGCAACATATCTCAATGCTGGTAAGGTTCTCTGATTATCAAAAAAGCAGCTTTTAAACAAAAAATAAGAGTAGAACATACTTGGAAACAAAGAGATCCAAAGCCATAATCGAGATTGTTTATTTCACACAGGGTAAAAACAATTTTCTTCATTAAAATTTTTTTCCCCAGGAAAGCTAGAAAGAACTAACTCAAGATGGACATGCTAACAATGTGAAATCTTGGCTTTCAAATCTAAAGGAAAGACATTTTGAAAAGTATACTGAAACTGAAATGAAGTAAAGGGTAGCATATGAATTTAATTTCTTTCTTTAAGGACAAATTCAAAGACATCTTCAAGTATCTTGTTCAGATGAAGTAGAGATTGGAAGCACTTTGAACTCTTTCAAATTTCACTTGGAATCTTGTGCTTGACTTTTCAGCACATGATAACATCTATATTCCATGACAATTTTTTATATTTAAAATAATAGTTCCCAAGACCTAAACACTATATTAGATTTTTGGTGAAAATAAGTAATAATTCTTAAATTTAATATAATATAATAACATTAATACTTTACTTAAAAAATAATCAATTTTGACGCACTATATAATTTTTAAGTAGCCATAATATGCACATCAAGTTTTATTTGTCTTTAAATAATACAAATAGAACAAATATGTTATTCAAAATATTAATTTTTCTTGAGTTTTACAGAAGAAAAAGAAACTGAAGTGAAACTGTAGGAACTGCTGAACTTCAGATAAATGTTTCTTCAAAACAAGAGATACTAGCTCCTAAAAGATTCCTCTAAAGTTAAAAAAAGATTAAGAAAAACATTAAGACATTGGGTTATTACATTTAAAAAAAACTACATTTCTTAATGGACATAGGTTTATGTTTACAGATAGCAAACTTAGTCTCTTCTCTCATAAAAGTCAGAAGACACCAATGATGTTTAAACTAAGCAAAACCATAAAAGTCTCTTTTTCATATTAAAAACTTTAAAACCTAAATCTCCTTTAACATTATTTTCCAAGAAAACTTAACAGGAATGGCTAATCCGAAAGCAAAATGTTGTACAAATCACTTTCAAGAAAAGAAAGACACATGGGATTATGCTTATAGCTAGTAGCATCAACTGAAACCCCAAATGATGGCACATGAATTCAGAGGATCAGCCGGTCCTCTCCTCCCTCCTGAATTACCTGACCAATGGAAGTTTGGCTTTGTTGTTTCAGAAAGCACTGTTTCTTACATTCCATCAATTGTTCAAAATCACGCCACATTTTTGCTTGTTTCATATTTGGACCATGACTTTCTCGTACAGTTTTTTGTTTTTCCCGGAGTTTCTATCGTAAAAAAAAAAATCAAGAATAATTAAATCTCAGGTATAGGGATTTACTCCTATTGGTATAATCAGAAGAACATGGTATGCTATGTACACTTGATGAGTAACGTAAACTAAACCAGGTTCTCCTACGATGTATGAAAACTAAGAGTTAATTAAACTTATGATAGGCATAGGACAACCTGAAGTTAAAAAGAACAGAAAAAATATAAAAGAAAACGAGGGGGAAAAACTAAAGGGAATCAGGAAAGTGGAACAGTATCACGGTGTAGAAAAAAATGCAGATTTTGGAAGTCAGAAGACTTGAGTCTCAACTTCAGCTTTGTGACTAGCTATAAGTAAGACACTATTTCTCTGGACCTCAGTTTTCTCAATTGTCAATTAAGGCTAATAATAGGGGATAATTATAAACGTATCTGCCTCATAAGATTTTTTTCACATGACCTAATAGACATGGGAAAAGTTGATAAACTATCATGCATTATATATGTTATTGTTAAATACTGTATTATTTCCTGAATCAGTGTATGCTCTATGTATATCCAAATAAATCAAATTGTATGCAGATAATCCTCAGGAAGAAAGTCTAGTGGTTTTTTAAAAAGTACATTATTAAATAGGCCCAAATCCTTATCAGAATTGTTTTTCTTACTAATAGGCTATATGGTTCCACCTGCCAAAACTGTTCTACTCATTGACTCTAAAATTATAAACAGGAATAAGAAAAACTTTCAATAAATTGCAAAAATATCCTTTGGTTCTAAATTATGGCAAACTGAGGAAGGGTGACTGAATGGAGGTGTAGCACAAAGTCAGAGACAACGAGAGGAAAGAAAGAAAAGAAGGAAGCAAAGAAGAGGGAAACAGAGAACATGATAGTGCCCACATAAGGAAACAGTGTGACAGAAATTCACACACTGACAGTGAGTGTGAGAAATCACCAATGAGGACAGAAAAACAAGCTAAGACCCAGAAACAGATTACACAGGAACATCCTCAGCTTTTCCTCTTTTAGTATATGGTTGATCTAATAGTCGATCTAAGCACACAAATGAGAAAGCTGGTCGCTGATACTTGCCCAAATAAGAGACTAAACTGAGCTGAGGACCAGATTCAAACCACTTTCTGAAGACCGCCCTCCCCAGCGACGGCCAATGAAAGCACAGCAGACAGCAAACAGCAACAGGAAGCAAAACACAATGAAGAAAATACGATTGAAATATAATCAGCACAGTTTGAAGACAAGACCTGGCAGGCAAACACATCTGTTTAAGTCTATGTTACAAATAAAGTATCTTAGAACAAATATTTTTATCCTCATAACCTAAAACAAAAATAGTAAGTCAGATCAAGAATTTTAAGAGTTCTGAGCATGATTTTAAGATTAAGGTCCCACTTAAACTGTAACTTTTCTTATATTACTGGAACAGTTTCCTTGTCAAAATCCTAACAACCTATAAAAGTTATTTAAAGAATCAAAGATACATTGTAGGCACTGTCTGTGTCAGGAATATTAAATTTAATTTGCTTCACAACCACGTGTGTTTAAAATCTTTATGAATACAACTGACTTGAGTATAAATTTATTTTTAAGGTTACTGTCACTTAATACAGATTTATTTTGTTGATAGTTTCAAGGTACAGAAAATACTTGTCACAGATTTCAGTGTTCTTTAAAGGAGGAAGCAGTATAGTAGGGGGGAAGGTTGCAACTTTCAGTACGATATTCCAGAGTACTTGGTAAGGCAACATCTAGCATACGGTAGTGTGAATTGTAGCCCTATAGGTTGACGTAATTTCAGAAACTCAGTTGGTGTGAGGAGGTCTGTGGGTGTCCAGTCTATGCTAGTTTGGAAGGCTCAGGCTATCACTACTTTGAAAGTCTAGGTTTGTTCTCTGTCTTGAAAATTTAGATCTACTCCAGAAGTGTGAAGATCGAGGAGCTTAAATGATTCTGCCTGAATTGAGGAATGAGCCAGTCAACAGCTCATTTCTCTGAAATATACTTGATGTCAGATTGCTGCTACCGCTTTTCCCAAAGACTCTGCAGTAAAACACCACACTGGAAGGGAAAATAATAATCTTGAATTAGATTTAACAAGAAAGTTTGCGTTTTTGAAAGGATTCAAGGTTATAAATACAGTCAACCTTCAGTATCCAAAGCGGATTGGTTCCAGGACCCCCTGCACATACCAAAATCCGAGGAGTCAACCAACCACAGATCATGGACATAGGACACAATCTATGTTGGTTGAATCTACGGATGCAGAACCCACAGATACAGAGGGACACACAGCATCCATCCAGATACTTTTCAAAACAAAAGAAACAGAAATGTTTTCATCTGAAAAATTACATTACCTAACATATGAAATGTCTGGATGAAAGCCAATTACTGATATTCATACTAAATCCTAAAAACCCAAAAATCTCCAATTAAAATATTGTACAAATGAATGTTTACAACTTGATTCAAATATATGCTTTCAAACATAAAAATTATTTTTTTCCTTTTTGAGTATGGCATGTCATCTCACCAATGGAATAATGTGCAGAGAATTCACAATCTCTCTGATAAAATGGAGAAATCATCTTTAAGAAGGTTTCCTTTTATTTTTCACTTACTATCGTTAATATGATGGACATTTATTCACAAATCATACAGAAGGAACAGATGAACACTTTTTAGAGAAATAGCTGATTCTAGGTTTTGGACAGGAAATGTATCGGATGAGCCTAGAACATTTTGTCATGCCAGAAAATAAAGAAGGCATCAAAGTCTAGCGGGATTGTTTCAAAAGGATTCGGAAGCTGACTTCAAGAAGTTTCCACTGGCCAAACATGGGGCAATTTGAGCACTGATGGGTACAATAATTGCAATAGATCAAAACATAACAAATATGTTAAATCTGGGAGTCATAAACATACTTTTGAAGAGTGATAAAGAACCAACTCATCATTTTGAGAACAAGTAAATAAGCAAATCAAGTTGTTATTCTGCCTTTCTTATACAAACTGTATCACAGGGTTAACTATTTGATAAGAAGTTGCTCTTTACAGACTTATTCCAGGCCAACGAAGAAGGAACAACATAATTAGAATGTCACCATTTTGCAACCTCTAATGAATTAATGTATCTAGGAAGTGATTATCAATGGCTGCCTACATTACAAGAAGAACCTCCTGATAAAAGTATATATTACCACCTATGAGGTGTGCTTCCCAAATATCAAATTGTATTTAATCAAGCCTCTAGATCTAACTACCAATTCACAGGACATACTGGGCACAGAAGAACACACTAACTGATACCACAGGGATGCCATAAGCAAAGTTCAGGAATTTAGAAATCCATCAGGACAAATGATCAGACTTTCTTTTTTCTTTCAACAAATAAATTGTAAAGAAAAAATTCTAGAGAAAAAGAGAGAAGAGATATGTTAACTAATAGCAATGTATGGACTCAGTAGGATGCTGATTCAAACAAATAAACCACTAAGAAATTATGAGACAACTAGTGAAGTCTGAACATTGACTGGGAACTGGGTATTACACAATTATTGTTAAATTATTTTTGGCATGATAACGGTATTGTGGTTATGTTGAAAAAGAATCTTTATGATACACACTGAACTATGACCAGAGATTTGCCTAAAAATGATGTGGAGAGGGAAAGGGGTGGAACCATGGATAAAACAAGACTGTTCATGAGTTTAATTATTGGAGTTGGGTGGTGGTTACACATGAGTTCATTCCATTGTTTTCTCTACTTTTTATATAGGCTTGAAATTTTCCATAATAAAAAGTTTTGTTTTGATAAAGCAGAGAACATATCCACTTTATTTAGCAATTATTCCATTATGTTCTTTCTTTCTGTTTTTTCTGAGGCAGGTTAGCCCTGAGCTAACATCTGCCACCAATCCTCCTCTTTTTGCTGAGGAAGACTGGCCCTGAGCTAACATCGGTGCCCATCTTCCTCTATTCTATGTAGGACGCCTACCACAGCATAGCTTGACAAGCAGTGCCATGTCCACACGCAGGATCCGAACCAGTGAACCCAGGGCCACTGAAGTGGAACGTGCACACTTAACCACTGCACCACAGGGCCGGTCCCTCCATTATTTTCTATACGATTTGTTTTTCTGAGGTTCACCTTTAGAATATTACTACTTAGGTTTATGGGAGCTAATTCAGCTTTCATATAAAAGCATAGATACATGTATGTTTTAAATAATGATTCAAATCAGAAAATATAAATGAAGATGAATAATTTCATTATCATCAATTTATTTAGTCAGACCAATAGCTAAACTGTACAATGCATTAGACTGAAACAAAGCCATATTTTTCATTTGTCCTTTGAGAACGGATAAGCTTTAATACAGTATATATAAAATCATTTCCAGGTTGTAGACTCAAGAATATTTGAACAGTGAAGTTAGACACCTATATATAGTCGATATTTTAAAAGAAAAATTGCAGCTAAACAATCCCTAACTATGATGCTACAAACTTGACACTCTTATTATAAAAAGTAATAAGAAACCTCAATTTTCACTGGTAAAACTAAATAAGAAATGGATAAAAAGGTGTATAGTGAAGCATGGTTAGCCCTCACTATGCAACATGGACCTAAAATCACCAAAGATGATCTTAGAACTCATTTAGGCAATTTAACTTTTAAATTTCTAATCTACCTATTTCAGTTTAAATATGAGGAAGTAAACTCCAAAGTGGTTAAGGGGTTTGTCCAGAATCACAAACTTAGGACTGAAGTCAGTGTACTTGATGACTGGTCCTGAGTTGTTGATAAATGCAGGTATTTTAAAAAAAAAAAAGAATGACAGAGCCAGTGTCTTTAAAATGACTGTCAAAATGTGTTGCTTTCTGAAATCAATTAGAGTAATTAACCAGTTGGTCATTAGTTGGGCTTGATGGTCAAGGCCCTTACTATTTGCCATGTCTTCTACTAGGAGTGGCTCAGAGAACTGAGAAAACAACACTCCATCACACACTCCTATTTTCAGTAGCCCTCATATAAAATTGGCAGGGAGGGAGCTGAATATCTCCAGTAAGGTTTTTCGATTATTTGTATTAAATGAATCAATATTTGTAAAAGGCTTAGACCAGTGCCTGGCTCATGGTAAGAGTTTTGTATTTATCAAATAAAATAAATGAATACATTTATGCTTATCTCATAAACAGAGATACCTGAGAATAATCTGAAATCTTGTAGTGCATTACACATAATATTTCTGTTTATTATGCAGAACCTTCTCATGAGCTCTTTGTTATTTAAAACTAGATTTTTTTTCAAAAATCCATGTGCCTTTACTTTTATAAAACTAAATTCCTAAAGAGGAGTTTTTATCTTTAAAAGGGATTAAGGATCCAATTTCCCCTTGAAAACTGTACCATAACATTTTAAAAAGAATGACAATATTATAACCACGTACTGAAAACCTATATTGGACAAATTTTTAAAAATAACAAATACATTCTTACCTTTCCAAGGTTTTCCTGTTCAGCAATATTTTTGGTATACTGTTCCCTAGGGAGTCAACATAATGATTAGTTTCAATTCACTTCAATTGATTTCACCACACAACTAAATTATAAATTAACATAGTTCTCTAAAGATGTTAGACAATATAGTTTAGAGCACTGGAGTCAGAATGAAACTCATTAGCAAATACTTTCTTTCCCCATCTTTAGTCAGTTGTTCTGGTAAATAGTAATTTAAGGGGAAAAAAGGCAAAAGATTGCATAATAAATTAAGAGACTTAAAATGTTAAGTACTATTTCTACTTAATCTACCCTTAAAACAATGGCAACTCATTTGCTTAAATTACACTTTGTTTTTGAAGAGGTTTGCAGACAGGAGAAAGGATACACATTTTACTTTATTTATTTTTTTGTGACGAAGATTGGCCCTGAGCCAATATCTGTGCCAATCCTCCTCTATTTTTTATTTTTTATTTTCTGAGGAAGATTAGCCCTGAGCTAACATCTGCTGCCAATCCTCCTCTTTTTGCTGAGGAAGACTGGCCCTGAGCTAACATCCATGCTCATCTTCCTCAACTTTATATGTGGGATGCCTGCCACAGCATAGCTTGACAAGCGGTGCCACGTCCATACCTGGGATCCAAACTGGCAAACCTCAGGCAGCTGAAGCGGAACGTGCAAACTTAACTGCTGTGCCACAGGGCTGGCCCCCAATCTTCCTCTATTTTTACGTGGGAGGCTGCCTCAGCACGGCCTGATGAGTGGTGTGTAGGTCTGCGCCCAGATCCAAAGCCGCAAACCCTGGGGCGCCACAGTGGAGTGTGTGAACTTAACCACTATGCCACAGGGCTGGCCCTTGGATACACATTTTAAATAAACAGTTAACAGCACTTAACCCTGCAATTCCACTTCTAGGAAGTCATCCTACACAAAAACTCTCATAAGTTAATAAAGACAAAAGCAAAGACTATTTAATTCAAGATTGCTTGTAATAGTGAAAATTTGCAAACAAATTAAATGTTGATAGATGGGGAAATGCTTAAATAAATTATAGTACATCCATTCAAAGGAATAATATAGAATAGTAAAAAGAAAAAATGAGGTAGATCTATAAATACTGAAGTGGAAAGAATTCTAGATAAATTATTAAGAGAAAAACTGTATATGTAGTTTAATCTTATTTTTGTTATACACACACATAAAATTTTCCCATGCATTTGCTAACACACACACATACATATACAGACATATTAGCAAATGCATGGGAAAAGAATATGGAATAATGTACATCAAAATATTAACAGCAGACATTTCTGAGGCATGCCAATGTGGACAACATTCAATTTTTTTGTACTATACTTCATAATGGTTACCTTTTTGTTTTTACAAGTATTTCTTATGCAAGGTAAAAAAACCTAAAAGTTTTTAATGTAAAAATAAAAAGCACAGATAACACCATATTGCACTTTTAAACAAAAGTATAATTACATTTTAACACTACGTAAGAGAAAAAGTGAGATTTAAAGTGTTAAGGACAAAGATGAAGACAAAAGAACCAATGACAAAGAAGATACGAGAGAATTTAGACCTCAAATTTGGATGGAAACAGCCTATGTTTCCACGTAAAGCTAAACTGTAGTATTTAAGGAGAAATTAAACAACACAAATTTGGGGATCTTAGTTATAAACCACAAAGAGAAACTCTAGCAGCCTAAGCGAAAGAAGAGTCGCATTTATGCAAAAAGGGAGGTAGAAGTGATTAGAATAGAGAAAATGACAATCAAAAGTATCCAAAGTCCTTACAGAGCTGAAGTGAAGGCAGAACGTATGCACAGGAACAGGGTGGAAGGGAACAAACACAATCCTGACAAATCTTCATTGTGCCCTTAAAGTTTATAAGACACTGAGTCAAACTGTTTGCCTCTCCAGCTCGCCAATGAAAAACAGCTAGGAGGATGTAAATGACATAGTGCTCAAGAAGAACACATGGTCATAGTTCAGATGGCTTTAAATAATTCATTTATTACCGTAGGCCTGAGAAACATCCAAATTATTTTAGAATTTCATTTATATTTTCTCAAGAAATCAACAGGCTCGCGCTCTTTTTCTATATAACACTAATATGTAATTTTAATTTATTCAATGAACTTTATTTAAGAAATAATTACAGAGCACCTGTTATGTACTAAGCATGCCCTGGGGTTTCAAGAAGAAAACAGGACAGGGTCCTTGCCCTCCAGGAACTCATGCTATATAATTTCCAAAACACTGCTGCATACATCATATTTAACTTCATCTTCTGTGGTATATATTGTTCTCCTTATTTTATAGATGAGCAAGTGATTTGCTCAAGGTCACAAAACTAGGAATTGGAAAAACCAGGTTAGAAACAAAATTTTATGAGTCCTTCTCTAGTACTCTGAAATAAAACATGATGCCTTTTCAAACAAAATTAAAATTTTCAGACAATCTTTCAAATCAAGCTAATTTCTTATGCCTTTGGCCTTACCAGAAAGTATCATAAAAGTAGAAAATGGAATAAGAGTAAAATATTATGTCTATAATAATAATATTTTAAACATGTATCAGTGAGTTTAGAGTACAATTAACTCTATTTTATTCAAAATATTCTTATCATGTACTACTCTAGTCAGGGCACAATATTTGTCTACAGGAAAACTAAGGAATGGTAAAATTTATAACTTTTAAAATGAAGAATAAGAATATCCAGCTTGAAAAATGATCAGAAAACCAATAGTTTAGGAGCAATAGTTCCTTCTTTACTATTTATATTGATAACTTTGGAAGAAATGAAACAATTTCTAAAACGTTTTACTTTTCAAGAACAAAATTAACTTCTCATATTTGTGAAATATTAGCATTGATCATATAGTTTTTTTATTGACAATATAGATTTATTTGAGCAAAATTTACATTCAATGAAAGAATCTGAATAAACACATTTGATGGTAGCATATTAAAAAATATTGTTCTATTTATAGGATATTTTCAGTCTGGCTTGCATTCCAATGCACTATATATAAAAAAATTTAGACTCTGCAAGACATTGTATTTCTTAGATTCCTTTTTGTAACATTAATGTATAATGACACTAAAAATCTCAACTGCAATATAAAATAAATGTCAATTCTAACACTTTGAGGTGTTACTGTATGATAAAAGCAAAATATTTGAATTATCATAAGGGACAAAAAAAGCTCTCTTGTTCAATTACTGCATTTTATCACAGCTATCAATTCAAATATAAATGTATTTTCTAAGGCAGCATTTGATATATTACTTGTAGGCTGCAAGCTAGGATTACAAAAAAATTCACCATATAAGGACTAGTGGTATTTACACACCCTTCCTCATTTTGAAGGCTGGCACTCTGCAACGACACAGTTTCTAGCTGAAATGCAGTCACTCACACTGCACAATAAGTAGGCAGATGATTAGAGTCTGGGCTATGTGGGACTAAAAATAGACCACCCTTGGTGCTTATAAAAAAGCAACTATGAAATTATATGTATTCTTGGGGAGGGGGGAATGGAGAGCCATTGGGTAATGATTACAAGAGTTTCTGTTTGAGGTGATGAAAAGTTTTGGTCAAATATAGTGGTGATGGTTGCACAATATTGTGAATGTAATCAATGCTCTGAACTGTACACTTAAAAATGGTTAAAATGGCAAATTTTATGTTACATATATATCCTTTGCCACAATAAAAAAATTAAGCAAGCAAGAAAAAAAATTATATGTATTCCGACTTAGTTAGCAGAGCTGGACTATCTAGATGATGCTTAACAAGATTTAACCCTAAATAATAATATCTTAGTGTCTTGCTCATTTAAGTACTCCAAATTTTATAATTCCATCTTATTTACAAATCTTATATAGGGGAAAATTTTAAGTAACAATATAAAAACAACAAAATTACTTGCCGAATTGCCTTTCTTTTTTCTTGTTGGTCAGAAGAGACATATGCCTTCATTTCATCAGTAGCGCGACGAAGCTGTACTTCCAGGTTCTAAGTGGAAAGACGAAGTTTTAGGTTATGTCCTTAATACAGAGGAACCTCAGAAAAGTTTTTGATTCATTTCCTTTGTCTTACTTTAATCATGCAATTCGTATAATGGTATCTACTTTCTTCTTGAAGACATTCTTCACGGAGTCCTCTGACTTCCTACAACATAATTTTAAATGGGAAATATTATTGAAAGAATAATCAGATGTGGAGAGGATGACTTTAAACGTACAACAAAAGAAATACCATCAGGGTCATTTCCCCGTCTGCAATTGTAACTTTCTTTACTATAATAGCCTAGGCTGCAATCTTTTCTAGAGAACGCTCATACCATTCTAAAACCTACAGGTTCAGTTATTGATTTATTAAGTACCCATTGTGTGCCCAGCTCTGTGCTAGGTGCTGGGGACACAGCAGTGAATAAGAGACAAGTCTCCACTCTCATTCAAGTAGAGAAAACAGACATAAACAAGGAAACACATAATGAAGATAGTTTCAGATGGGAATAAGGACTATGAAGAAAATTCAGCAGTAGAGTGTGATGGGATGACTGCATGGGCAACATTAGATAGGGTGATCAGAGAAGACTTCTAGGAGGAGGTGACATTTAGGCTGAGATCTGAAACATGAAAAGGAGAGATCAAGGCAAAGAGATGGGGGCAGAGTGTCCCTGAGAGAGAAGGGCACAAACAAAAGCCCTGAGGTGAAACAAGCTTGGCCTGTTTGAAGTACAAGAAGAAGGCAGTGTGGCTGGAGCCCCATGGATGAGGAGTGGAGCACATGGATGTGAAGCTCATAAGGCAGGTGGGGCCTTGTACACCACAGTTTGGAAGTTGATTTTAAGAGGAACGGGAAGCCAATGAAGGGTCGCCTAAGTTTTATACAGATTTCTTTGTCTGCTCTATGGAGGAAAAAACCTTGGGATAGCAAAAGTAGAGGTGGGAAGCATGTGGTGGTAACTGTGGGAGTCTAGGAAAGACATGATGCTGGCCTGGACTTTGCAGTAGTGGTACAAATGGAGAATTCAGTGTGTACACATCCAGTGTGAAGAAATAAAGATCTCTGGAGCTTAGGAGGCAGACTCAGAAGATGAGGGTAAAGATTTGGGAATCTTTTGACATCGGTGTAGTGAAAATATGCACACACACAGGCAGTTTCTGCTAAATTATTAAAATAAAAACTGTCTTCTTACCTGTTCTAATTTGGACCGATTGCTTTCGAGGCCTGCTGCACAGCTATCATACTGGGATTTCTTTTCATCACACTCCTGGGTTAGTTCCTAATATGAAAAGGGTAAATGATTGAATAAGTGAAAAACAAAGGTCTAAAATGTGGCTCTGAAACAATGCATGCCCTTGTCAGTCTTGTAACTTAACTCTAAGCTTCCTGCCATACTTAAGAGTTATTTATACAACAATCAGACATTTGAGAATTATGACAGATGAAGGTGCTGATAAAAATAATAGCTACCATGTAATGAGCTGTGTGCCAGGCTCTTTATTAGGAGCTAGGGATACAAGAGTGAACAAAACAGCCAAAAACCCTTCTCCTCAAGTAATGTTCAGACAAGTAAACAGGCTGCAGAATGCTATCATGGGAAAATACAAGTGTTATGGGAGCACATGGGACTTTCACCGGACCTAACCCAGGCTTGGGGATCAGCGGGGACAACTTCCTGGAGAAACTGATATCTCAGTTGAGGTACGAAGGATTAGTAAGAATAGCCAGGGGGAAGGTGGACAGGGGAGGAGAATGTTCAGAAAAAAGGAACACTATGTATAAAGGCTGGAAGCTGGAGAGAAGAACAATAATTTAGGACGTACAAGTAGTTTATTATGCTGAAGTGTGTCTGGGAAGTATGAGAAGAGGCTGAAGACTTCGGAAGGGTCCTGATCAGAACTCTGTAAACCATGTTAGGGTGTCTGAGCTTTCCTCTTGACAGTAACTAAATCTCATGACAACCCCCTGAGGTATGTGTTAATATCCTCATATCATGCTTGGACAAAGTTCAGGGAGGCCAGGTACCTCACCAAAAATACACTGATGGAAAAGGGTGTCAGAATTTTAATTCAGGCTGTTTGAGTAGTTTCAAACTTTCTTCTAACATAACATTTTGAATTAAGTAATCTGAAAATCTTCAACTACAAATACCTAGAAATGCTACAAGTATCTTCAAACGCCTGATAAGGTGGACCAAACATCCTTTCCAATCCAGAGCTAACCTGAATTCTCAAGGAAGTAAGAGGTATTATGGATCAGAAACAAAGGATGACCCCCTGTGGCTACCCTTTGGTGAAGGGAGTCGGGAACAGTCAATCTTGGTGACAGAATGATTATAATGTCCAGGCAGGGCAAAAGGCAGAGTGGGAAATTAGAAGTGAGAACCCCACAGAATCCAAGCTGTTTTTTAACTTGGGAACCTGCGAGTAAAGGGTTAACACCAGGCCTGGACTGATGTAGGCCAGCCTCAGAAGGACCTTGGTTTCACATAGCACCATTTTCTCGGGAACTTGAGAGTTAACATAAATGGGTAATGCTGTGTGTGCTTCCTTCGTTGTGTGAGACTGCATCTGGTTTGGGGTGACAAGCACAGTATAAAAGATTGGTGGGAAAAAGGAGCTGTGGCTTTTAAGTATCAAAATGACCTATAGACACCTAAGGCTCCCATGGGTGACAGTGATACACTCCCTAAGTGGGAGAAGGGGCAACAGAGGCTGTATACTTAGGTAGCTGCTGGGCCTCTCAGTGAGATGAAGGCATTAGAGTAGATGAAAGCCTTTTTTTGGTCTGTAAGTCTGATGGCCAAACTGATTAGTAAATGCAGCCATGCTGCTGCAGAGGCAGATGGGAAAAGGGAGCCTGTCCCCAGGCAGGTCTGGGTTTGAATTTATCTTACTAAATAGTGGAAGAACTCCCAAGCTGAGACATTAACTCAAAATTAGCTCCAAGCTTGTGGTATTCCTAAAACACCTGGCAGAACAACTGCAAAACCACTCTAAAGGGACACACTCTCCATCCTAGCTACCAGGACGGAAGAGACAACACTGTACTAAAGAGAAGCTCACAATCCGAAAGTATAAAGAGATGAGGAAATGATTGATCCATTGAGTGAGAACCGGAAGATATAAAAAACAGTAAGACTATACCTCCAGGAACTTTGGATACTAGAAATAAGCCTACTGAATAAGTATGCTTAAAATAATTAAAGTGATGAAGGAAGAACTGAAAACAAAAGATTAAAAAAAAAGGTGCAGCGAGTAAAAACACACAAAAATGAAAAAAAAAGTCACTGAAATTGAAAATGAGTAGACGGCAGTAAGATTAGACACAGCTCAGGAGATAAAAGAATGAACTAGCAAATAGAGATGAAGAAATTATTTAAAATTCATCACAGACAGAAAAAACATGAAAATATGAAAGTGAGGTTATGCAATAGGGAAGAGAATAAATATGTCTAACATATATCTAATAGGAGTTGCTAGAGAATAGGCTAGAAAAAAAATGGGAGAGAATATTTGAAGATATTATGTAGAACTTTTCCAGAATTAATGAAAGACAAAAAGCACAAATTCCAGCAGAGCAAATAAAACTAAATCCATGCTTAGAACACAGTAGTAAAACTAGACAACACCAAAGACAAAGATAAAAATATTAAAATCAATTACAGTCATGGTCAGTTAACAAGGAGGTATATGTTCTGAGAAATGTGTTGTTAGGTGATGTTGCTGTTGTGCGAATACCATGGAGTGTACTTAGACAAACCTGGATCGTATAGCCTACTATACATCTAGGATATATGGTACTAATCTTATGAGACCACCATTGTACGTGTGGTGTGTCATTGTCTGAAATGTCCTTATGTAGCCCATGACTATCTAGGGGAGATATTACCTAAAAAGAAATGATAATTAACTGATAGCAGACCCTTCAACACAAGAGAAACTAGAAAGCAACGAAAATAATTTTTTTCTGACCAAACCATTATTCAAGAAGAAAAGAAAAGATGGTTTACTTATCATAATAATTCTTTACTGAGAGATATACTAAAATAAAACAAAACACAGACATTTAATTTCAGGAAGAAGGAAACTGAATCTAGAAGGAAGGATTAAAAGACAAGAAGCAATGTTTAGAATTGCTAAATATGTGGATAAATCCAAACAGGAAATGACTGTATAATGTAGTAATTATAACAGTAATGACCACCATGACAACTACTTTTAGAGATAAAGAAATAAAGTGGAGGGGCCAGCCCCATGGCTGAGGGGTTGAGTTTGCGCACTCCGCTTTGGCAGCCCTGGGTTTTACTGGTTTGGATCCCGGGTGCAGACATGGCACCACTCATCAGGCCATGCTGAGGTGGTGTCCCACATAGCACGACCAGAAGGACCTACAACTAGAATGTACAACTATGTACTGGGGGCTTTGGGGAGGAGAAGAAGAAGAAAAGAAAAGAAAAAGATTGGCAACAGATGTTAGTTAGCTCAGGTGCCAACCTTCAAAAAAAATTAAAAAAAAAAAGAAAGAAAGAAAGTGGAAATAAAATACCAGAGCATAAAAATCACACATGTAAGGCAGGAGACAGTGTTAAAATATTCTAAGGCCCCTGTATTGTTCAGGAGATGCTGACTAACTTTAGACTTTGTTAATTCAGGAAAATATGTTAAAAATTTAAGAGTAAACAATATCAGAATAGAAAAAGATTGAAAAGGAAATAAAGGGAAAAAAGAAGATAAAAGAAAAGAGAATTGGTGTAATGGAGGTAGGAAAGAAGAAAAACAGCCAAGAAAAAGCATAGTAAATAGGATATACAAAATAGAAATAAATTCCAATAATAAGAGTAAATGTAATGAGACTAATCTCACCAATTAAAAGACAGATTCTCAAACTAGGTGTAAGAAACTATACTTAACACAAAGTCCAGCTACATACTATTTATGAGACATGTATACACGACAGAAATAAGGATACAGAAAGCTGAAAGCAACAGAAATAAAAAGATATACCAAGCAATACTAATCACAAGAAAGCTGGTATACCTACGTTAATAGCAGACAGGATAAGACCCCTAGACAAAAAAATGTTACCAAGAATTTTTTAAAAGAGTCAAAAAATAATGATAAACAAATAATTTACAAGGGAATTTTGTTTTTTAAACCAGGAATCTTGTAAAAATTGTGGTAAAATACACATAACATAAAATTTACCATTTTAACCATTTTTAAGCATAAAGTTCAGTAGTGTTAAGTACATTCACATTGCTATACAACCAATCTCCAGAACTCTTTTCATCTTGCAAAACTGAAACTCTGTACCCATTACACGATAACTCCTCCATTTACCAGGAAGTTTTGAACAACACATTTAAGCAGCTTGATCTCATGAACACATGGAGAACCCAGTACTCAAGAACTGGAAAACACACATTCTCTTCCAGATCAAGTTACTAAAAAAATTAGGTTGGCCTCAGATCTCTCCATGACCACACTTAACCCTGGAAGACTGTGGAGCTGTACTTTAAAAATTCTCAAGGAGACCTGGCCCCATGGCAGAGTGGTTAAGTTCATGCACTCCACTTCAGTGGCCCAGGGTTTTGCTGGTTCGGATCCTGGGTGTGGACCTAGCACCACTCATCAAGCCATGCTGGGGAGACATCCCACATAGCACAACCAGAAGGATCTACAACAAGAATATACAACTATGTACTGGGGGGCATTGGGGAGAAGAAGAAGGAAAAAAAAAAAAAGATTGGCAACAGATGTTAGCTCAGGAGCCAATCTTGAAAAAAAAAAAAATTCTCAAGGAAAGAAAGCATGAGGTAAGAATTTTATGCTCAGTCAAGCTGTTGTTGAAATACTTAAGGCAACAAACTTTAGAACATGCAAGAACTCGGAGAATATTGTTCCTAGCCTTTTTTGAGAACTCTACTATAGGACAAATCACAGACAATAAAAAAGGTAGGAAAAAGGGCAGTGAAAGGATTGGTAATGAGCATTGAATCTAATAATTACAAGCCTACCACTAAAACAAAAGTGGGAACTAGGGCAACAAAACAGAAGGTAAATGTTACATGCCCTGACAACGTAGAAGTGATACAAGAGGACCTGCAGGGAGGGGAAGGAGAAAAGAAGGTGGAAGGTAGAATAAGTAAGCTGGTTTCTTCAATTTTTAATTGCTAGGAATGGGTGGGGGAACGTCAAAGGATATAATCTAAAGCTGACGAATCAAGTCATAGTAAAAGCAGATTCAAAGTATAAAGGCAAGCAGTAAGAAAGACAATACAATTGACTAAAATCAGGTGCTAAAGGAGCGGGAAGGGGGCGAGAAGTCAGAGGAAATATGCTACTTTTATCACTGCTCACAGTGGGGATTAATAGATACTGTCTACAGAAATGGATGGTTAATGTTGGAGTTACAAATATAACCGCTAGAGCAAAACCACAAGCTCCAAAACACACACACATGTGCAGAGAAGAACAGAGGATTTTTTACAGGCTTTAAAATCGAAAGCAAAACATAAAATGCACTAAGACCAAATATGTCTGCATATGAATAAATATAAATGGGCTCAACTTATCTATTAAAACAAACTTTTCAGATGGTATCACATAACAAAACCCAATTCAAGATCTATTCAGAGACACATGTAAAAGAAGGTAATTTTTAAAAATTTGAAAGCAAAGGATGGGCAAAAGTATAGCAGGCAAATGCAAACAAAAGGAAGCATTTTGATCTTAGTATCAGAGCTGAATTCTGACCAAAAATTAAAGAAAGCCTGTTTTTTCAGAGTAGAACAAAGATGTGGAGAACAAACTTTAGGTAGCCAATAAAGAATTATCCATTCATTAATTCTCAGAAAATTTCTAGAAAATACATAAGGAACTCTTAATAGTTATTACCTCTGGGGAGTGTGCTGGGGGTGTGCAGAGACAAATAATTTCTATTCTTTCCCTTAAACAATTCTTTACAGTTTGAATTCTTGCTAAGAGCATGATTTTAATTTTATGAGAAAAAGTAATGAATAAGAAATATTTCAGTGAAATCAATAATTATCAGATTGTATACTCCAAAATGAGTATTTTAGCCTTTCCCCATATATTAGCAATTATATGTATTATGCCATTTAATTACACATAATTTACAGAACTGCTCCTAGGATGATAAACATGAAACTTTTCAAGATGCTATTCTAATTTTAGATAATTACAAAAGATTTAGATAAATATAAGTTACACATCTCGAGTTGTGAGTCTTTAATTTTAAAATAGTTGTTAATATTCAAATTTAGAACAGCGCAAATACAATAGAAAGGAAAAGTACTAGCACTTCACTATAAAATTTCTAAATATTTGAGAGTTACTCATTAAAGCAAGAAGCATAAAGTCTTTTTAAGTACTGCTGCACTTTAACAATATGATAATACATGTATGTAGTTTTGAGTATTAAATATACTTAAGTTAAAAAAATAATATTCAAAGTAGAGAACAATTAAGAATTTCAGTTAATATTTGGAAACAGCTTAAAGTCAATGAAGTGGCTTTTTTTTCCAGTATACTTTTTATTACAAAAGGTTTCTGGGTAAAAATAAAACTATACAGGAATGTAGGAGATTGGCATATGGAGATAAGCAAAATGAGTATCAGGTACTCACCAACTGCATTGAACTCAGAACCAGTTAATGCAAATGTAGGCAAGCCCTGAACTGTTTTTTAAGATTCTTTTTATTATGGCAAAATAGACATAAAACAAAAATTAAGACAAACCATTTTCAAGTGTACAGTTCAGGGGCATTAAGCACATTTACCTTGTTGTGCAACTATCAACACCAGCCATCTCCAGAACTCTTCAGCTTGAAAGCTGAAGACTGAAACTGAAACTCATACCCATTAAACACTATACCATCTACCTTTGTGTAAGCACACTCTACGATGTTTGCACAACAACGAAATAGCCTAACAACACATTTCTCAGAACGTAGCTCCGTCATTAAGCGATGCGTGACTATAAATGCAATGGATACTACAATTGCAACCATGTAAAAAAGTATAAATGAAAGGGATAAGGATAAAATGCAAAGATGAATGCTGTTCAGCTGTTAGTAATAGGATAATGGGTGGTGTACCAAAAATGTCAATTGAAATACCTGATATACCCATAGCCTTTGCAGAGGGAAAAATTCTCTAGGCGGCCATACTTGGTACCATATTCACTCTCCTTTCTTCCCACCCTTACCTACCAGCATAGCTGGTTGAACTAATGATGGACCCCTGACCTGACCTGAGGATAGCCAATAGTCTCTGAGGTAGTCTGGCATGAAGAACTGCCCAAAAAAGAGAGGAGATGCACCAGGAATTTGAATTAGAAAATGCAGAGAAAATAGGGCAGTTGGTAGTGAAAAATTCAACACAAAGTATATATAAAGGCCATAACGTGAGACATGAACAATGAGGAGCCATAAGCAAGCCGAGGTTATGAGGATGCTAATCCAAAGAGTAAGGAGAAACTATAAGACAGAGGAAAGAAGGAAAGAACAGGGGTGAAAAACCTGGCTGGTGGCAGGAAGAGAGTGAGAAGTCAATACAAAGAGATTCACTGAATCACGTTATTGATAGAGTATTTAGTATAAAGAACTGGGCTCTGCCATTTACTGGCTGTGTAACCTTGGGCAAGTACCTTACCTCTCTGTGCCTTTATTTGCTTATTTGTGTAAAGAGGAGTCCCTATCTTATTGGGTGGTTGTGAGCCTTAATTGAGTAATGTAATAGTGCCTGGTACATAGGAAGCACTTAATAAATGTTGTTACTATCACATTCATCATCATGATCCATAAGCTCCTGATGCTAAGCTTCCTGAAGCTTCCCTGAACCAAAATGCTCTCTGCTTACAGTAGACTATGGTTCTGGTCTTGGATTTCCATGACAGAACATTTCCTTTATTGTCCAAAATATCCTTTCAATAAAACTCATTTAAAATGTAAATGGATTTAATAAAAGAACTAAATACAAACAGATTTATTAGCTTACTATTAGGGAAAAATTTTTCATCACTAGATAGACCAGTCCCTTTTGTCTGCACGTTGTTTACTTAAGAAAAGCATTAAGAAAATCAATGAATTAGAAAGTATTCACAAAAGCAATTCTTGATGTCCTCAGTCTGAAAACCTTGCTTAAAAATCTCCTTTCTGAAACCTTTCCTTCCTAACAATCTCTTCATTTGCGTCTTCTTTCCTCATGATTTAAGTATGTGGTTATGATTATAGTTTTTTCTACATGGTTCTTAAGTTGGGTTATCTTCGTTTTTCTTGAATCTCTTCATGTGTGTATCCCATCTGACCTATTACAGTATGAACTTCAGAGAACAACGACTTGTCTCTTCCATTTCTTTGTGATCGCAGTGGTGTGTAATGGAACAGGCAGGAGATTTGAAATAAGATGATATAGATGCTAGAGTCAAGCCCCAACTCTCTGATTTCCTACTTGTCTATTTGGATGAGTCACTAAACCTGTCTCAGACTCCATGGCATTTTCTATAAAAAGGAAATGATATTTATCTGATTTCAAAGTTCATGTGGTTTTTCACTCTGCTTCTCTGACTCTGATGGATGGCATTCAGAAGAATTTTATAGTTCCAACCTCAGGCACATGCAGTACAGCTCACATTCAAACCTAAAATTACTACATGGAGAGTGATAAAATAACAACTTCTAACGTCAAATCGCAGAGGCCACCTGATCTGTATTTGTGGAGGGCATTTACCTTCTAACAGTTTAACTTTAAAGTAGTGGTTAGAATTAGCTCCCAAGTGATGGTATTTCATCACTTATCATAAGATATCAGAGTTTGCCCCCCACCCTGCTCACCAGCAAAGCAAATTCATTAATCTAAAGTTAATTTGTCACCACTCATTGGGAGACTCTGAGCTTTTACCTGGCCACTGAAGAATGTGACTTCACATTTATAGCTCTGACATGCATAGATTTAAAGCAAAAAAATCTCATCTGGCTGCACTTGTGATTCCAGCTTAAACTCTGTCTTCTCCTTCTCTCCTCTCCCCAATAATTTATGACAATACAAATAGCATAAATCAAACAAAAACCTTTGTAGGTCACATTATTACTGTCTTTTGCAGAATCACGTCAATATAATAATAATAATTTTTTAAAATTGTCCAAGTAAAATATTCAGGATTATAACTAGTACAAATGAACAAGATAGAATACCAGAAGTATCACAAAATCAAATTTACTTACTTGACATTTCTGACGCAACTGTCGTAGTTCTTTTATAACTGGGGCTAGAGCTGACTTCTTTTCAGATACCAGTGAATTCAGTTTTTTTACCTATCATTTAAACAAAATAAATGAAATTTAAAAAAAGAATTCAAAAGAACAAAAGTACTACATGCATAAAGACATTTATTGAAATGCTACACATGAGAGTAAAAAAACTATAAATTACTTCAGTCAAACATTGGGGAAGTGATTTAGTAAATCTTGATTCCTCAGTAAGATCGAATACACTTAGCTATTCAGAATGTCAATTATTAATATTGCAAACCATTATGGGAAAATATAATCTAACACTGAATGACTAAAACAAATTACAAAGTTGCCTGCATACAACTACAATCATGTTGTATTATATAAAAAATTACGTAGATCATATAAAATGGATGAAGTGATAGTCAAAACACTTAATAATCCAAATGGCATAAGTAATGACCCAGCCATAGAGATGAATGGACACCAGCTATAGAGATGAAAAGGGTCTTGGAGGCCTCTGCTGTGCTAAATGTTAATTTTTCTAGGAGTTAGATTGTGGTGAGATCCAGAAGGTTCTGGGCCAATGTGGACACGACAGATGGAGATGGGTACTCTGAGAGTTTGGGGCAGCAGCTATTTACCAAAAAGTAAGGAAAGATTTCAACATTTTAATGCCTAATGAAGCTGGATCAGTGCATTCTGGCTGAAAAGCAGTCCTGAATATGGTAAGATACTAAGGATGTACACAAAAATGAAGTAATTTTATTAGTTAGAGTCATATGATTTGGGAAAACTTACTTTTTATCTTAAGTATTTCTTTAATTTTATATAACTTTTACACACTTCGAAAACCACAAAATGCATAAACGATTACAAGTTGAATAATCTTACTAAATGGAAAAATTCAAAAGATGTTGATAAAGATAGATGAAAGAATATAAAGTAAACAATTTGCAGAAATGAAAATTTGAATGTTTCACTGGAAACAGAACAAACACAAAAGCATTTGCCTCTTAGCTACACAATAAACAAAACTAAGAAAAAATATGTAATCACCATTTCAGACATGTCATCCAGTGTTTGTCCTTTCATTTCATCGATTTCACTCTTCAATGCGGATACTCTTTCTAGCTCTTCTTGGGTGTAACTATATCCAGATATACCCTTTTTCTCCTCAATAGCTTGCTAAAAGTAAAGATAAAAAATAGGTGTAAAAAATGGAGTCCAGTGGCCCAACCCTGTGGCCAAGTGGTTAAGTTTGTGCACACCGCTGCGGCGGCCCAGGGTTTTTGCTGGTTTGAATCCTGAGCACAGACATGTCACTGCTCATCAAGCCATGCTGAGGTGGCATCCCACATGCCACAAATAGAAGGACCCACAGCTAAGAATATACAATTATGTACCGGGGGGCTTTGGGGAGAAAGAGGAAAAAAATAAAATCTTTAAAAAAAAAAAGGGGGGAGGGGTCCAGAAAATGGGTGTCAAAACCTCAATGATTCCATAAGAAGTATCCAGATTTAATATATAACAATAAAGTTGTAAATAAAATAAATCAGTTTAAAATCCTAAAGGACAATCTTTATTGACTTCAACAATAATTACATACCTTTATATGTTATAAACTTACACTAAATTTTACTATGGTATCTTCAGGTACATATCTAATCTTAGACTTTAGAATAATGTTATGTACTGAGCACAGAGTCAAAAACATGGGATGTACTCAATAAATGTTTGGTGAATGAATTAATTCTCAGGTGATCAATTGCACTTGTGTTCACTCACTTATCTAAAATTTATTATATACGTAAATGTGCCAAGCACAGCTACAGGCACAAAATATACAGCAGTGAACAAAATAGGGGAAAAAAATCCCCTCCCTCACCTGTTGATGTTGGCCCAGAGTATCAGCAAGATCTGGAGAGGGAGCTTTTTAAACTTAAGCAAATGTACGGTAAAGCAGACATGAACACGTTCCCTAACTTCAAATTTGAAGATCTCTCAAATTTGAAGTCTTCGACAAAACCCAGTCCTGAAGAAATAATGTAAAATTTACCTGGTAATTTGCTCTAGATTAGTTGTACTGCTGATGGGAAGTATCAGAATAAATATAAATTTCACAACTGTCAAATGTTCTTAAATTATTTGGTGATGTTGAGTGTAAAAAAAAAAAAATCCCTCCCTCAAAGAGCTTACTTCTAGTGAGAGTAAATAAACAATATGTAAACAAATAAAATACATATAGTGTGAGGTGAGAGTGGGGTTGGAATCTTAAGTAACAGGCTGGTTAGAAAAGGTCTTCTTGAGAAGATGACACCTGAGCAAAGCCCCGCAGGAAGTGAGCGAGCAAGCCACACAGACACCTGGGGAACAGCAAGTGCAAAAGTCACGAGGCAGGAGCACACCTGGCCTTTTCCAGAAACAGCTAGGAGATTGGTAAAAATGAACTAAGAATGAGGTAGGAGTGGGGGAGGAATCATACAGAACACAGCTGGTTTGCTGGCATAGTCACAGTTTATGTCTATTGTCCTTTGCATTTTCAAGTATCCTAGTTTAGATGATAAATTACATATAAATTATACCGTTACCTTATTTTTAGGCCAATGAAAGAGCTTGGACTTATTTTAAATGAGATGGGATGCTTGCTGGAAGGTTCAGAATAAAGGAATTTTTCAATGATCACTCAAACATCTGTGCAGAGATCAAACTATAGAGGGGCAATGGTCAGCGCAGGGAAGTCAGTAGAAGACTATTACAATAATTCAAGATAGAGACGATGGTAGTGTGAACCCGGTGGTGATGGTAGAGGTAGTGAGGAGTTCTGTATACATTTTGAAGATAGATCAAATAAGAAATCATGACAGATTAGATGTAGGGTGTGAGGGAAAGTGAGGGGTAAAAAATGACTCCAAAGTTTCTGGCCTGAAGAACTGAGAGGATGGAGTTGCCATTTTTTGAAATGAAGAAGACTTGAGAAGACCAGGTTTGAGGGAGTAGTACGGATCAGAAGCTTAGTTCTGGACATGTTAAAAATCTGAAATGGGGCTGGTTCCACGGCGTAGTGGTTAAGTTCAGCATGCTCTGCTTTGGCAGCCTGGGTTCACAGGTTCAGATCCCAAGTGCAGACCTAGACCACTCATCAGCCATGCCATGGTGGCAACCCACATATACAGTGGAAGAAGACTGGCACGGGTGTTAGTTCAAGGCTAATCTTCCTCAGGAAAAAAATCTGAAATGTCTAGCAGATATCCAATAAAGAGGTCAAGATGTTATATGTACAAGATTGGAATCTGAGAAGAAATCCAGGCTGGAGATATAAATTCATGAGTTGTCTGCATATAGAAGGTCTTTAAAGCCATGAGACAGGATAAGATCATCAAAAGAGTGAGGGTAGAGAAGAGATCCAAAGGTTAAGCCTAGAAAACTCCAACATTTAGACCTTGGAGAAATGAGAAGAAATCAGCCATGGAGTGGGAACAGGAGTGTTAATAAGGGGAAAAAAAAACCCAGGAGAGTGTAGAGTACAAGAAAACAAGTAAACCAAAATTTTACAGGAAGAGGGAGTGATCAACTATGTCAAATACTGCTAACAGGTCAAGGAGGAAAACGACTAAGAATTGACTATTGGATTTAGCAACATGAATGTATTGGTGACATTGACAAGGGAAATTTCAGTGGAATGTAGGCATGAAAACCTGATTGGAGAGGGTTTAAAAGAGGATGGAAGAACCAAATGGAAAGAAAGACAAGGAGAGAGGGAATGGAAGCAGAGTTGGAATTTAGGGCTGCCAACAACATTGGGATTCCTAAGAAAGAAATAGAGGGGACTAAAGAGTATTAGCCCAAAGTTTGTATGCAATTTCCTCTTTAGGCACTACTAAATCCTAAGCTGTGCAGAAGCAGGGTAAGATTCCCAAAAGATAAGTGGAAATCAGCAGACAGGTTGCTAAAGAGCTGAGCAAAGATTTCAGCAGTCTCATAGTGCCAGGGAGATAGATAGACGTAGTAATTCAAAACTTGTCAAACTTTAGGGGCCTTGGTAAATGCCCCAGACTATCATCTAAAACCTCAGAAGGGCTACTCCTTAGGAGTAAGGGCCATATCCTAGGAGGAAGAGTTAGGCCCTAGGAATGATTACTTTCCAGGAGTAATGTTTCTGCCACAGTAATAAGGGCTGCATCTTAGGAGTAAAAGAAGATTGGAAAAGTGCCAGCTCTAACAAAACTGGATCAAGGTAATCTACAAGAAAAAAAATCCAAATGCTCTTTCAAGGAAGACAAATACATCCAGAGCCTGACATTCAATAAAAAATTACTAGGTAGGCAAAGTAATGGGAACAAATGTCTGAAAATCAGGAGAAAAAATATAGACAAGAGAAATAGACACTCAGATGAATATTATCAGACAGGACATTTAAAATAGCTGTGATTAATATATTCAAGAAGATAAATGAAAAGTTGGAGAATGTTATAAATAACTGAAATCTATAAAATAGAATCAAATGGAAAGTCTAGAACTGAGAAACATAATAACTGATATTGAGAAGTCAATACATGGATTATATAGCAGACTAGACACAACAAAAAAGGAGGATTAATGAACTGGAAGATTGCACGGAAGAAAAAAAATCCAGATTAAATCACAGTAAGGACAAAAAAAGGAAAATGAAAAAACCAAAAAAGTTAAAAGAGCAAAACACAAAACCCATAAGAAACATGGCAAATGGTGAAAAAGTTTAACATACATCTAACTGTAACAGTAGTTCAAGTAAGGGAGGAAAGAATGAGACAATAATATATTCAAAGAAATATTGGCTGAGAACGTTCCAAAAACTGACAAAAGACATTAAGCCACAAATTTGAGAAGCTTTACAGACTCCAAGCCAGATAAACAAAAAAGAAAATCACACTTAGGAAAATCATAGTAAAACTGCTGAGAAGCCAAAGACAGAAAGAGAATCTTAAAAGCAACCAGGGAATAACACACTACCTTAGAAAACAACAAGATTTACAAAAGAAATAATGGAAGCCAGAGGACAATGGAACTAAATCTTTGAAGTACTGAAAGAAAATAGCTGCCAACCAAAAATTTTATATTCAGTGAAAATGTGCTTCAAAATGAAGGTGGAGTAAAGATATTTCAAGAAAAACAAAAACCGAAAGGATTTATCACCAGCAGACCTACACTAAATGAAATACTGAAAATGAGCTCATTTTACAGAAGAAAAATGATCCCAATAGAATAATGATGGTGCAGGAAGGAAAGAAGAGGCATGAAAAGAGTAAATATATAGATAAATCTAGAATAACACTAAATATAATAATATGTGGAATTTAAGTAATATAGAGAATTTAAAATATATATATCCACAATAGCACAAAATACGAGGAGGTGGTAAATGGAGCTAAAGTGTTGTAAGGTTCTTGCATTGCCCAGGATAGAGTAAAATAAAAAATTTAGGGAAGACTGTAATCAGGTGCATGTTGTAATCTCTGGCATAAGCACTAAAAAACTAACAGGGATAACAAAAAGAAGCTATAACCAGTAAGCTAAAAGGAAGAAACACATGGAAGATAAAAATACTTGACTAATACAAGAAAAGGGAAGAAAGGAGAAAAAAGGAATGAAGAACAGACGGGACAAATAGAAAACTTTGAAAAATCAGTAATTACGTTAAGTATAAATGGATTAAATACTTCAATTAAAAGACAAAGACTACCACACTGTATAAAAATATAAAGCCTAACTATATGTTTCTTACAAGATATACACAATAAATATAAGGATGGAGAAAGGTTGAAAGGATGCAAAAGATATACGTCATTTAAACATTAACTAAAAGAAAGCTGTGTGGCTGTATTAATAATAGATAAGTATATTTTAAGGCAAGAGATATTACTAGAGATTAAAAAGGACATTTCAGGGGCCAGCCCAGTGGTGCAGTGGTTAAATTCACACGTTCCGCTTCAGTGGCTTGGGTTTCGCTGGTTCGGATCCTGGGTGTGGACATGGCACCGCTTGGCAAGCCATCCTGTGGTAGGCATCCCACATATAAAAAAAGTAGAGGAAGATGGGCATGGATGTTAGCTCAGGGCCAGTCTTTCTCAGCAAAATGAGGAGGATTGGCAGCAGTTAGCTCAGGGCTAATCTTCCTCAAAAAAATAAAAAAGGACATTTCATAATTATCAAAGGGCTAATTTAACAGTAAGATAATAATACTAAATTTGTATGGATGAATAACATAATCTCAGGATATTTGCAGGCAATATCGTGGGTCCTCTGCCCTGATCTGCTTCCTGAGCCAATATACTCATCCCCTCTGCTGTTATGAGAATAGGCTATTAATGGCTTACAGTTGCCCTTTCTTCAAAGTGTGCTGTGGGCTAAACACAAACTGTATCACACCACCTTCTGGGTGGTACTGAGAATGTCCATAGCAAATGACTGACTGACACAGGGGTGCAGAAGGGTAGTCCTCTTGTCTGAAGATGAGAGTAACTCGGTGATGCAATTTGTACTCCAGAGATCCTCATGGGTTCAGACTGAAACTGGACTCCAACTGAATCCACATTTCCCCCCGCTTCATCTGCTTCCTTCACTTCCTTTCTCCTAAGAGCACTGCCTGAATTAACCATGTGAGGAGGAATAAGAATTCTTGTTTCAGGTTCTGCTTCTAGAGAATCTGACCAAACTATAAGGATGGGCTTCTAGAGTGGGGTCACTTACTGGCTGACTGAACTGAGGGCTTCACCACTGGTGGCAGTTAAGAGTATTGTTAGTCTGAGGCATGTTTTAGCAATGCAATTGCTAAGATTTGTGGTGAACTGGGGCACAATATAAGTGGGAGGGGATTGTGGTGGCTATGAAAATGGACTGCTCAGATCTCCTTCAAGAGAGCCTGCTGAGAGGAACAGAGTTGACTGACAGCCATAACTGCTGCCTCTCTGGCTCAATCATGTTTGCTCCAAGGCCATGCTTCCCCTGGGCTGTCCCCAGCCAATGACTGAGCATGGCAGTAGTACTAGTGCTAGCCCATTCCTGCCTGAAAGAGGACTCCCCTAATTGGTGACTGTGTCAGGAACTCCCATCATCCCAACCAAAACTTTCTGAAAACTGTGCTGTAGTCTGAGGTCTTCCTATCCAATCCTCCTTCCTTCTCCTTCTCCCTTTACAGATGTCAGACTTGCATTAGAGCCTAAAGGCTTTCTCTGCCTTCTCTGCTCCCTTCCCTTTATCATTCACAAGTGTTTCCTCCAATAATTCTCTTGTACATCTAATCCTATCTTGGTGTCTGCTTCTTGGGGAACCTGAATTGTCACAGGCTGATGCACTAGCTGGTGTAATGTTGCTGGTGTTTGAGAAGTACGGAGAAATAGTAATTATAAGCACTATGGAATTGAGGTGGCTGTTGCTAAGCTCCACTGATAGTTGAAGAGGGAAAATAACAGGCTCAAATCCATTAATCAGTAATTTAAAACAAAGTGATAAGGTCAGAGAACCTCCTTAGGAGCTTTAAAGAAACTCTCATTTCCTATGGCTCAGGGGCAGAGAGAGCTGGAAACCAAGCAGAGGACTTAAATGTAAGATTAGTAAAACTTCAGAGAAGGCTGAATATATTCTATGTCAAAGTCAGAGCTCTGATAGGGAAGAGAAAGGGTGCTGAGTCTGGGGTGGGGATATCTAGATAGATTCACTTGAGAACGCTGAACCCTCAGATCATCCTGTATTCTCTGGGCAGTGGCAAGTGGCTTAGCTTGTTGGTCAGGGCCTAGAAAAAGCAGGATAGCAAGACTGGAAGATTGGAGACAAGGAGGTCTGCAGAAGAGGTATGTGAATGGACCTATAGGAGTAGGCACTAAGTATGAAGTTCTTTTCATCACATGTTAATGGCCACCAGAGAATGTCCACAGCAGAAGAGGCACCAAACAACCAAGTAGAAAGGATGATTTGGCCAGTAGATGTCAGCCAGCCTCTGTCTTGGCCACCTAGTGCTTGGACAGTGGGCTCATGGACAGAATGGCTATGTTGGCAGAGATGAAGGCTAAGAATGCGCCAGACAGCACGGGCTCTCCCTCACCAATATGCATCTAGCTACTGCCATCACCAAACATCTGACCTGGCAGCAACAGAGACCAATCTTGAGCTCCGGGTATGGAATCATCCCTTGAGGAAACCAATCATCTACTTAGTGGCAATTTGATAACATCAGATCCTTTCCATTCGGAAGAGGGTAACATTTCATCCTGACTAGGACTGACTCATATTCTGACTTTTTCCTGCCCAAGGTGCTTCAGCCCGCACTACTAAACAAGGGATCAGAGTGCCTGGTCAACGGATGTGGAATTCCACATCATATCACTTCAGCCCAAGAGATCTACTTTATGGCAAAGGAGGTATGGTAGTTCACATATGACCATGGGATTCAGTCACTGTACCACACACCACACCATCCAGAAAGCTAACGGCCTGATAGAATAGTGGAAGAGCCTCATGAAGGTACAGCTAAGGTGTCAGCCTGGAACTGATCACCTATGAGAATGGGTTCTATTCTTCAAGATGGAGTGTACATCTTAAACCAATACCCATTCTATGGTGCTGTGTTCCAAACAGACAGAACATGTGGGTTTTGGAGATAAAAGTGTCAGTGTCACTACTCACCAGGATTCCCACTTATCCACTTAGGGAATTATACTTCCTTTTTTTTTTTTTTTTTGAGGAAGATTAGCCCTGAGCTAACATCTGCTGTCAATCCTCCTCTTTTTGCTGAGGAAGACTGGCCCCAAGCCAACATCCATGCCCATCTTCCTCTACTTTATATGTGGGATGCCTGCCACAATGTGACTTGACAAGCAGTGCATAGGTCTGCACCCGGGATCTGAACCAGCAAATCCCGGGCCACTGAAGTAGAACGCATGAACTTAACCACTGTGCCTCTGGGCTGGCCCCTACACCTCCCTTCTTGATAACTTTATGCTCTGTAGGTACAGATGTTCTGGTTTCCAGAGTGGGCATGCTTCCACTAGAAGGTACATTAAGAGGTCCTCTAAACTTAAGCTCTGGCTATCATTTTGTCACTTGGGCTTGTCATGCATGTAGACAAGTGGGCAAAGAAAAGAGTTATTATATTGGCAGGACATCATAAGACGATACAGATGCTGCTATATAATGAGGGCAGATAGGAATATGTTTGGCACTCAGGTGCCACGAGGGTGTATCTTGGTATTCCTATGCCCAGTTTTATCAGTATATGGGTAAATACAGCAACCCCAGCCTAATAAGGGTATGATTATTAGAAACTCAGCCCTCTTAAAGATGAGGGACTGGGTCATCCCACCAAGTAAGTCATCAAGACCAGTGGAGGTGCTAGCCAAAGGTGACAGAAATCTAGAATGTAGAAGAAGGGGATGTTGAGTATCAATTATATCCTTGGGACCAAATGTAGAAATGAGAGTTTTAATTTGTCCCACTACCCCTCCTCCTTTAAGTTTTCCTAGAAATTGTGACCAACCAGAATCCTATAGAAGCTATACTTGGATGGAGTGAATTAACATGATAAACAAGCAGGTTGGTGCCCCACGCAGACCTCATCTGCAAGCTGCTATGAGTGTTGACTGCTAATGTCTCACAGTTGCTGCTTCTCCAGAGAATGCCCTCAGCCCACTGGGAGCTGCCTCATCTAGGAGGTTACACCCTGCCACAGCCAATGACTGACTAATATGGGAGTATAAAAGGCCAGCCTCCTGCCTCAAGATGGAATCAACTCCATCATGCAATTTGTGCTCTAAAGTTCCTCATGGGCTCAAAATGAAGCTGTCTTCAGTCAGAGCTATGTTCTTGCTTGTTTTTTTCTGCTGTCCCCTCTGCTTCCCTCAGTCTGCTTCTTCTGAAGGCTCTCCCTCTTTCAATAAATCACTTGTACAAAGTATTCCCTTCTCAGGCTCTGCTTCTAGGGAACCCAACTTAAGAAAAAATAGAAAGCAAAAACTGATAGAACTAAAAGGAGAAACAAACAAAACAATATTCATATTTAGAGATTTTAACACATCTCTGTCAATAACTGATGGGACAAGCAGACAAAAATATCAATAGGAATACTGAAGATTTGAATGTCATGGTTAACACACTTGACAGAATTGACACATATAGAATGCCATCCCCAACAACTGCAGAGTATACATTCTTCTCAACTGCCCATGGAGCAATTACCAAAACAGACCGTATGCTGGGCCGTAACGCAACACCCAACAAATCTCAAAGGACGGAAATCACAGAGCATGTTCTCTGGTCACAGCGGAAATAAGTAGAAATCAACAACAAAAAGGCAACTAGAAAATCCCCAAATGCTTGGTTTTAAGCAATAACCCATAGGTCAAAGAAATCACAATGGAAATTGGAAAATATTTTGAAGTGAACAATAATGCAGTTACTACATATTTTAAAACTGCCATTAGAATCTATGTTTGATGCAGGTAAATTTTCAATCTTAAGTTCCCTAGAAGCAAACAATATTCAACAGCACGAGACAGAAAGAGTTATATTGCCAGCTAACCACAACTGGTTGAAACTTTCTTTACCTCTCCAAATTATTACTAGCTGGGAAACCAACATCCTAACGAAATAATTGCCCCAGGGTAAAAGAAAAAAAAATGCGAAACCAAGAGAACTCAGAGGACTGGCATCCACAATGAGAACAGCTTTGCTGTTAGAGGGACTACTCTGGGCTTAACTCTTCTCTGACAGTGAAGGCACAGACATATAAGGAACGAGCCTGCAGGCAAACTCCCGTATAGTACCTTCCCCTGATATTTCTTTCCAAAGCTCCACAGAAGTGACTGCTTAGAAATTTCTGCCCACCAGGCCATGAAAAATAAATACTTTACAGTTATTGGTATGATAATTTTGCTCATATTAATAGCTAAACAAAAGAAAAACCTACTTGGAATTCAACTTCTATTAATTAACCCAAAGTCAGCACACATAAAAATCAGTTAGTGTTTACTGCTACATTAAAAATAAATGAATCAGCTTATATGACATCTCTGTAATTAATCAGAGAAAATTAATAATTTTATGTTTTTTTCAGTAAAAATAATGACCTCAGGATAAAGCTGGAACCCATAAACCTCCTGGCATTTGTATTTCTAGCACCCCAAGATAATATTGTATTACCAGTTGATGTTGAATATTTTCGTGACGCTGCTTAAGAAGTTCTTCTGTCCTCTGCAAGAGACCGAATTCAGCTTTAAATTCAGCTATTATTTGATGCTTCTTTTTGAAAACTGTACTCTTGCTTCGAAGTTTACTGACATATCGTTTGAACTGTAAAAGAAAACAATATGTAACCTAATGAGTAGAAAAGTAGCTGCTAAAGATCACATATAAAAACATTAGAAAAAATTTTCTTTTATACTGTCCAACACGTGTGTCACAAGAATACAATAACTTAGTTTTATCAGAAAACTTGAAAAGACTAACAGCTCAATTAAAATACTTTGTGTATGTTTTTATTTTATCTAAATATTGTAAATCCTTATATAAAAGCTATTCATTTTGGGCTTTACAAATAAGGATTAGGAAAACAGAAACTCAACCCTATAAAAGTAAAAAGGTTAAAAAAAAGAAAAGGGGGAAGAAGAAAAAGCAAGAGACCAGTTCTGGCTGGGGTATTGTATTTCTTATGTACTGTACTATCTGGGCAGCACTGGATCTACTCGGATTAATACAGCTAATCAGAAGAGTCAACACTTGTAGCTACGATCTATCATTTAAGAAATGTACTGTGACCGTGTACCCTAAGAAGCATCGGAGACATTGGGATGAAACTTATCCCTAAAGTTAAAAAGCTAAGAATATTCCAAGTTAGTGGGAACTCAGAGCTGCTTATTTCAGCTATTTACTTACTAATGATTAATTAAAGTTATAACTACTCTACTCTAATGGAAAGACTCCATTATTAAGTAATACCAACTAGAGTTTAGAAAAGGAAATGAAATGAATATTTAAAGGAATTCATTTCATAAGTACTATTTATTAACTATTATGTACTAGGCACTGTGCCAGACACTGAAAACACAACTCTAAATAAGAAATTCACAGGTCCTGCCCTCATCAAGCTTAAGGAATAGTGGGGAAAACAAACAAACTGAACTGATGTTTACAACCACAGTGAACACTGTGAAAAAGTGGAGGGGCCTGAAAACAAAGAATAGTTTAACCTGGGTTGAGGGAGATAGAAAAGGTGGGGTTGGGATTTAGGGGAGGTGGGTGATGGTAAGCTTGTCAAAATAATTATATTTAAACCAAGACTGAAGAAGGAGGAGTGTGTTAGAGGAAGGAGGAAGAAGCAGGGAAGAGTATTTCAGGTAGAAGAAACAGCAGGTATAAAGGTCCTGAGGCACTGGCTCATTAAAAGTATTGTACTGCTCAATATGAGAAGCAAATGTGAGAAATTTCTGGTATTTCTGAAACAAAACATAGTACTTTTTAAAGTCACTTCCTGGGACTGGCCCCATGGCCGAGTGGTTAAGTTCGCATGCTCTGCTTCGGCGGCCCAGGGCTTTACTGGTTCGGATCCTGGGCACAGACATGGCACTGCTCATCAGGCCATGCTGAAGTGGTGTCCCACATAGCACAACTAGAAGAACCTACAACTAGAATATACAACTAGGTACTGGGAGGTTTGGGGGAGGAGAAGAAGAAGAAGAAAAAAACAAACTAAAGAATTTATTAAGAAATAAAAAAATAAATAAATAAAAAGTCACTTCCTCTTATGTATCATTAGAACTAATAATTCCCAGATGTTTTTTACCACATACAATAATTTTTTTCTACTCTAACTATCCTTTTATTAACCAAATTATAAGAATATTTCCATGGTAAGAATCTGGCCCATTATATTTAAACACATCACTTCAAAACAAAAGTAGACTTCCATATTACCTAATATGAGATAGTTCTTTGAAAATCTTAGCCTTTTTAATGTCACATCCTTTTTAAGGCTAATTTTTTGGGGAGAGGATTATAAATAATTTTATAAATAATAAAAGTAACGAACATATTACTAAAATTTTGGAAAACAGCAAAAAGGAGAAATTCACTCAAAGCCACTATCCCAACACAAGCTCTATTACCATGTTGGTATTTTTCCTTCTAATTTTTAGGTCTAAATCTAAGATCAGCAATTCTAAATTGATTGATTCCTGAGTATACAAAAAGTCCTTAAAAATATAGTAAGATTAAAAATTCTTCACATAAAAATAACCTTCCAATTCCTAGTTTAGACATCTTTTTGAACTTAAACTTTGAAAGAAATGAACACATTGTGTTTTAGAGGAAGGAAGTTCAAAATATTTTCTACCCATGATTAAGATAGTTTTAATATTAAGGAATCCAGCCTACACACAGCAAATTATTAATGGCCGGATTATAGAAACTTTTTTTTTTTGAGGAAGATTAGCCCTGAGCTGACATCTGCTGCCAATCCTCCTCTTTTTGCTGAGGAAGACTGGCCCTGAGCTAACATCTGTGCCCATCTTCCTCTACTATATATCCGGGATGCCTACCACAGCATGGCTTGCCGAGCGGTGCCATGTCTGGGATCTGAACCGGGGAACCCCGGGCCACCGAAGTGGAATGTGAGCACTTAACCACTGCGCCACCAGGTAGAAACAGTTTTAAGATTTTAAGTCATATGGGTGTACCTAGAGTCTCATAAGGTGCAATTTTTCCTTTTAAAGAATAAATGTGTAAGCCTGACATAACCACAGACTCAGAATCCCTAGAGTAACTATATGTTCTATTAAAAGTGTCCTGGGCAAAGTGCCCAAAATGAAATCAACCCTGTTCATCTGCTATCCTCTGTATCATCTAGGCCAATGTTCCCCTTCTCTGTCTTGCTGCACTCCAAAACTATTTTTAAAAGCTAAAAGCTATAAATGTTTTTGGTGAAAGAACAAACCCACCAATTACTTAATGTGCTCTATGCTGATTGGTTATTATTTGACATTTACTGGACAAACTTCTAAAGGGGAGGGTAGTCAGGGTCAGATTAATGACGGTTCCACACAACAAAGCAGCAGGTGGCCATCAAAGCACTCCAGGGGCTTTACTACCTCAAATGAATTAGAGGAAAGAAAACCCATTATCAATATTTTTCTTCCACTGGAAGTTTCTTCTATCACTTGGATTTTAGATTATTTATGAATTTTCAAATTAAAAAAAAAAACCATGATGAACATACTGAAGCTAAATCTTCAGATACATTCTTAATAATTTCTATAGGACATATTTCCAGAAATAGCTGGAAGGAAACAGGGTTTTGATACATTCTGCCAAACTGCCTTTCAAAGGCTACTTATAAGTATTTTTATAATTGTCAATTTGATAAGTAAAATAGCATATTTACTTTTTATTTGCATTTCTTTATTAGGGGTCATCACTTTTTTGTCATGCTCATTGTACATCTGTGGGGATTTTTTTTTTAATGACTTGCCTGTCTTTGGTCCAAGTTTATTGGAGCCTTTGACTTTTTCCTGTGGATTTCTAACAGTGATTCTCAAACTTTTTGATCTCAGGAACCCTTTACTTTTTTTTTTTTTGAGGAAGATTAGCCCTGAGCTAACATCTGCTGCCAATCCTCCTCTTTTTGCTGAGGAAGACTGGCCCTGAGCTAACATCTGTGCCCATCTTCCTCCACTCTATATGTGGGACACCTACCCCAGCATGGCTCGATGAGTGGTGCACAGGTCTACACCCAGGATCCAAACCAGTGAACCCCGGGCTGCCAAAGCAGAATGAACGAACCCAACCACTACGCCACTGGACCAACCCCTCAGGAACCCTTTATACATTTTTAAAACTATTAAAGAGCCAGCCCTGATGACCTAGTAGTTAAAGCTCAGTGTTCTCACTGCTTTGGCAGCCTGGGTTCATTTCCTGGTCGCGGAACCACACCACCCATCTGTCAGTTGTCATGCTGTGACAATGGCTCACAGAGAAGAAACAGAAAGACTTACAATTAGGATATACGACCATGCACTGGGGCTTTGGGGAGGAAAAAAAAAAGAGGAAGATTGGCAACAGATGTTAGTTCAGGGTGAATCTTTCCTTGCAAAAAAAAAAAAAGTAAACAAAATCATTAAAAAAAACTATTGAAGATCTCAAAGGGATTTTGTTTATGTAGACTGCTGGCAGAGTAAATTTGAGAGAAAAGAATAGAATTTTCATTTAGTGGATCTCTTACTTCATAACAATAAAAAATCAATTCTAACTGCATTATAGACTTAGAAGTGAAAGATAAACCTAAAAATTTTTTAGAACATAGGAAAATACTATGATTTTTAGATAGGAAATGATTTCTTAAAAAAAGGCAAAAAAAGCACAAACTGAAAATAGATGACTGATAAACTTAATTTTGCTAAAATTAACAACTTTCATTCATCAAAATACATACTAAGAGATTAAGAATATAAATCACAGGGGCTGGCCCCGTGGCTGAGAGGTTAAGTTCGCGCGCTCCACTTTGGCAGCCCAGGGTTTCACCAGTTCGGATGCTGGGCGCAGACATGGCACCGCTCATCAGGCCATGCTGAGGCGGAATCCCAAATAGCAGAACTAGAAGGACCCACAACTAGAATATACAACTATGTACTGGGGGTTTGGGGGAGAAGGGAAAAAAAAAAGAGGAAGATTGGCAACAGATATTAGCTCAGGACCAATATTTAAAAAACAAAATTTAAAGAATATAAATCACACATTGGGAGAACATATTTGAAACACATTAAGCCAATAAAGAATCTGTATCCAAAACATATAAACCAACCTACAAATCAGTGAGAGAAAGGCAAATAATCCAACAGAAAAATGGATGAAATACTTGAATAGGCACTTCATAGAACAGAAAACCCCAAATGGCTAATAAACATATAAAAGATGCTCAATCTCATTAGTAATCAAATTAGTAATATAAATTAAAACCACAATAAGGTACGATTTTAATACCCACCCAATTAGCAAAAATAAAACATCCTTCAATACTAGGTGTTGATGAAGATGTGGAGGAAGTGGAACAGCTATGCACCACTGGGAGTGTGGGATATACAATTTAGAACAAGTTTGAAAAACAACTTAGCGTATCAACTGAAGTTGACATTGTGCTTACTCTATGTCTCACCAACTCTGCTTCAACAAACTTATCTATGGTGATGGGGGAGTTTTTAAAAATTTCTGATCATTTGTAGACTGGATACTTTTATAAAATAATAAAAATGGTTAGGCAAATTACTATAAATGTTTCTAAATGCTTCTTTTCAACTTAGAAGGTTGTGGATTAGTAACTAACCGTTTGTGGACTAGAAGTGGTCTTCAGACCACCCTTCTGAGTAGCACTGCTTGAGAGCAGAGTTTCCTAAATGGGATATGCTCCAGAACACTCAGATGGCACAAATACTACAGGTGTGCCAAGATATTAATCCATTTAGACTTTGCAGCAGCTGGGCAAGATAGTATAAAGAATTCTCAAGCCAGTCACTCTCAGCTATAAGCAGCCTTGTCCTTTTACCTCATATGCTAAACAATGATCATTTTCTTTAAGTGTCATACCATGAAAAAAGTTAGGAAACACTGCCCTGGGAAAATTCTTGTTCATGGTCACTGGGAAACATATATAAGAACATTGACAGAAACACTGCAATAGCAAAAAATTGGAAAACAAGCCACAACAAATTGTTGTATATTCATACAATATATATAATTAAAATAGATAATTATAGGCTCAAGAAATAACGTAGAGCAAAAAAAGTATGTTACAGAACACACAGAGTATGCTCCCGTGAGTATTGCTTATGAAAACTAAATAATATATTGTTTAGGGATACAAATATGTGGTCAAGCAGTAAATAAAAGTCAGAGAATGATAAATATCTAACTCAAGATGGTAGCTACCTTTGAGAAGGGTAGAAATTGGATGGGATAGAGGAGACGCACACACGGAACCTCAAAGGTTATTTTTTTAAGCTGAGTGATAAGTATATATATATTCATGACCTCATTATTCTTTACTCCTCACATATAACACACACACACGTATAAAAACGCATTTTCACCTACTCTTACTTAACACAATTTTAAAAAATTAAGCATTCTGAAAAGTAAATAAACATTAAAGAATCAATCTAGAAAGTCCCAAATCTAACCAGTGAGTCTGAAGAGAAAAAAAAAACGTAGAGAGAATACAAGAAAATTTCCCATAACTGAAGGACATAAGATTCTAAATTAAAATGGCCAATGGAATACCCAGGTCAATGAATGAAAAAAAGAGTTATAATTAAGCCCATAATGTTAAAAATTTAGAAAATCAGAGGTAGAGAGAGGATTACAAAAGTTTCAAGAAGAGGTAAAATAACAACAATAACAACAATCAAAGGTCACATCAAAGGCTGGGGATCAGAACAGCCTCAGACAGCGACAGCGAACACTGCAAGACAGCAGAACAGCCTGCAAAATTCTCAGGGAAAAAAGTTTTCAACCTGAATTATTATCCAGTCAAACTATCAATCATATATGAGAATGGACCGAAGACAGTTTCCAACAAGCAAGAGTCTCAAAAATTTATCTTCCAAGTCCCCCTGTTCAGGAATATTCTCTATTAGAACAAGGAAATAAAGCAAGAAAGAGAAGACTTGGGATGCAGGAAACAGGGGATCTAAAGTAGGGGAGTAGTGAGAGAAACTCCCAGGATGATGATTGTGAAGCCCCAGATTACAGCTGTACAACAAGCCTAGAAATTAATCTTCCCACACTGGAACAGAAGAATGACAAGGGCTCCAGAAACAATGAATCCAAGGTTTAAAAAACATAATTAAAAGATTACTGTGTATGACCACATGCCATATTAAGAGAAATTGTACAGTTCTATTAGAAGGTCTGGAGCTGAGTGAGTGAAAAGTACATAAAAAAACCTAACTAAACAAAAATGAAAAAAAGTGAGGTATCAATTTAAGGAAAAAAGTGTACAGGAAAGGATATATAATCATAGTATACTATGTGGCTCAGCTGTAAATAATAGGTTTATACAATCATCATAATGAATATACTAAATAATGATTTAACCAAAAATTATAATTGTATTGAGATGCTATAAAGAATGGAATGATGGGAATGGGGGAGTAGGCAGGGATGTGGAGTGTAGAGCTAAATCCTCATTTCCCATGGTAGTATGTCCAAGATTGAAAAAAATCAAGAAATTTTGGTATAAACATGTTATTTAGAAATACAGAAGTAAATTATAAACCAATGTTACTGCAATGAAAAAAAACAAAAAGAAAAAAAGAAATACAGAAGTAAATATTAGAAGAAATAACTAAAAGCATTAAGATTGGTTGCCTCAAGGAAGCATGACTTCAGAGTATAGAACAGGATCATTATTTTCATTATGAATTCTGTAGTACTGTTTTACTTTTTAAACTACATATTTGTATTAATCTTAAAAAATTATAATTAAACTAAAAGAACAACCCAACTAAAAAAGCTCAGCACCAACAAAAACCTAATAGCTGATAGATTTTATTTTGAATAGACTTTGAGTATTAAAAAATAAATTTACTCATAATTCTGTGTTATAATAACTTATATGAGCAAAAATTCACAAATAATTTCATTTAGAACTTAGTCACTAAAGGTCCTAGCAACAGTACAACGAGGTCACAGAAACTGTCCAGAGAGTTGTTAAGATCAAGGGCTTTGGAGTCACAGAAAAGTAATTTCAAATCCTGGCTCCACCACGTAAAGTGAACTTGGGCAAGTTACGTTTGTCTTTATATATCAATTTCTTCAACATCAACAACAAAAAGGGAGCTAACAATACTTACCTCAGACATGAAAATGTATGTAAGGCAATTAGGCAATGCCTAGTGTGGCATACAATAAATAGAAGCTCTCATTGTTATAATTAATTATGCTATAATGTTTTAATAAAATGAAACAAATTCTTGACTTAAACGTCTGCAATTATTAATAATCATAACCGCCACTGTTTAGTAGCCAATTCTTCATTATACTTTATTACTGTGTAAAGGGTTTTTTAAATAACATTTGAGGATCAAAACATACAATATTAAACATCATAAAATGAATGATTATTTGCCTAAAATAAAACTAGGTAGTTTTAAAATAAGATCTATAGAATGTACTAAAATTCTATAAAAATTGACTAATGGATAATGATTAATAATGTCTGTCATTATGTTTGAATACAGTTAAAGAGTACCTAGAAAATAAGAGATAATTACTGTTCCTTCTAAATACTAAAGAAATAAAGAAATGTCAAGTAACTGGAATGAACAGAAAAGTAAAGATCTAGGTGTGATGGATGCTCTTTAGAACTAAAACAGAATAATTACTACTGTAAGCAACTACAGATCTACATACTCTGAGTACAACTATGTAAAAATTTTGTATATAAGTCTATAAACCAATATTGGGAGAGAATTAAGAAATAATTCTTAATTATTGTGTTGGGCAGGTAGGGTATGAGTGAATTCTTTGAGATTTATTTCTTAAGTATTTAAAAAATTTAAAAAACATATATTTTTTTGCTGAAGAAGATTCACCCTTAGCTAACACCTGTTGCCAATCTTCCTCTTTATGTTTGAGGAAGATTTGCCCCAAGCTAACATCCGTGCCAATCTTCCTGTATTTTGTATGTGGGTCGCCACCACAGCATAGTCACTGACGAGTGGTGTAGGTCTGTCCACGGGAACCAAACCCAGGCCACCAAAGCAGAGTGTGACGAAGAATTTAACCACTAGGACGTGGGGCTGGCCCCATGGCTGAGTGGTTAAGTTCAAGTGCTCCGCTGCAGGCGGCCCAGTGTTTCGTTGGTTTGAATCCTGGGCGTGGACATGGCACTGCTCGTCAAGCCACGCTGAGGCAGTGTCCCACATGCCACAACCAGAAGGACCCACAACGAAGAATATACAACTATGTACTGGGGGGCTTTGGGGAGAAAAAGAAAAAATAAATAAAATCTTTAAAAAAAAATATTTTTTTTGAGGAAGATTAGCCCTGAGCTAACATCTGCTGCCAATTCTCCTCTTTTTACTGAGGAAGACTAGCCCTGAGCTAACATCCGTGCCCATCTTCCTCTACTTTATATGTAGGATGCCTACCACAGCATGGCTTGACAAGTGGTGCATAGGTTCACACCCGGGATTTGAACCAGCGAACCCCGGGCTGCTGAAGCAGGATGTTCGAACTTAACTACTGTGCCACTGGGCCAGCCCCTAAAAACATTTTTAAAGGAATTCTAGCATAGGAGATAAGCAACAAATCCTTGGAACAAAAAACTTTTTTTTTCTTTTTTTTTTTTTATTGAGTTAATGATAGGTTACAATCTTGTGAAATTTCAATTGTACATTAATGTTTGTCAGTCGTGCTGTAGGTGCACCACTTCACCCTTTGTGCCCACCTCCCACCCCACCTTTCCCCTGGTATCCACTAAACTGTTCTTAGTCCATAATTTTAAATTCCTCATATGAGTGGAGTCATACACAGATTATCCTTCTCTCGCTGGCTTATTTCACTTAACATAATTCCCTCAAGGTCCATCCATGTTATTGCAAATGGAATGATTTTGTTCTGTTTTACAGCTGAGTAGTATTCCATTCTATCTATGTACCACATCTTCTTTATCCATTCGTCTGTTGACGGGCACTTAGGTTGCTTCAATGTCTTGGCTATTGTAAATAATGCTGCAATGAACATTGGGGTGCATAGGACTTTTGGGATTGCTGACTTCAAGCTCTTTGGATAAATACCCAGTAGTGGGATGGCTGGATCGTATGGTAGTTCTATTTTTAGTTTTTTGAGGAATCTCCATACTGTTTTCCATAGTGGCTGCACCAGTTTGCATTCCCACCAGCAGTGTATGAGGGTTCCTTTTTCTCCACAACCTCTCCAACATTTGTTACTATTAGTTTTAGATATTTTTGTCATTCTAATGGGTGTAAGGTGATATCTTAGTGTAGTTTTGATTTGCATTTCCCTGATGATCAGTGATGATGAGCATCTTTTCATGTGCCTATTGGCCATCCGTATATCTTCTTTGGAGAAATGTCTGTTCATGTCTCCAGCCCATTTTTTGATTGGGTTGTTTGATGTTCTGTTGTTGAGTTGTGAGAGTTCTTTATATATTATGGATATTAAGCCTTTGTCAGATATATGACTTGCAAATATTTTTTCCCAGTTAGTGGGTTGTTTTTTTGTTTCAATCCTGTTTTCATTTGCCTTGAAGAAGCTCTTTAGTCTGATGAAGCCCCATTTGTTTATTCTTTCTATTGTTTCCCTTCTCTGAGAAGGCATGGTGTCCGAAAAGATCCTTTTAATACTGATGTCAAAGAGTGTACTGCCTATGTTTTCTTCCAGAAGCCTTATGGTTTCAGGTCTCACCTTTAGGTCTTTGATCCATTTTGAGTTTATTTTGGTGAATGGTGAAAAAGAATGGTCAATTTTCATTCTTTTACATGTGGCTTTCCAGTTTTCCCAGCACCATTTGTTGAAAAGACTTCCTTTTCTCCATTGTATGCCCTTAGTTCCTTTGTCAAAGATAAGCTGTCCATATATGTGTGGTTTTATTTCTGGGCTTTCAATTCTGTTCCATTGATCTGTGCACCTGTTTTTGTACCAGTACCATGCTGTTTTGATTACTGTAGCTTTGTAGTATATTTTGAAGTCAGGGATTGTGATGCCTCCCGTTTTGTTCCTTTTTCTCAGGATTGCTTTAGAAATTCGGGGTCTTTTGTTGCCCCATATGAATTTTAGGATTCTTTGTTCTAATTCTGTAAAGAATGTCATTGGGATTCTGACTGGGATGGTGTTGAATCTGTAGATTGCTTTAGGTAGAACGGACATTTTAACTATGTTTATTCTTCCAATCCATGTACATGGAATGTCTTTCCATCTCCTTATGTTGTCATCCAATTCTCTCAGAAAGGCCTTGCAATTTTCATTATATAGGTCCTTCACTTCCTTAGTTAAATTTACCCCAAGGTATTTTATTCTTTTTGTTGCGATTGTGAACGGTATTGTGTTCTTGAGTTCTTTTTCTGTTAGTTCATTATTGGAGTATAGAAATGTTACTGATTTATGCAAATTGATTTTATACCCTGCAACTTTGCTGTAGTTGTTGATTACTTCTAAGAGTTTTCCAGTGGATTCTTTGGGGTTTTCTATATATAAGATCATGTCGTCTGCAGACAGCGAGAGTGGAACAAAAAACATTTTTAAAGGAACTATAGCACAGGAGATAAGCAATAAATCCTTGGAACATTAAGGAAAAAGCTTTCTATAGTGCACAATAGCAGGTCAATCAAGCAAATTAAAGTGAACTATAAAGCTTGCCACTGTGCAGGAAGGCCCATTACAGCCGCTATTACTAATCATTTGGACCAATATACATTTGTAATCTAAATTGGTCATTTATGAAAGAGCAGCCATCATTTTAGATGCTGAGATCTTAATGCTTTATAGTGCTAGCTTCTGGTTTAGGGACCAATTTTACAAACTCAGGGTCCTTTGTGATCAAAATGGAACTTGACAGATGTCCTTTCTCCTTTTATCCATTTACCATGTTTTAGAACCTTTAATAGTAATGATCAAAATCTGGGCTAGCTTTTTAAACGCACAAGGCAGCTTCTTTCCCTAAGTATGTAACCATTTACAAATGCTTTTCAAGCTTATCTGGAACTCAAAACTATTATTGGATTCCAGACCTCATTCTGGATACGTACGTGGAAACAAGAATCTCTGCTCCTGTTGCAAATTTTCCACCTCAGTATCTGACATGAAAACTACGTCCACAACAATTAGCTGTGAAGAATTTACGAGACAACCATATGATAAGTACTTCATATTGTGAAGAATCAGAAAGAGCTCCTTTTTAAAAAAAGTACTATTCCCCTTTTACAGAGCAATTAATTACTTACAAAGAAATTAATGCAACTCACCAAAGTTCAGCAAGTTAGAAAAACAGGACTAGACTGAGTACTTTTGTCCTCAAATCCTGTTAGTCCAATATCCATGCTATTTTCCATTTCTTAATTAAATCACATCTTTGTCAAGTATTTCATGAAATGATTTTTAAGCATAGAAAACTATAGAAATAGGCCCAAGGGAGTTAGGTGTAAAAAGAGAGAACACCAACTATTCAAGAGTAGCATGAATATGCTCAAATGGTCACAATTTTTTTGCCCATTTGTCAGTGGCTCGTATTCTGTCTGAATTCAGACTTGCAGAAAACCTGAAAAGGCCATCTTTTTATGTCACGCTTCATGTCATAAATCATTTGAACTCCCTGAAGCCTGGTCTCAGAGCTATTTGTTTTAAAGCAGGAAAAAATGTTTCAAAGCAACCTTTGTTTTCTGCTAAAATGACAGTCTTTTCAAATTACCCATTATAACTAGTACCATATATATAAACACACGTACAAGTCCTATTCTAACCTTTTACAACCTGTTAGCATTACATTTTTAACTTTAAAGTAGAAAATCTCACTAAGTCAAGCATAAGCAATGTAATTACCTACACATGGTAGAGAATGGTTACCTGCTAATCCTTTTGAGGGGTCTATAATAAGCGCTATGATATATGTGGTACGAATCTGTCTCAACACAAACTTGTGGCACAGGAACATCCATCTGTGAAACACAGTTAATCACACCATCCAAGGTCTCTGTGCTTCTATTATAAATCAAGTCACCACCGCACAGCTGTCACTATATCTCCAGTGGGTTTTCAACTACTGTCCAAGCAGTTACCTCTCAAAAAAAGGTCTATGAAAAGTTTTCAAATTTTGGGTTAAAATTGTGGCATTACTTAGATTGCATGCAGAATACACTACTTCTATTACAGTGAATAGAATTTGAGCCAAATTTACTTGATTCTGTTTTGTTCCATCTCTTGGGAAATGTTAGAGGCCTCAGGTCCTGCTATGAACTCTGAAAAGTGTAATGTGATTTGAAAGGTTCTAAAAATACCACAGGTTTGTCTGGGATCACTTAGAAGGGTGGATGATTCAATTACAAGTGTCAAAATTTGATTCCTAATTTTTCAGTATCTGACAGCTGCAGCAAATCTTGCCAGGATTCCCTTATCTTCATTGTGCTTCTCTTTGAAGTATTTAAAGAAGATTTCATAATCTTTGCAATTTAGCTCTAGGATTTCTCTCGGTAGCTGTAGAATGAATTGGTTGGCCCTTTCTAAAGCTGCTTATAAATATTATTTGACCCAGCACATTTTTAAAGTAGCCATTAACTGAAAAACAGCTGAGCTTCTTGTGCTGGTTAGGGAGGAAACACAGTGGACCTTGTTCCCACACTCCATAAACCTGGAGTGACCTTTCAACGGATGAAGTGCCAGTGGAACCTTAACCAGAGGTTCACTTGTTGCTATTAAAAAGTTCAGACCCAAAAAGCATGCATTCATTTGAATGACAGCTCTGGGAAGGGTACTAGCACTGTATCATTAGGAATGACTTCTTGTTTGCTTTTCAAATAATTAAAGCAGAGATTCAGAGATATCAAGGTGACCCGGACGGTAAAGAACAGCAGCTATGTGGCACCACCACAGGAAGCATAGGCTCTATTCTTTGCTCTTCCATTAAGTGAGACAAAGTCATCAAACTCAGATCGCTGTTTATGAAAGGGCAAAAATCAAACTTACCAAAAGGATTGACCAGAGGCTATATATTAAATGGCAAATAGGTTTGGGTCAGGCATTTAAAAATAACTTTACACAATAAAATAAACAACTATAGGACGAAGAGTTACAAATAAACAATTCTTCTTATCAACTGAAGCGCCAAGACATTTTTAACGTTATCACTTTTCTAACGGAAAAAAATCTAGATTAGATTATACACTTTCATTCAGGTTTTCTAAACATTTACCAAATGCCTATTACATGCCAGCTTTTAAGTAAATAGTGGTGAACAAGGGATATGCTCCTGCCATAATGGAACTTACCGGTTTCTCAGGGGAGGCAGAAACTGAACAAGCGATCTTAAGCATGCTGTATGTTACGACACACACAAACAGTGCTATGGGAACACATTTCAGATTGTAGGTGTGAGCTGGGAAAACAACAGGGTATGTTTCCTGGAAGAGATGCTACTTAACCTCTTTCTTTTATCTTAAAAAGATCATAATGATCACAGCAACCTTTTATTGACAACTCAGAGTCATAATTATGACCATAACTATTATACTATGCTATAATACTCTGTTTTTCCATCTCCTCTCACACTGAATCCTGCATAAAGTAAGATATTTCTACGTAAACATTTTTAAAACACTCCAAATTATGGAACACTAAGGTCACTTAACTTCAAACATTGGGACAGGATTTTAATATTATCATAACTTGGAATAATAGCAATAATTTACACTTTAAATAAATGCAGTTTATTGTATGTTAATTACATCTCAAGAAAGCTGTCTGAAAAAGAAAGAAAACTCTGTGACAAAAGACACCGTACACAAGGATAAGAGACAAATGACAGACTAGAAGAAAACAATTACCCAGATTAATATCCAGAATATATGTAAAAATATGACAGATAAGAAAAAACATTCAATCCATTAGAAAAAAATGGAGAAAGAAAAGAAACAGGCACATGACAGAAGAAATATAAACGACCAAACATATATGTGGACAGATGCTTGATCTCACTCCTAATCGAGAAAAATGAAAATAAAAACAAAATACTGTCAGAATGGATGGGGCTGGCCCAGTGGTGTAGTGGTTAAGTTTGTGTGCTCCGCTTTGGTGGCCCGGAGTTCGCAGGTTCAGATCCCGGGCACAGACCTATGCACCGCCTGTCAAGCCATGCTGTAGCAGGCATCCCACATATAAAGTAGAGGAAGATGGGCACAGATGTTAGCTCAGGGCTAATCTTCCTCACCAAAAAAAAAAAAAAGAAGAAAAAAAATACTGTCAGAATGGCAAAAAATGAAAAGATTGAGGATCAAGTGCTGGTAAAGAGTTTAACAGAGGAGACAGATACTCTTGTACACTCTTGGAATAAATTTGGTATATCCATTCCATGGAACACAGTATAGCAGTTAAATGAAAAGAAGTACATGACAATAATTATTATTATGACTGCAGGTAATATTTATTGTTTCCTATAAGCCAGGCACTGTTGTATATTGCTTACTTATATTAACTCATTAGCCCTCACAACTACCATATGAGGTGAGTACTGTTATTATCCCCACTTTATAGACTAGGAAATTGAGACACAGAGGAGTTAGGTAACACGTGGAGGTTGAACAGCTAACAGGTGGCAGAACAGCAATCTGCACACAGGGGTTCTGGCTCCAAAGCTGATTTTCTTAACCTCTACAGAAAAGCCTCTTTATTTACTGACATGGAAAAATCTCCAAGATACATTATTAAAAGCAAATTGCACAATGTACACAGTATAATACCATTCCTATTTTTAAAAAAACCAAAACATATTATCTATATCTGTATTTATCTCCAGAGAAAGGACTGAAAAGATATACAAAACTAGTAGCAGTGGTTTCTCTTTGGAAAAAGGACTGAGGGACTGGGATTGGGGGTGGGAGGCAATCAAGGGGGACTTTGGTTTTATGTGCATGTTTGATTTTCACACCACAAGAATGTAATCAGGTATCCCTTGTATAATCACATTTTTTAAGATTAAAAAACTCGAAACACTGATCCAGTAAAATCTTTTTCTACTCAATGCACACTTTACTCCTAAAATGTCCTTTATCCAGCTTCTGTTAGAATATTTTAAATGGTAGAGCACTCTACTTCACCCTGCTTTATTACTGAAAAAAAGCTTAAATGGTAGATTTTCCTTATAGTCAATCAAATGCTTCTTTTTAACCACCATCCATTGGTCCTAATTCTGCCCTCTGTCAAGCAAACAAGAATGAATAATACTAATCCATCTGTATTGGGAGTCTGCAAGACCATCTGCAGGCTCAATGATTTCCTAGGAGGACTTAGAGGACTTAGCAGACAGTCACACTCTTGGCTACGCTGTATTACAGTGAAAAGATACAAAGCAAAACCAGCAAAGGGAAAAGCACATGGGGTGAAGCCCAGAAGAAACCAGAGGCAAGCTTCCAAGAATCTTCTCCCTTAATTCCTCCAGCAACGAGTTGTAACAATACGTGTGAAATGTTGCCCAACAGGGAAGCTCATTAGACTCAACACCCAGGGTTTTTACTGGGGGCTGGTCACGTAGGCACACTTGTCTAGCCCATACTAAAATTCCAGACTCCCAAAAGGAAAGCAGGCGTTCAATATAAACCACACTCTTTGTGCATTCAATTTAGGCACAGTGAGCCATTCTAATTGGGGAATGGTGGGAATCCTTCTAAAATCCAAGTCCTCAGATTCCAGTCAAGGGCCAACCCTGCAAGCAAGCTTTTCTAAGAATAGCAGTTCAGGCCTGCTATGTTAATTCTTTTCTGCACAGCATCCTTTGCATAATCCTTTTGATATTTAAATGAAATTCTATTATGTCTTTCTTCAGTTTTTTGTTCTCAGTTAATATATAATCAACTCCTTCTATGAAAGTTTCCAGACTTTTCATCTGTTTTGGTCACCCTCATCTGCACTCTGGCTTGACTACGTCCCTCTTAAAACATGAAGCCAAAAATGTAAACTAATATTCCAGGCATAATTTCACCATAAATAGGATATTACATTTTTACTAATGGAGTTTAATATTTTGTTTTTTAAAGCTGCATTACTAATGGGTGATATGTTGAGCTGGCAGACAAAACTCGAGTTCTATGACATTATATTTATAATCCCATTAGGCATTTTGTAAGTTTAAGCACAATGCTCCTACTGACCAAGATCATTTTGAATCGTAATTCTATCGTCTGTCTCAGGTTGACTATTCCTTCTAGTTTCCTGTCGTGTGAAAATTATTCAGGGTTCTGGAGCCAGACTACCTCAATTCAAATCATAGTACTACTACTTATAACAATGTGATCTCGGGCAAGTTAGCATAAATCCTCTGTGTGCCACAGTTCCCTTATCTATAAAAACTAAGAATAATAATCATATCTATCTCACAGAGTTATTCAATGAAATAAATGAGATAATGTATATAATAAGTCTAGTATGGTATCTGGCACATTGTAATTATATAATAAACAATTATTATTACTTATCTAAATTATTGATAAGAATAATAAACAGGTCAGGATCAAGGGCGAAGATTTATGGCATTTTTTGGGTGACTTCTCTCAGAGATGACAGCAACCAAAATTCTTTGAGAATATCAATTCAACCAGATTTATACTTTATAATATACTTAAACCCAATATAAGAAACTTCAAGATATAAAAAACAGATATTCATTATAATCAATTTTTAATTATGTTAAGAGACTGCAGTCTCTAAACTTAACCTTTTTATCACCTACCAAATACTGGTGTGAAGAGAAAGAAATGAAGATAGCCTCGACTGGCAAGAAAGTTTCTATCACTGAGAAGATAATTTCAACTCTTCAAGAAATTCCTACTTATATCAGAAGTCTGGCAGAGTAAGAGAAACACATTCCTGTGATTATTACTGTGCATTGCCTTAAACAAAGTAACACAATGAAAATAAAATGCTAAAATGATAACCAAAGTATAATGAAAAAGAGCATTTTTAGATACTTTATCTTTTATTAATAAGAAAAACCAAGGGAATACTAATGAAAAAGTCTAGTGAAGAACAAATGCCTGTAGCACTTGTCATCTGCAATCAGAAGAGCTAAAATTCTTAGATAAAATTAAACATCTAGAATATTAACTTTAATGGCAGCAGAAGCATCAAAAAGCATCAAAAAGCATATTTCAGGGGCTGGCCCCGTGGCCGAGCGGTTAAGTTCGCGCGCTCCGCTGCAGGCGGCCCAGTGTTTCGTTGGTTCGAATCCTGGGCGCGGACATGACACTGCTCATCAAACCACGCTGAGGCAGCATCCCACATGCCACAACTAGAAGGACCCACAACGAAGAATATACAACTATGTACTGGGGGGCTTTGGGGAGAAAAAGGAAAAAATAAAATCTTTAAAAAAAAAAAAGCATATTTCAACACTGAACTTTAAAAACTGCTATCTGACCTCTAAAAAGAAAACGACAAAGTAATAAAAATTACTATATGCATAGTATTGGTTACATTTATCCTTATTAACACAGTTATATCCCTAAATTTTTCCAAAAGATTAATCAAACAACTACATATGGATAATCAAAGAAATAAGGTTTACATGCAAACAAATGGCTGTCATACAGTTTCCAGCAAGCTAACATTTCCAGTTAATGACTCTACATTGTAGTCTTGTTTAGAGTCAAATGTGAATCTTGAAATTAATTCATTCTAATAGTGACTTGGAGAATAGCAACAGTATTCACTTAGGAGCACAGCTGCAGAGACTTTCAGAACTGGGGTCAGAGCCTTGCTCTGCAAATCACTAACGGTGTAGCTTTAGGCAAGTTACCTAAGTTTCTCTAAGCCTGTTTCCTCAACTAAAAAACGGAGATAATATTTACCTCATAGGCTTTTTGAGAAGACGAATTAGGATATTTTCTAATATACATATGTATGTGTGTGTATATACATATATACATATGTATCATATATATGTGATATATATATATGCATATATATATATATAAGAATTCTAGGAGATATATACTAGTAACAAGTCACATTTTACAGCTGAGTACAAAAAGGTAAGGAACCTGCCCAAGTCACCCAGCTGTTAACTTGACAAAACCAGGATTTACACTTAACCAAGTTCTAGAATCTGTGCTCTTAACCATTCCATTATACTGCCTCTCACACATGTAGTAACATGTAGCCCACAGGAATAATTACTTTCAGATGCCAGATACTATATGTTCACTGAACCTGTGAGTTTCTTGGAAGCTGTGACATCCCCCATTTTACTTAAGGTCAATAGGAACACATAAGAGAGACGTGGATCCCATCTTGGCCACTTATTAGCTGTGTGAATCTATAATCTCCCTGAGCTTCACTCAAGTGTAAAACGTACATAACAATAACATCTCTTACAAGAGGTAAAGAAGCATCTGTTTGCAAAGCATCTAGCACAGAGCCTTGCATATAAAGTGCTCAGTAAATGTCAGCCCCCCCCACCTCACTCTCCTATTTGTGACTCCTCACATAGTAATCTTTCCAAACACCATGCTACTACTTCTTGATACCCTCTTACCAACTATGTTAACAGCTGGGTGGCAAAGAACATTATTTTTTGGTGGTTACCATGTGACACCAAATAAAACCTCAGTGAAGTCCAGCGATATTATATAATTTTAAGTATAATAAACTTCCTCCCTTTTGTCCATATGGTCTATCACTTTTATCAAAGTAGAAAATAAAATTAGTCTACCAAGATTTGTTCTTTATAAAATTATGCTTAATGTTCCCCAATACCTTCTGTTCTTTTAGGTAACTGCCAAATGATTTACTTGATTTGTTCTAGTTTCTGATCAGACATTGTTTAAAAATTAAGTTGACCTTAGCATTTCCAAAGTTATCTTTTACCCTTTAAAAAAAATCATTACTTTTTCTGTCATCAGACACTTCTCCTATTCACCATAATTTATCAAAAATAAAAGGTAATAGCTTGGCACTAGGTTCTTTTCCCTCACATTTTCATGGAGGAAATATCTAATACTGAATTCTAAGCACTATTCATGCTAAATGCAGCCATAGCAATTAGTATTTCTTGTCAATTGGGCAGCATTTTCTTAAGAAAAGATAAAATGCTAGGAGGTAGCATGATCGATCATAAATCAAAACTGCTATATAATTAATCTTTTTTTTCCTTGGATAGCAAGGATGTCACGAAGCACATCCTGTTGGCTTCCAAGTATCATTTAAAAATATTCCCATGTCTTAAAGCAATCTGGAAGTAGATGTTGAAAGCCAAAGGAATTTTTCAATCAAGTCTTGACTTCTGAAATCTACTACTTCCTCGATCAGCTAAAAGGCATGTTGCGAGGCTACAATCAGAAGCACCACAGAGAAAAGTGGTGCTGTGGGAACAATTCATTTGTTTTTGGCACAGGCAAGGTTCACTACCAATTTGTAACAGTATGAATTCGATAACTGTTCAAAGCCAAAAATGAGGTTTGGACATGAACAGATTTTCCAAGTAGCTTTTGCTGAGGCCTAGCAGCTAATATAAAATTAAAAAGCCATTAAGAGGTGGTAAAGTACAGGCAATGTCTAGGAATTAAAATAAGACCTATTAGTTGAATTGCTAAAAAAACGTATTGAGCTAAAGACAAGATATTTTGCTTCATTCATTTACTCTTTCTTGAGCTAACTTTATGAAAAGGAGATGGGAAATTATATTTTTGATGCTTAAGTTTAGCCATCTATAAACAATATTACTTGCCCTAGTAACCTCATGAGTCTAACAGAAGCCTAAATGAAATAACAGCTGCTAAAGCATTGTTCAAAATTTAAAGTGTACAGCAACATAAGATATAACTGTATTTTTACAATTTGTAAGCATCTACAATGAAGTCATTTTAATGATGCCAGTCCCACTGGCCAAATACACACCCTTGACAAGTAACTTAGCAGTGATATTTTCTCAGCCCTTTATGGAATTACAATTATCAACAAATAAAAATTTTTCTTTTGGGGCCAGCCCGGTGGCACAGTGGTTAAGTTCGCACGTTCTGCTTCGGTGGCCCGGGGTTCGCTGGTTTGGATCCCGGGTGCAGACATGGCACTGCTTGCCAAGCCACGCTGTGGCAGGCGTCCCACATATAAAGTAGAGGAAGATGGGCACAGATGTTAGCTCAGGGCCAGTCTTCCTCAGAAAAAAGAGGAGGATTGGCAGCAGTTAGCTCAGGGCTAATCTTCCTCAAAAAAAAAAAATTTGTCTTATTTGTTAGTTCCTACTCACTTTGTTTCACTTTTATAACTTAATACTTATAATATATAAATCCACTTAATTAAAAAGTGAAAATCTGGGACATTATCTCAAAAAATCACTATGATCTCTTTCATTATACATCAAGAATATCTCAATATTATTGCAAAGAGTTTTCAGTTTTAAATAAAAAGGTTTTATAAAATAAGATTAACTTCCCATTATTGATATTAAAACTAAAAAAGTCAAAAACATTAACTGTTTCAAACAAAAACCATATTTATATCTCTGTCCCGTTAGCCCAACTTACCTCATCTCCCTTCAAAACTTCAGCGCCACCAAATTCACGGGTCTGATTTGTCTTCACCGACACCTCTCTCTCCAAGCTGGCTGACTTCTCCTTTGCTTCCTGAAGTTCCTCAGCTTTGGCTTCTTTTTTACGAGAAATGATGGATGCCTAATTGAGCATTAAAATGAATGTAAAATAAGATACAATTAACTTTCTATTATCTTGTGAAATTATCTGTTTTTTAGATTTTACTGAGCTAAATTTTTAATATCAGTTTGGCTTCCCCTGACCAATACTTCTTGCCCTACCATCTATCATCACCAGTTATATTTTTAGGAATGAGCATGCAATATATGTTAAACATTAACCTAAAAACATTTTGGAAGACAAAAGCACTGGAAATATAGGGCACATCAGCAGAGAAACAAAAACTCAATAGTAATAAAAATATTAAGATCTTGTCAAGTAACACTCAAATGCTAATGAAAATACCTTCTAGGTAAGTAAATAGAAGCTATCACTAAGTCTATTGTTTTTCTGCCTGGTGGGTTTCTTTTTATTGAAAGAAAACAAGAATGGTTTATTCTCACAACTACAACACAGGTCATCTTATCTAAGTTCAACATCTATACTTTTAAAATGAAATACTAAAACATCTATTATATTTGGGGCATTCTAGTGAACAAAATGCAGGTTTAAAACCAAACATCTGACTCATCAGAATTATGCAAATGTTTACAAACCCAAATGGCTGCTCTTACCCATGAATGCCGCATTTTGTATTAGTTAGCAACTCTTGGGGGATTTCCTTAAATGAATCATGGCTATACTAATTTAACAAAAACATTAACCAAAGTGCCTTCTTAAGTGAAATAGTACAAATATTTTCTTCAAAAAGATTTGATGGGAGAGGGGAAATCTCTAATACAAATCCTTTAAAAAATTCTATTGTCCTTTGTGTTTAAAAAATGAAAAGACAGGTGAGGAAGGAATATTTCTCTCTATAGAATTATTCCACCAAAAAAAAGGGAGAGAAGAAATGATAAGAGTACTGGAATTGTATAGGAATTGATGATATGTTTCCTTAACATGAGAGAATAAATAAATATAAACCTCAGTCCAAACCAGGATCTTCTTTAATAGGGAAACATGAGGTTATCTCCCACTAAAGTCTGGAACAAAATAAAAATGCCCACTATCTCCACTACTTTCTTTCTTTTTTTTTTTTTTGAGGAAGATTGGCCCTGAGCTAACATCTGCTGCCAAGCTTGAGGAAGACTGTCCCTGAGCTAACTAACATCTGTGCCAATCTTCCTCTATTTTGTATGTGGGATGCCTCCACAGCATGGCTTGATGAGCAGTGTGTAGCTCCGTGCCTGGGATCTGAACCCAAGAAACCTGGGCCGCCAAAGTGGAGCACACAAACTTAACCCCTATGCCACTGGGCCAGCCCCTCCACTACAATTTAATATCGTGTTGAAGGTATTTACTCATACCATTAGACAAGAGAAAGCAATAAGAAGTATAAGAATTTGAAAAGAAAAATTGGAATTTTCATAGTATATATGAGATTACATACTTAAAAAACCAAATGAATCTATGTAAAAACTACAATAAACAAATCAATAGCTTTCATAGACAAACAAATCAGTCAGAAGACATAAGGAAAGAAAAACTCTTTACTTATAAAAGCAAAAAATAAAATAAAGTATGTAACCATAAATTTAACAAGAGAAGTTCCAAAACATTATGAGGAAAACTATTAAACACTCCTGAAAGACACAAAAATAAACAAATGGAGAGACACACCATATTCTTAGACAGGAAGACTCAATATCATAAAGATGTAAGTCCTGAGGTAATTAATAAATATAAAGCAAATCCAATAATTAAAAAATTATGGCTTTTTAACAGAGCTAGACAAGTTGATAATAAAGCTTATTTGGAAAAACATACTAACAAGAATTCTCAGAATAACCCTGAAAAAGTAAAGCAGTTGGGGTGAAGGTGGCTACTTTTATTAGATATTACAACTTTATTATAAAGCTTCTTTAAATAAAACAGTTAATATGAGTACACAAACAGACAGGCCAGTAGAACAATAGAAAATCTAGAAATAAATCCAATAGCATTTTTACATTTAAAATAAAACAAAGGTAGAATCTCAAATCCACAGGGGAAAAAATGGACTTTTTACTAATAGGTGTTGGGACAACTGGATAATTGGATAGCCACAGACGATAAATACCATACATCAGAAAAAATTTTAAACAGATCAGAGATATAAAAAATTAAATTGTAGAAGTCTGAAAAGAAAATATGAGTAAATTTTTTTACTTGCAAGAAGAAAAAATGATCCTAAATACGACTCAAAATCTGAAGTAATAAGAGAAAGAATTGATAAATTTGATTTCATAAATATGAAGAACTTTTTCATGGCAAAGTAACACCATAAGCAAAGTAAAAAGGCAAATACTAAACTGGGGAAAAATGCTACACTTATTAGCTAGGCAAAAAGTAAATATTCCTAATACATAAAGAGTTTCTAAAACTAGAATAAAAGGCCAAGAACCCTATAGAAAAATGGATATATATATGAAGGTACAATTCACATAAAAAGAAGTTAAAATGACTGTTGCTCATGTGAAAAGATGCTCAACCTTGTTTATAGTAAGATAAATGAAAATTAAAACTATCATAAGATATCATTTCTGGTTACAAAACTCTAAAAGTTCAACAACATATTCTATTGGCAAGGCTGTGAGGAAACAGGCATTCTCCTCCATTGCAGGTGGGAATGTAAAATGCTCTAACCCTTATGGAGAGGAATGTGGCAATATTTAGCAAACTTACATATACATTTACCCTTTGATGTAGCAATCTCACTTCTGGTACTATATCCTAAAGATACACTAGCAAAAAACATGAAAGACATAAACAAAAAGCTATTCATGGAAGCACGATTTGTAATAGCAAAAGAATGGCAACAACCCAAATGTCCACCAACTGGGGATTGGTTGAATGAACTGTGGAAAACCCACTCAGTGGAGTACTACGTGACTGTGAACAGGAATAAGCATACCCACTACTTTGGCTCTAATGAAAAAGACATATAATAACAAGTGCTGGCGAGAACCTGGAAAAAGCAAAAGCTTCCTACACTGTTGGTGGAAATGTAAAATGGTACAGCCGCTTTGGAAAGCAGTCACACATTTCCTCAAAATTTTGAATAAGGAATTATCACATGAACCAGCAATTCCACTCCTAGGAATATACTCAAGAGAAATGAAAACATATTTCCATAAAAAAACCTATACAAGAATGTTCATAGTAGCATTACTCATAATAGCCAAAAAGTAGAAACAACCCAAATGCCCATTAACTGATGAAAGGATGAACAAAATGTGATATATACATACAATGGAATATGAGTCAGTAATAAACACAGAATGAAGTACTGACACATGCTACAACTTGAATGAACTACAAAATCAGCACGCTAAGTGAGAGAAGTCAGTCACAAAGGACCACATGCTGCATGATTCCATTTATATGAACTGTCCCTGACAGGCAAATCTATTGAGACAGTTTGGCCTCTGGTAGTTGTCTAGGGCTGGAGGTTCAGGCGGTAAGGGGAAGTGACTGCTAATGGGTTTAGGGTTTCTTTCTGGGGTGATAAAAATGTTCCACAATTGATTGTGGTGATGTTGCACAACTCTGTGAATATATTAAAAATCATTGAATTGTACACCTTAAATGGGTGAATTGTATGGTATGTGAATTGTATCTCAATAAAGTTATAAAAAACAGGAATAAGGATTATTCTACTATTCACCAGCATATATTGTTAAGAATAAACAAAGCATGGAGAATAAAAGTGTGTATAATATATTCTTCTTTCCCTAAGAAGGGAGATACATGAATATATAGCATTATTTCTTAATGGAATAATAAACTATAAAGTTAAAAAAATAATTACCTATGGGGAAAGGAAAGAATAGGGTGGATAGCACAGGGGTAGATGCTAGGAACTTCTTTGAATATTTCTTGCTTTGTAGATTTGACTTGGAATCATGTAAATATTTTAAATAATTATAAAACAAATTAATCCCTAAAAAATAATGCCTAAAAATATAAAAAAACCACATCTATGTATCCAGTTTAATTTTTGGCATAACCACACAGAAGAACTATTCTAAATGACTTTAAAACAGTATTTCGACTCTATGTCCCTAGTGGGATATACGCTAAAGAAAAAACAAACTAAAGAACAATTTTCAGCAGTAATCATATTTTTGGTGGTAGTACTGGTACTTCTATTTTGAAACTATTGTATGTAAAGTATGGATTAAAGCAAATGACAAATTATGACAGTGCCAAAGGACTAAAGCAGAGAACAAATTAAATTATGCTGGTGTTACTGAGAACCAGAATTTTCATTGTGGCATAAGGAGAAAGATGTGAGATTGATGAGGTTAAGTAAAAACCCAGTAGTCTTGAATCTGAACTGGAAGGATTAGTATGATGTACTTTAGTACATGGTGTACTTTAGTACATTTTGATGTACACAGTGTACTTCATGAGAAAAAAAAGAGAAAAACTACTTCCTAGCTCTGTCCACTGAAAAGACCTAAAAACAACTGGCCACCCCAGTAGCAAGGAGAAATCCTAATACTACCCAGATTGGATTAGCAGACATTTGGTCCATGTCAAAAGGTCCTTGACATTTGGTCCATGCCAAACGGTTTTGGACAGGACCAACTACCAAGGACCTTTTGGTGTAGACCCAATTTCTCCATGGACGTTTTGGACAGGACCAAATATGACCAGATATCAAGGACCTTTTAGCGTAGACCAAATGTCTTACGGACCACACGTCTTATGGACGTTTGGACAGGACTAAAGGTCCTGCAAAGCCCAGATTGTGGTCTCTAAGTATAATTTCCTACTAAAACAAATCACACTCATAGAAGAAAGTCTAATTCCAGGTCTAGGGTAGGAAATGTAAAAAACGAGCTTAGAAATATTTTAATCATATCAGAAAGCAAGAACATCATCAAAGACAAATAGAATCTTAAAAGAACTGAGAAGTTAACTTGAAAAGCCTCCTACTAGCCCCAAATGGGACAATTTGAGCATCATTAAAGAAAATGTTTGAAACTTATCAAATATGATTACATCTATGATTCAAAATGACATTAAATAAACAAGCAAACAAAAAATAAAAAACTAACCCTTATTGATCACACTTACTGTTGGAGGAAGAAAACGAGTTGGAGAAAACCAATTTATTTTGAAAATTGATAAAAATAAGAATCAAGCAAGTACCCTGCCTTTCCTATATGAACTAGAGAGCAGGATAACCACATAGTTGACGAGAGGAGGTTTCTCTTTGCAGAAGTAGTCCACCTAATAAACGAAGAAGGAATCACAGCACCAACATTTTGTAATCGCTAATGAAATTAATGGATAGGCAATGATAATCAATGGCTGCTAACATCATAGAGAGACAACCAGACATTATTACCTCCAAATCAAAGTACATAATTCCACCTAGAAAATATTCTTGCCAAAAAAAAAAATCAAACTAGAATCTGTTCAAGCTTCTTGTTCTAATATATAGGAAATACAGGAAACAGAGGAACATGTTAAAAGGAAACCATAAGGTCACAATCAGTAAACTACAAACTATAGGAAACGAAATAGGATAAATAAACAAGTTTCTTCAATAAATAAATTGCAAGAAAATTATTAAATAAACAAATAACTAACTGGGAAAGAGAACCTATAGATAAAAAGAGACTTGAATAGGGCCAGCCCCATGGCCGAGTGGTTAAGTTTGTGCACTCTGCTTTGGCAGCCCAGGGTTTCACCAGTTCGGATCCTGGGCACGGACATGGCACCACTCATCAGGGGCCACGTTGAGGTGGCGTCCCACATGCCACAACTAGAAAGACCCACAACTAAAAATATACAACTATGTACCAGGGGAGCTTTGGGGAGAAAAAGGAAAATAAAATCTTAAAAAAAAAAAAAAAAAAGACAGAGACTTGAACATATCAACCAAATGCAGTGTATGAATCCTGTCTGGATTCTAATTAAAATAAAGCAACTAAAAAAAGAAAGAAAGAGACAATCAAGGAAATCTGAACACTGACTAGATACTTGCCAATATTAAGGAACTATTAAATTTTTCAGATGTGGTATGTTGCTAAGTTTTTTAAAAGCCTTTATTTTTTTAGAAATACGTTATAAAATATTTACAGATGAAATGATATGAAGTCTAAGATTTGCTTCAAAATAATCCAGTCAGGGCCAAGGGTACATATGAAACAAGAATGGCCATGATTGCTATAGTTTAGAGACACATGAGGGTTTATTGAACTATTTTTTCTACCTTTGTATATGGTTGAAATTTTCCATTATAAAAAGGTTTTTAAAAATTCTAGCATCCTTGACTAACGCTTTGTCATGTAGCTCAGTATTTTCTGAGATCATAGAATTCTCTTCACACTAAACTCCCCCAACCTGGGTTCTTTTCAGATAATCCATGGCTTTCATTTGAATCTTTGGTCTAGAAATACATAATAACATATATACTCTCATAATCTAATAGTTGTGGATAAAATGATAAACGCCTTAGTACTAAAATTTACTTTATTCTATACTTGCAAACTAACTTGAAATCTGAAAAAGTTATATTACCTTAATTCATTAAAGATCACGAATATTTTGATTTATATCACTTAAGGTAAGCTTTCATTTAAAAATCAAATTCCACACTCACAGATATAAACACCAACAGCTCTGTCAGCACAGTTGGCAGACACTAAAGAAACTAAGCATTATCAGGTATATTGAATTTCAAACTTACACAGGCATCTTTTGTGGCTTTTCCACAAATTCCGTTATAACCTGGAGACTAGCAATGACAGAAGAACATTTATTCTTTATTGCCTTCTCCCTTTAAGACTATCAATAATACAGCCCCTGGTGTTTATGAAGGTGTTCACCAATAAGAATACAGATCTAACTATGTGGGCCAAAAGAGTGGTCTTACCTGTTGCCTATATAGTGAGAGTTTGCCTTCAATTGGCTCATTTCTCATCATTTTCTTTTCAATCAGCTGATTGATCTGTGTGTTCATTTCATTTATCTAAAACAGTATGAAAGTAGAAAAGGTTAAAACTCTTCCTATGATTATATAAACTAAGGGACATCTGGTCAAACCAAGCTTTGAATTTACAGTTCTTATCAGTGATTTCATGGGAGGAACAGTTCCATTAATGTGGGTTGTAACAATTACTTTTAAAAACAATTTACATTTCACAGCTCAGGATACATATTCACACAATTTGATTACTTATATGGATTCAACCATCCATGTCTAAATTATCCTAAAATATTCTATGTGAAATATTTATGCATTATTATAAAAAAGATGATTTCTAACAATCTGAAGTTATCCGCTCACCTAGGTTGTGACTTTCAAGTCACTGCAAGTGATAAAGCAAATCTGGACTAACATTCCCCAGGGATTTAGTACAAGGAATTCATGAACCCAGCTGGGAGGTGACATGGATGACATCTAAAAACTCTTCCTGTTCTAATGATCTGTGATTCTATCATAGCTGTCATTTATCATACTCATTAATCTAAACCTTTCCCAAACGTAATAAAATAAAACTGAATAAAGCCAAGAGAAGCATATAGTCCCTCAAAAAATAAAAAAAATTACATGGCTTTCAGTATATCCTTCCTTTGAAAAGACTAGAGTTCTCCTGTCAATTCTATGACATTAAAATTGAGCCAAATATGACTTGTACATCTAATTTCTATAAGTAAATTAAAAGAATAAAATGGTCAGAATTATATATTTAATTGTAGTGGCTATTAAACACATAGTAAGCACATTAAAGGATTTGCAAGTCAAAACCTTCCAATCAATTTTCATGATATTTAATTACTTTTAAGAAATATACATCTGATTAGCATTTTACTTCTAGGGAACAAAAATGTTATGTTACCAGGTTTCAATGACCATTACAAGAAAGTTTAGTAATTCCAAAGCAAGTATAAAAGGCTAATAAAAAATATTAGCTTTAAATATAAAATTGCTATAATATTATTCTTAGAAATAAAAATTAATGATATTTAAAATATTTTAAAATTTGTCTTCTAAATGATCCCATTATGAATACATAAACCTATGAGCCAATCATATGCATTAATTTATATATCCAAGTTATTTAGTTACCTAATCATTTGACTAGGTTTTTACAACATCATGTGGATTAAGTAAAAGAATTATATGCTATAATTTCTCATAAAGAACAACTGTTCATAAGAGCTGTCAACTTAAGAGTCAAGAGTAGAACACTATAGAAAGCAGTTCACATAAGTTTCACAGAACTGTGGATGAGATAAAATTGGGATCTATTAAAAGAAGATGATTGTCACTTACTTTAGATTCAAGTTCAAGAAGATCAGAATGGCCCATAGCAGGCTCTGAAACCACTTTTTGTAAAAAATGCAATTCTTTTTTCTTGCTTTCTAATTCTTTAGGAAATTTTTCAGTTACCATATATGAATTAAACTTTATCTCCTCCTCTAGTCTCTTCATTAAACCTTTAAAAATAAAATAAATGTATACTCAGCTCAAGAGAGTAGGTATATTGATACTTTGTACACTTGAAAATATAAGACCTGGGTAGTAGGGCATATCTGTCTAAAGCATTCTGTATAATATCTAGTATAGTACAAAAAAAGATTGGCCATTGAAATCTTTTGAGGTTAATTAGAACGATAATGAAGGAGGACAATTTACAAAGAAGAATATTTAAATAATTATAGAAAAAGTTATATTATGATCTTCTAAATTACCACCTAATTCTTTTATACTCTACAATATGCAAAAATAACATTTGCAGAGCCAGATATATTGTCGGGTCACATTTTGCCTTGTAAGTATTTAAGAAATCCACAAACCAAATGACAACAAAAATGAAATCTAACCCAGATTCTTTCTTCTATAAGCGGTCATTTATTCTTTTTCTTTGGCAATACTTCTGAAGCAATTTATATCTATTTTAATACTCCACAAATGGTAATACATTATAATTTGTCAGCTTCAAACCAATGAAGACATTACTAAAAGTACAAGTTAAAAATCCAAAAAAGAGAAATTATCTACATTCATAAATGTTTGCAGTTTTCCATGTTTGGTCGTTTTGCTTTTGCAAAGTATTCGTTTAAAGTTATGTGGCAACTTAAACTGTATTTTTAAGACTTAATAGTTTTATTTTGGCAGAGTGCACAAATATACACACACACAGATTTTCAGTGAATAATGGCTTTGTTATAAATTCCCAGCCTAGAGAGCTTTACAAAGTTTATTTCAGATCTTTCCATTACACATTTACAAATTCTGGCTTGACTTTTTAAAACACTGGATTTCCGGTTTAAGTAATCTGCGTGCGTAGATTGCATAATAAATCTGGCCCAAAGCCTTAAAATTATTTTTAGTTCTGTTGTGCTAGCCATATATTAACATGTAAAAATTTATTAATGGCAAATTCACAAGTTCTCCATTCATCCCTACAATATTCCCCCCTTTTCAGGGACTGGAGAAGGGGAGGCAAGAGAAAACGCTTAATGAATCACACTATAATTAGGCAGTCATTCCTCTGTAGTTTCTGATTAAATCTACATCCTGGCTTCTCGGGCTATTACATGACTAGTTTTTCCATCTTCAAGTTCTTAAACATACTGCATGTAATCAGAGGTATGAGGAACCAAAATCTAAAATGTTTTTAAAGATTTAAAGTTTTAAATATTATTTTTCCTATTTAAAAAAAAGTTGCTAATTCTAGAAAATACCAACTAGTCTATAGTGACAGAAAGCAGATCAGTGGTTGCCTGGGGATGGGTAGAGGGGCAGAGAGGGCAGGAGTGAGACATTACAAAGGGGCATAAGGAAATGTTTGAGGGTGATGGACATATCTGTTATCTTGATTACGGCTGATGGTTTCACCAGTGCATACATATGTCAAAATTTATCAGGTACATACTTTAAATATGTGCAGTTTATTTTATATCCACTTTACCTCAATAAAGCTGTTAAAAAACATAAAAACAGATTTCCATCACATTTTCAATTCCTCTCTTAAAAATTTTGACTTAGGAGTGACATCAGCATCATGGCAGAATGAGTTGTTTCCTCAGGCTCTCCCCTTTAAGTTATAACTAAATGGACATTAATTAACCAGCATAGGATGCCTTGCACAGCACAACACTTCTGAGAGATCCGTGCAGCTATACATCTGAAGGCAGGTGGATGGGGCAGTGGAACTAAGTAAGCACACCCCTTTCCCTGCCCAGCGGTGGTGAGTCAGTTCACAGATCCTCACATAGCAGCCATGCATGACCATAAGAGGAGGTGGGGACAGCCCAGCCTGAGCCAATGCTTTTGGAGTTGCAGCCTGGCCCACGGGAGTGTCCAATGTGCTGCTGTGACCCCACCCGTGGGAACATTCTACACCGAGTGATGGAAGCTCAGCCACTGCATGGGTGTTCCTCCCCGCAGTGCAGCACAGGTAAGAAGATGCCCCCACCGATGGGGTACAGCAGCCCCAGGGATCCACCAAGTTGCAGTTCAGCCCCCTTGTGGGTACCCCTCACACTTAGAGCAGCACAGGCAAGAAAGCGCCTCGCCCATGGAGCACAGCAGCCCACGGGACCAACCAAGTGGCGGCTCAGACCCCACATAGGTGCCCCTCCTGCCTAGCATGCAGCAGCTCAGTGAGTCCCCTGCCAAACCCAGAGGCCCTGTCTATGGTACCCAATGTGCCCACCCAGCACAAAGGCCCTGCCCACGTGAGTGCAACCTGCAGAGTGGCTGCAGCCAGCCTGGGAAAACACAGAGTAGCCCTACCCACACAAATTCCAGCAGACAGCGTGGGATCAGAAAACACAGCTCCTGCCTGCACCCTCTACCCGCAGTGGTGGCAGGTGGAATCTGTGACCTGACACTACCACAAATGTACTGGCAAAGGATCACTTCATCAAACACCATGAAGAACTACATTAACACTTCAGAGCAGAAGGGAAATGACAAGTCTCCAGAAACCAATCCTGAATTCACAGAAATTTACAATCTAAATGACAGAGAATTCAAAATAGCTATCATAAAGAAACTCAACAGGTCACAGGAAAACTCAGAAAGACAGTTCAGTGAACTCAGGAATAAAATTAATGAGCAGAAGGAATACTTCACCAAAGAGATTGAAACTCTAAAAAAAAAACCAAACAGAAATTCTGGATATGAAGAACACAATTAATGAGATAAAAAATAATCTAGAATTCATAAAAAATAGATCTGACATTATGCAGGACAGAATTAGTGATTTGGAGGATAGAAATATAGAAATGTTTCAGGTGGAGGAGGGGAGAGAACTAAGATTTTTAAAAAATGCAGGTATTCTTTGAGAAAGATCTGACTCAATTAGGAAAAGCAACATAAGGATTATAGGTATTCCAGAGGGAGAGGGGAGGAGGAAAGGAGCAGAGAACTTGTTCAAAGAAATAAAAGCCAAGAACTTCTAAAACCTGGGGAAGAAACTGGACTTACAAGTACTTGAAGCCTACAGAACTCCTAATTACATCAATGCACAAAGACCCACTCCACGGCATATACTATTAAAACTGGCAAAAGTCAATGACAAATAAAAATATTAAGGGCAGCAAGGCAGAAGAAAATAATCTACAAAGGAACCCCTATCACACTTTCAGAGGATTTCTCAGCAGAAACCTTACATGCTAGGGGAGAATGGAATGATATAATCAAAATACTGAAAGACAAAAACTTTCAGCCAAGAATACTCTAGTCACTGAAACTATCCTTCAGATATGATGAAGAAATAAAAACTTTCCCAGATAAACAAAAGCTGAGGGAGTTCATCACCACTAGACTTCCCTCACAAGAAATGAGGAAGGAAGCCCTCCTACCTGTAACAAAAAGGGAAAGGTTTAGAAAACCTCGAGCAAGGAAATAAATAGCCAGAATAATGACATGATTCTATATATAAAAAACCCTAAAGAATCCACCAGAAAGCTATCAGACATAAGCAACAACTACAGGAAAGTGGCAGGGTATAAAGTCAACTTACAAAAACCAGTTGCATTTCTTTTTTTTTTCCCAAAGATTTTATTTTTCCTTCTTCTCCCCACAGCCCCCTGGTACACAGTTGCATGTTTTTTTTTAGTTGTGGGTCCTTCGAGTTGTGGCAGCATTTCTATACACTAATAATGAACTAACAGAAAGGGAAGTCAATTATACAATCCCATTTACAATCTCAACAAAAAGAATAAAATATCTAGGAACAAATTTAACCTAGGAGGTGAAAGACCTATACAATGAAACCTATAAGACATTATTGAGAGAAATTGAAGAAGACACAAAGAAATAGAAAGATATTCATGCTCATGGATTGGAAGAATAAACACAGTTAAAATGTCCATATTATCTAAAGCAATATACAGATTTAATGCAATCCCAATCAGAATCCCAATGACATTCTTCATGGGAACAGAACAAAGAATCCTAAAATTTATATGGAGCAAAAGATTCCAAATAGCCAAAGCAATCCTGAGAAAAAAGAACAAAACTGGAGGCATCACAATGCCTAACTTCAAAATATACTACAAAGCTATAGTAACCAAAACAACATGGTATTGGCACAAAAACAGATGCACAGATCAATGGAACAGAACTGAAAGCCCAGAAATAAACCCACACATCTACGGACAGCTAATCTTCAACAAAGGAGCCAAGAACATAAAATAGAGAAAGGAAAGTCTCTCCAATAAATGGTGTTGGGAAAACTGGACAGCCACATGCAAAACAGTGAAAGTAGACCATTATCTTACACCATATACAAAAATTAACTCGAAATGGATTAAAGACTTGAATGTAAGACCTGAAACCATAAAACTCCTAGAAGAAAACATAGGCAGTACACTCTTTGACATGGATCTTAGCAGTATCTTTTTGAATACCATGTCTACTCAGGCAAGGGAAACAAAAGAAAAAATAAACAAATGGGACTACATCAGACTAAAAAGCTTCTGCAAGGCAAAGGAAACCATGAACAAAATGAAAAGACAACACACCAATTGGGAGAAAATATTTACAAATCATATATCCAACAAGGGGTTAATTTCCAAAATACGTAAAGAACTCACACAACTCAACAACAAAAAAACAAACAACCTGATCAAAAAATGGGCAGAGGATATGAACAGACATTTTTCCAAAGAAGATACACAGATAGCCAACAGGCACATGAAAAGACGTTCAACATCACTAATTATTAGGGAAATGCAAACCAAAACGACAATGAGATATCACCTCATATCCATCAGAATGGCTATAATTACCAAGATAAAAAACAACAAACATTGGAGAGGGTGTGGAGAAAAGGGAACCCACATACACTGCTGGTGGGAATGCAAACTCACTTAGCCACTATGGAAAACAGTACGGAGATTTCTCAGAAAAATTAAAAATAGAAATACCATACAATCCAGCTATCCTACTATTAGTTATTTATCCAAAGAACATGAAATCAACAATACAAAGAGATCTATGCACCCCGTATGTTCAATGCAGCATTATTCACAATGGCCAAGACGTGGAAGCAACCTAAGTCACATCAACTGATGAATGGATAAAGAAGATGTGGTGTATATATATATACACACACACAATGGAATACTACTTGGCCATAAAAGAAGAGAAAATCCTCCCATTTGCAACAACATGGATGGACCTTGAGGGTATAATATTAAGCAAAACAAGCCAGACAGAGAAAGACAAACACCATATGATTTGATTCCTATGTGGAAGACAAACAAATACATGGATGAAGAAAACAGATTAGTGGTTACCAAAGGGGAGAGGAGTGCGGGAGTGGGTGAAAGGGGTAAAGGGGCACATGTATGCTGATGGATAAAAACTCGGCTATTGGCGGTGAGCACAATGCAGCCTATGTAGAAACTGATACAAAATAACATACACTTGAAACTACACAATGTTGTAAACCAATACAACCTCAATAAAATAAAAAAACTATCAACTTAGACCTTGAAAAGTAGTCATATGTTTCTAAAGTTTTTTAAAAAATATCTTTCAAAATCCTGATGAAATTAAAAATAAGGTCACTAAGATCTCATCAAACTTTTTGATTAAAAACCCTCTGACAACATCTCACTGATCCTACTATAACTGAATGCAGAGTCCTTTTATATAATAAATGTCCTGAATGTGTAGAGTATAAAGATGAATTAACTTCAATGAATGCTTTATAATATGGTCATTATTCTGAAAAAATACAAATTACATCGTTACACTAAAAACACTTTCTGTCACTTAAGTAAATAGAAAGAAACTTTTTGTAACATTCTTTCTTAGTAAAAAATTTAGGTAGACCTTATTAAACTAAAAACCTGGATCAATTAAACATCTGTTTAATCTACTCTTTTCCTAGGCTGCTGAATACAACCCTTGAGACTCTGTTTCCCAGAAAGATGTCAACAAGGCAAGAACTCCTTAACTTCTTGCTCCCTACTCCCGTTCTACCCAGAAAAAAACACATATTGCACACATAATGGCTTATTTTTATATTTTCAGCCATTTTTTCTTACTTGATTCCCTTCCTACCTGTAGAAAAGATAATTTTCTTCCTATCCAGGGTTAAGGTCTCTACTCTCACCTCCCAACAATTTAACAGAATATTTACTGAATACCTGCCATGTGTAACCTAGTGTGCTAGGGCCTGGAAATAGACCAATTATGACTTGGTGACTAGCCTGGAATTTAGTTGAGTCAGAGTCAGATATGCCAACAATTAACATATCATGGTAATTGCTGTAGAACATTCAATGCAATGCATGGAGTACAATGGGAGCACACAGGAAAGGCTATCAGTTCTCACCTTTTCCTTCTGAATCTTCAAATTTCCATTTGTCTAACTCTTTCTTCCAGCATATAAAGACCACTACACTACTACCCTCCCTCAACCTAGGCACAGTACTGTCTTTCTCATTCATTTGCACACTCCCTCTCTTACCCTCTTTTCAAAAACAAGCAGTCAGAAGAAGCCTACTCTATTATCTCTACTTCATCTATTATTTGCTCAGCCCACTATACTGTATTTACATTCTTTCAGATCACCGTGCCTTGGTATGGGATGTCTTCTACTCCTTCATCTTTCCAACTTTAACTTAGCTCAGTTGCCACCATGTGCAGGAAGCCATCTGACACTGTAGGGTTTGCTTTATCTCTTCTTTCTCACAGAACCTTATCCTGAGCTCCATCGTCGTGCTGCGTTACAATTGTCCGCTGTTTGTCATTCCTCCATTAGACTGTGAGTACTTTAATAGAAATATCTTTCTTTCTAATCCTAGAACTTAGCATAGTACCTGATATGTGGAAGATGTTCAATAAATATTGAGTTAACGGACTATTGGTTTTGAGCCGATTATTCCTATTGCTAAACAATGCAATAGATTTTGTTTTGTAGCATCTACTAACATATTACTTACATTAATATTTTAAACCAACATTCCAAGAGATGCCCCAAACAGAACTTTATTTGTCTATTTTATTACTAAATAATTACATATTTCCTGGCCCAAACAATTTCTATTTAGGCTAGAAAGCCAAAGCAAAATAAAGACTATTAACTCAAATAAAAAATGAAATATTACTAATACTACAAATATCTCTGGTTATTCTGTTTAGTTGCCAGAACTAAAACATAATAGCAAGAAATATTTAACCTAATAAAATTAAGGATAATAGATATTGCAGAAATATATGTTCAGGCTAACATTTTAAATGGTATTAAACTGTACTGATCAATCAATTATTTTTCTGCATACCAAATCTTTCAATTCTTATATTCATTATCTTCATTTCCAAAAATTCACTATTAATAATAAGTTCTAATAATTTCTTAACAAGAGTAGGCCTAAAAATTGCTTACTGATATTAATTTTTAAATGGCTATAATTTAATGAATTTCTTTTGAAGATTCATCTTAATTTTTTATAACAAAGATGTGGTGAAGGAATCTACATCCAATCCAAAGAACATACACTGAAAAGATACATATTATACTAAGGGGAAAAAATCATTAAAAAATTATTTTATTTTGTCCTGAAAATTAACTTTCTCCTAAAAAGTGAAAACTTAGCAAATAAAGAATCAAATAACACCAACAACTAAATGCATAGCAGCTCCCAGGTATTGCTTGAATCTGAATTTATAATGACTGAGAGGAGTGAGAAATTGTATGGAAAGCTACTAGTTAACGTATTAATCATACATCTTGTAGGGAGTACTGTACTGGCTTCTTAAATATCAATTAAATATACCATATTTCCTTGATTTTAAGATGCCAAGAATTTTAGTTAATGTGCCATTAACTAAATTACAAATACCACGTTAAATGAACATATATAATGTAAGATACATCCTGATTATAAAAACAACTAAAATGGGACAGAATATATGTCTAGAATTAAGGAAATACTGTATTATCTCTTAACAGCTTTATTGAGATATAATTTATATGCCATAAAATTCATCCATTTAAAGTATACAATTCAATGGTTTTTAGTCTATTCCAAGATTTATGCAACTACTACCACAATCAACTTTACAACATTTTTATCAGCTCCAAAAGAAGCCTCTATATCCATCAGCAATCACTTCCTCCCCCCACCCACCCCAACAGCTGACCCCCTAACTCTAAGGCAAACACTAGTTTGATTTTTATCTCTATGGATTTGCTTTTTGTGGACATTTCATACAAATGGGATCATATAATATGTGGTCTTCTGTGACCAGTTTTTTTCACTTAACATGTTTCTGAGGTTCATACATACTGTAGCATCCATTAATACTTCATTCCTTTTATTCTGAATAATATTCCATTGTATGGATACACCACACTTTGCTTACTTATTCATCTGTTTAGGGACACTGGGTTGTTTCTAAATAATGCTGCTATGAACATTTATGTACAAGTTTTTGTGTGGACATATGTCTTCAATTCTCTTGGGCAGATACTGAGAAATATAATTTTATGTTTAACGTTTGAGGCCAAACTGTTTTCCAAAGGAGTTGCACCATTCTACATTCCCACCAGCAACATATGAGAATTCCAATTTCCCCATATACTTGCCAATACTTGTTATTGTTTCTCTTTATTATAGTCATTCTATATATTATACCTTAGAGTAGATTCCAAAGAATACTACAGAAAGATGAATTACCCCTCTAACAGCTGGAAATTTACATTGGAATATTTCTCCAATACCAATGAGAGCTTTGCACTGTTCTTCTAATTTACGTGGTCCCTTCTGATGAGCAAAAACACTTTAAAAATGCCTAGGATGGATTTGGTGGTGTAATCTGGGATATCAGAACAATTTATCCTCTATAGAAAGCTAATGGGACAACAGAGTCAGGGATATCCATGCCATCAGCACAACCAAAAATATGAAAAAACACTCAGTTTTAAGGGTTCAGTATTTTATTCTTTTTCTTTGTAGTCCTGGTTCTAAAATAATGATTCACATTTTTTCCATCCACCTTTTTCATCCATCCTAAGTACTTTATATACTCACACACAGGAGACCTTCCTCCTCCCTCCATGGTGCTTTCCTTTTTCTTTTTTTTTTTTTTGAGGACGATTAGCCCTGAGCTAATACCTGCTGCCAATCCTCCTCTTTTTGCTGAGGAAGACTGACCCTCAGCTAACATCCATGCCCATCTTCCTGTACTTTATATGTGGGATGCCTGCCACAGCATGGCTTGACAAGTGGTACGTAGGTCCGTACCTGGGATCCAAACCAGCAAACCCCAGGCCGCCAAAGTGGAACATGTGAACTTAACCACTGCGCCACCAGGCCAGCCCCCATGGTGCTTTCCACTACCCTCACCTTCTGATGAAACACTGAAGGGGAATATAAAACCCCAGGTGAAAACTTAAGGATGTCTTCATTAGGACTCTCACTTACTAGCTAGGAAATGAGGCTCCAATATGCTGAGATATCACTTGATGATAATTAATTTCCATTAGTCGATTACTTTAAGGAAGACAAGTGATTTAAACTAATATTTTCTGGTCACCTATATGATATAACAACTTCTACTTACTTTCAGGCTTTGCATCTGCTGCTGCATGGCGCATACTTTTCAGCTGGTTTTGTACTCTTTGCAGTCTCTGCACTGCATGAAATAGCTTTAAAATACAATTAGATTCATTACTTGCTTAGTCTATTGAAACTTACCACTCATATAGACAAGCAATGAAAAACACAAGTTGCACATAATTGTTGTGATATAGAAGGAACAAATAATAAAAACTAAGAAAATTACTATATTAAACCCAAAATGTAACTCAATACGCTTTCACATAAAACTTAAAAAAAAAGTTTTAAGAAATTTTTTTAGTTATTTGTTGAATTTGGTGATCAAGGAAAAATACTTGTTAAAAAAATATATGTACCAGGCTTTTCTTGTCATAACATAGTTTTCTTAATTATAAGGATTGCAAGCATCCTCACAAATGATGTCTCAGAATCAGAAACTGATGCGAAGTAACCACTCCGGGCCTGGGCAATGCAGCTTACTGCTGCAGTGGAACTCCTATGATGCCAACTCAAGTTCCAAAAGAGCCAAACATCTAAACTGCCTATTTTGTAGGAAATGGCACCAACTGGAACTATATATATAAATACTTGAGTGTGTGTGAGGAAGATTGTCGCTGAGCTAACATCTATGCCAATCTTCCTCTATTTTATGTGGGACGCCACCACAGTGTGGCCTGAGGAGCAGTGCTAGGTCCATGCCTGGGATCTGAACCTATGAACCCTGGGCCACCAAGGTGGAGCACACGAACTTAACCACTACGCCACCAGGCCAGCCCAGGAACTATATTTTTAATGTATTAAGTCTACTTAGTTTTAAGATAGACTTTTAACAAAATAAAAGTAATACTTTCTGGACAAATTATTTTTTCTTTAAGACAAAGTCTAAAAATGTGGAGTGTGGGTGATTTTGAGCCTTTTCATGATTTGCTTATTTGCCACTGGAGTAAAGTGTAGAGGGTACTGTGGTCAGTGGAATAGAAAGGAGGTTCTCATAGCCACAGAATCTCAGGACACCCTTGAGAGATTCTAGAAGTTTTATCAGCAGTTGACCTTGCTGCTTAGCATTACAATGAATGTTCTGTAATGTTGGAACAACATGAGTTAAACAAAGGTCAAAAGATATCGTATAGATACACACAGAGTTCAGAACCCGAAGGTGGTATTGTTGTTGCTACTGGCACCACAAAGTACTCTTAAAAGAGTATTCCAAAGTGTTAAGAAAGGGAAATATGAACTTCTACAATTCTAAAATTCTTCTTTCTTTACATTTGAATTATCAGAAGGAATTATTTCTTTCATCATGAGAATATAAACTTTTATGTGGATACCTGATTCTTTTGTTCCTGTTTCTGCTGTGCAAGAAATTCTTCTCTCTCTTTTTCAACCCGAAGTTGCCTTGCTATTTTAAGCATCCGTTGATGATTCTGAACTGTCTCCACCTACAGTAAGGGAATAAGTAGTACATGTTACTGTCAAATTTAAGAAAGAAATCAGCAAGTCACGTGACTCAGCCATCCACTCATCATTTCCTTTTGGTAAACAGTACTCCCTAGAGATGACAGTAAAGCTCTAGACTACAGGTCCTTAAAAGTGTTGGGCTACTGCTGAGGGAGATTCTCTTTCCATCAGTGTTACTTGAGTCTATCCTCAGATGTATACCCATGCTTTGCTTAATCTTCATTTGCATTCCTAAACCTTTCCAAGTCGTTGAGACTTAGGGCCAAAGTCTAACAGTGCTAATTCTTTCCTTACCCTTTTCTTCAAACGTTCGACTCTCTTAATGAGTTGATCCTTTTCTTCTTCCATTGCACTGATATCCTAAAAATTAGTCAAGAAATTATTATAAGAAAAAGTATTCTTTGTCTGTACACTTCAGATAAGGTTTTATATGATTATGCATCTACCATTTTTATCACTTAAACCAGAGTATTAAGGAACAAAGATCCTCTTTTGCGTGAAGGGCATTTCTATTCCCCCCCCAGGGTTCTTTCTTTCTTTATTTATATGCAGGGTAATTTATCTGGCAGCTTGGTGTTCATCTAGAAAAGCAACTAGGACAGGTTATAACGTAGCAAGGTAAAGCTGCCAACCAGCACATTTGTGTTCTGCTTCCAAATATGGCCACACGATTTTTCAAAAATCTTCTATAATGGAAAGTATGCAGGTCTAAAAACATGAACAACAGCTGCTGACATCCCATCTGCTCTGTTAAATACCAAACTATATATTCTGCCAATTTTCCATCAAAATTATTTTTAAGGCTATGGTGTTTTCAAGACATAAATTTGTATCTGGTTTTGTCAATTAACCAATTCCCTTCCTAAAAATAAGGACTTCAAAAATAAGCCACCTTCCTTTTAACCAGCTCCATATTTTCTAATGAAAACAAACAAGTAAAAACTCCTTCCTAAACCTAAAAAACGAATAGCCTATCCAGCATAGTAATACTAAAGGTAAAAATATACATAGTAGTCAGTATTGATAGGATTTGAGGGAACAGGCACTCTTACTCATTACTGGTGGCATTGTATTGAAGGACAATATCAAAAGTCTTAAAATAAATGTTGATACCCTCTAGCCCAGTAATTCCACCTCTGGGAATTTGTCCTAAAAAAATACTCATGAAAGGTCACAGACTTCTCTATAAGGATTCTCATAAATGCTAATTATATCTAAAATTTGGAAATGACCCAAATGTCTGAGGATTATTAAATAAATTATGGCACAATACAATGAAAGTCATTAAAAATTATGCAGAAGAATGTTTAATAACATGAGAAAAAGCCATGATATGACATTACTTGAAAGAAGCAGATTACATTTATTTACAGTATAATATCAAGATTTAAATATATTCACTAAAATGTCAATAGTAATTATCTCTAGAGAATGGGTTTATGAGTGAATTAGTTTCTATATCTTGCTTAATCATATTTTCTACAAAGAATACGCTCAAAAATACTTTGGTAATAATTAATGAAATTAAAATTATAGACTCTAGGTTATTTTATCTTTCAGTTTACTCACATGACATAATGGAGGAACAGCAGACGGACATTTATCATTCTTATTCCAAACTATGTTATAGGTATCAACTTATGGGTCTTTCTCCCCCACTAGATGTGAATTCATCTTTCATTCCTAATACATTCAACAAACTCTTATTAAGAACATGCCATGTGCAGGGCACTGTGACAGGCACTGGGGATACAGTGGTGAACAAGATATACAGACATAGTTCTTGCCCTCATAGGGCTTCAGGGTAGTTGGGAAGATAGACATTAAAGTAATTATAAGTGTAATGAGCGTTATTAGACAAAAAGAATTGGGGAAACTAATCTATCTAGAGAATCAGGAAAGGCCTCCCCAAGGAAGCAGCTTCCAATGTCTCCTGACTGAATAAGATAAAGACGGTGTTGATAACTCAGGAATTCTAAAAACACAAAATCCATGAAAGTGAAAATTACCAAGTGTTTAGAGAAGGAACTTATATGACTGATGACAATGTAAAAATATTTTTGGGAGAACATTAAGTAACATGCATTAAAAATCCTAAAAATTTCCAGACGCTTTAATGAGCAATTGCATTTCTAGGAATTTATTCTAAGGAAACAATCACAGCTACACAAAAATAAATTCACGTAGAAGATAATCATAGCATTATCTCTAATAGCAAAAAATAAAAACAAAAAATGATTTACCTATCCATACTACGGAATATTAGTCATTAAAATTCATACTATAGAAAGATAATGAGAATATATTTACAATGTAATAATTAAAAAACCAAGATACAAATTACTATGTATGGCGTGAGCCCAAATCCACACATACATACAAAAAAAAGCCTAGAAGGATATACAACACATTAACAACTGGATGATTTTTTTCTTTTTTGTTCTTTTCTCTATTGTCTATAATATATAACTGATGTATATATATTAGATAAAGACCCAAAACGTAATCTTTTTAATCTATGACAGTGGTCTATGAGAACTCACTATGAATTTACTCTGGCCTCATTAATTTCTTCAGTAAAGAACTAGCAAAGGTCCTACAAAAGAAAATCTGTCAGCTGCTGTCACTAGTTTCTGTATAGTCTTAAGACTTATACTCAATTAACTAACAAAGATACTAAATCTAATATCATTCAAAAAAATATTATTATGCTTTATTTTCTTTACCCTTCTTATTTCTGCTGCCGAAAATCCAGATGTCTTGAGCTGCTCACATTCTTTATGCAAAGTTTTAAAGGCTTCTATCAATTCTTCATACTAAAAGAACAAGTTAAAAAATTATAAACTAATGACTAGGTCAAGTAGGCTTTTCTTAATCAGGTTATCAATTAACTTATAGTGATTACTTAAATCATTATAGAACAGTATTAAAAACATATCCTAAACATTTATATGGGACACAACAAGGTAAGTGTGTATAATCTGGTCACTAAATACTTCTCCAGCTTCCTCTCTGGTTACTTTTCTTTCCTTTTTTATTTAAAAAAAACTCCCATCTCATCTAGGCTCTTAATTGCAGTAATTTGGATTTTTCTCTCTATCTGTTCCTCCTCTTCTTTCTCTTCCCCTCATCCTACTCCATCTATTATTAAAGATTTTATTTTTCCTTTTTCTCCCCAAAGGCCCCTGGTACATAGTTGTGTATTTTTAGTTGTGGGTCCCTCTAGTTGTGGCACGTGGGATGCTGCCTCAGCATGGCTTGATGAGCGGTGCCATGTCCACACCCAGGATTCAAACTGGCGAAACCCTGGGCCACCAAAGCAGAGCGCGTGAACTTAACCACTCGGCCACGGGGCTGGCCCCTCTGGTTACTTTTCTACCTTACAGTCTATATTCCAGCTACACTGATCTTCTTTCACTTCCTGGAACATTCCATACTCTCATCTCCAGTTTACGCACCTTATTCCCTCCAAGAATACTCTATTGACGCCCTCATCTCTAACCTGGATAACTCCTATTCATCCTTCAGGTCTCAGCATAGATACCACTATCCTCAGAGAAAGCTTCTCCAGCCCTGTACCTATCCTATATCAGAGTATCATGATATCAGAGTAGATATCATGTAAAATTATAATTGCCTAGTTATTTGTCTGTCTCCCTCCACTAGACAGTAAGAGCCAAGAGGACAAAAATCATATTGATCGTGTACACTTTTGCATCCCTGGAGCCTAGCACAGCGCATAACCCATTTAGGTGTTCAATAAAAAGTAGTTGAATGAATGGAAAAAATCACAACTCTTACCCAAAATTTTTAAAAAACAGTATTTTTGGTGAGCAATGACAGGAAATTAATAATATTTTTCTTGACTGATCATATCCTACAAATCTGTAAATCATTCATTCAAAGACTCTTTATTCAGAAAGACAAGGTGAATTTTTTATTAGGTTCTCTGCTAAATGACTGGCTAAACATGTAAGTCATTTTATATATACACACCTCAAATATACTTCGAGAACAAATATGTCTTTATTATCATTAATTCTTCCATTAGTTAACTGGGCATATTTAGTAAAAACTATTAATAAACTTCCTTCAGAAGAATTAGTATTTATCAAATTTATTGATGGAGGAGGGTAGGGAGGAGAAAATATTTCACAGTTACACTTCCCTATTTCCTACATTATATAAAGCCTTCAAAAGTAGGGGCTGGTGTGGTCTCATTCTGCTGTACTTCTCCCATGGCATCTTCTGTGACATTTGACATAATTATTTGCAGAAACCTTTCAACTGCAGAAATGTCTTAAGAGATCAATATTGACTCTGAGCGCCTGCTATTGCTACCCAAAATAACAAAATCTATGAAAAAACATTTAGTTGGTTGTTTTGACTCAATCCAAATTTTGAGCACATACCATATAGAAGCAACTCTACAAAACTCTAGAAGAAAAAAAAGATGGATAAGACATGATACCTATCTTCATAAACTTCACAATCTAGAGAGAGAGACAGATTGACAAGCCATTCACAACAAACTGGCACAAATCAGTCTATGTACCTACTATGGAATAAAAGCATAAAGTGTTAAACAGAGGTACTTTTTGTGTTTTTTAATCAAAGTCCTTTGAAATCTTAAGCCTGAATCCTCTTTTTTTTGTTTTTGAGGAAGATTAGCCCTGAGCTAACTACTGCCAGTCCTCTTCTTTTTGTTGAGGAAGCCTGGCCCTGAGCTAACATCCATGCCCATCTTCCTCTACTTTATACGTGGGACGCCTACCACAGCATGGCGTGCCAAGCGAATCCTCTCTTTTCATAGTCTTTGATCAGCAATGTGCTTTGAAATCCCAGGACCAGGAGCCAGATCATCCAGAATCCTCAGTAGTTAAGAGCTTTAGGATCTTAAGGCCAGAGCCTAATATTACCCAGAATTCTGGTGAGAAAAGTATACTGATATTTCAAACTCCAGGCCCTTTCTCTATCTTCTGCCTGATTGAGAAGTCCTTTGAAATGCAAAGCCAAGCTTCTTTGCCTACACACAACCCTCACAGGGGCTTACATGTCCAGACTTGCCTGGGATAGTGTCAATTTATACCTTTTGTCCTAATGTAATTATAATGACAATCCCTTTCCCTCTGATTTGGATGACAAATTGTATAGACCTAACTGATCGCCAAAGTGCTCTGCAGTCCCAAGCCCAGTATCCTTTCTATACACAATTCTTAAGTATTAAATTATTCTAAAATCCTAATTTCAGAGTTTTTTTCTTCCACGTACCACTATCACTGAAATGGTATTTGTGTGCAAAAGTCAATATTTTCATACATGATTACAGCTGAACATTTGCTGATAACTGTTTTACCTTTTGGTGTCACCTGGAAACAGAGAGACAGCAAATAAACTAGAGAGAGATTAAAACGTATTTGAACATGTGCACCTTGTAATCCATTACAGACAGTTTAAATTACCATTTATGTATTGTATACCTGTTTATTGGTATCAGCAACCGTTTCATCCTGAAGAAACTCACTTGGTACATCAAGCTTTATTAAGAAACGAGCTAAATATGCTCTTTTTTTCAATTCATTAGTTCTCTGAAGAAGCCAGTGGAGCACTGGGTAAATTACAGGTTTACTTCCAATCACGAGACCCTGACGAAAGATGCTCCTATGAAAAGAACACACACATACACACAGGCTTATAAGTAAACCTTGAAACATTTGTTCAAAATCCTACTTACAATTTCATGACTGCTTTCCATGACTATTTAAAAAAGATAAAACCAAGACTATTCTAAAGTAAGTCTGTATATTAACAATAAACATAAAATTAGGCCCTCAATATATCACTGGAATATAGGGGGAGGTTGTATTGGAACCATTAATTGGTACAGTCAGCTTTAATACTTCACTAATTAGGCAAGTTTAAGTTATTGTTTTTATCTAGGATGACAGACAAATGATAAAACGGAATAGTGGCTTTATCTGACTGTTTTGATTAGGAGAAAGAACTGACTCACTTAAGACTTGTGCATGACCAAATAACATTAAAAGTTCAAGATTATTTTGAAATTTAGTGATGTTCTGAGGCCACTGGCTTAGGGAGACCAGGTATTGCCTAGAAAGATTGACTGTAGCCTATGAAGGCTTAGATATTAAAGCACAGTTTTAATAAAGCAACACACTCTCAGATTCTTACATGTCTGTGGCATTTCCTGGAGGTTTGTATTTAAGAATACCAAGAAGGCTCAACATCCGTTTGGCTGTCTGCTCTGGCATCTCCTCTCTGATGTCAACAACTTGCTAACAAATAAAGAAATTGGAAAAAATACGTTATTATTGTATATCTAACAAAGACAATATTTAAACTCACTGACAAAATTGTTCTGCTAGAACACAACAGGCACAATGGTCTCTTCATAAAATAGATTAAGTATGAAGGCTCCTAGGTTCCAAGTGAGGGTACATACAAGTCAGATCAGGATTCTTATTAAGAACATCAAGCTTAAAAGTCTTATGAAAAAGACAAGTGTATGAGAGATATGAGGTAACTTGCAACACAATAAAACCTTTTGTAAAAGCATTTTCATTCTATTTATGTTTGGAAGTAGAGAAATAATTTCTAAATAAGGTGTAAGTAGAAAATTTAACTTTTGAGCCAACAGAGAAACCTTAAAGATCATTTACTATTACTTTTCAGGCATGGAAAATAAGGCCCAGAGAAGTTAAATACTTTGCCCAAGACTGACAAATATTTAGAGGTAGAAACTGGCTTTCCTGACACCCTTTTCATCACAGAAAAAAAGAAAACTCTTACCTTTGGGTCAATCTCAGACAGAACATCATTGAGAACCTGTAATAGTTGCATTGGCTCCAGGGAATCAAATGTGATTAAATTATAGTTCTTCCTAAAAGGCTCCTTATTGAGATTGTCCACGATGAATTTGATTTGATCACTCATAATTAGGTCTTATAAAATAAACTAAAAAGTAAAAAACAGAGAAAAATTCCTCAATGTTAGTAACAAAAGTTCCGGAAAAAATTAGCATTAAGTTGATAGGAAGTAGGCATGAAAAGTATAACTCCACATGGCATACAAAATGCTGTGAGAAGGGTTCTTTTGTTGAAAGAAATCAGAGTATGAAGACTTTAATATGGATCCTACTGTACATACTGTTAATATTTAATGCCAAATGTTTTTACATATGCAACTGCTGTGATAGCAATCATCTGAATTAACATGAACAAATGAATAATAAATCCCACCTACATTAACATCTCTCCCATTCATCTCCACAACTTCTATCTAGGGGTAAAAACTTGTTAACCGGCAGACATACTTCTAATTTTTTTTATTAGTAACCCATGTTAATCTAGATTACCAATTTCTCTTGAAAATCAGATCTGGCAACCCTGGGCCCACTTGGTACCGGGCCACATCCAAGTGAAGCAGAGCGTAGGCTGCAAGCTTCAGCCTGGGTATGCGCTCTTCGGCTTTGTTTTGGCTTCCTCCACCAAGCCTTCTCCACCCATTTGTGTTGTCAGCTTAGCCCTGGAGGGATCGCCTCCACCACCCTAGAGTAATTCAGGCCTCCATTTCCTTTGCCTTCAACATGGAAACAGCCTCATGTTTTCTAGTTTCTGACTCTCCCATTCCAAATCATTTGTAGGCTTCTCATTGCACACAAAATAAAGTCAAAACTTCTTGGATTTTGAGACTGTTTAAGATCTAGGTGAATTTAGCCTTTCCCAAGTTTATTTCCAAATTGTTACCTTTCACCTTTTCAAACTTCAGTTGACTTTCAATAGTGTTTCCACCTTTGCCTTCAATTAATGCTGTTTTCTCTGCCTAGAAGGACTATTCTCCCTTTCCAGGTCACCAGAGGTGCAAATCCTAACTGTCCTTGGAGCCCTCCAAATGCAAGTCCCTCCAGGGGAATCTTTCTCAAGCTAGCCCCCACATTCTGCAAGAGTAACAGCCCCTGCTCCTCCAAGTTGACCACACTTTATCTGCACTGCTCTCCTACAGTTACTTTTGTATTTTGTACTAGTTACTAATGTACATTTTTGTCTTCCCTACAAAACTGTAAATTCCACCAGGACACACCTGTGCCTAATTCCATCTCTGAACATCCACTGCATCTCAAACAGTGACTTCTTCCACTAGAATGAATGAATTTGTTCACAGGATCAAGGCCAGAAAAAACGTAAGCCTAAGCAGGCTGGCAGTGAAAAAGACCATAACTTTTTAAAAAACTATCTCATTATTTAATTGCTGAAACAGCTTTACTAAGGTTCCAAGTGTTTTCTCCATGCAGATGTCACTTGTTTAGTATGGGAAGAAGCAGTATAAATTTTGCAGGCAGGCAATGTTTTAAACTAGCAATTTAAAAAATGAGTTAAAAATTAAATGCTAAAAAAGAAACAAAGAAAAAAATTACTTCAGTGCTCCAGTAGTTTTTAACCATGAAATGGACAGATGCTATTTTACCCAAAGACATTTGTGGGGCTGCATGCATCTTGCTCTGTAATAGGTTTTTAAAATTGGGTGGGTGGAGCCAGATATTTAGAAAACATAAAAATGTGAAGATATTATCCTTTCTCCATAATTATGATAAAACTATGAGTAAATGATTATTATTGTTAAACATATAAGTCAAAAGACGGTAGAAAGGATAACCAATGTGGTTTTAAAATTTGAAGTTTCCTTCAAACTATTAAAGGGAAATCTTTACATAAATTAAGTACAAATTCACATTGGAGATGCAAATTTTCCAGTTAAAAGTATTTTAAGTAAAAGTCCACGTCACAATCTTCGCACATGTATCTAATCTTCAACGATTTAAAATTTTAATATGTATAATATTTAACATGTACACACACACACATACATATTCTTTTTTTCAAAAAAACAAAAACAGAACACTTGGATAAAAAGTACAACGTTGCCAGGAGAGGAAAAGAAACTAGGAGACGTTCCCCCTAGCGGCCCACCAGCTTTCAGACGGTCACCCGCGAAGGACAAAGATGTTCTGAACAGGTAGGTTGTCTATGCCCAGTGGGCTCTGCGCTCTAAAATTAGCAAAAGCAATTACTCTCCCTCCTGCAGCGGAAAGTCGCCCCACTGATTCACAAGCACTTACCCACGTAAGAACCCGGAGGGGGAGGGGGCGAAAACCAGGACGTGAGTTTATCTGGCACAACTCGGGACAGAAACGACGCCGCTCTGGTCCCAGGCTGGCACGAGCGCTGGACCAGCAGCCTCCTGAGAGTCCCCAGAATAGTGTCCCCACCTCCCCACCCCGGAGCTCGGGAGAGGGAGAGGGGACCCCACATCCGCCCCGGGCACCTAGCGGGGGCTGATCTGGGCTCCCCGACGGCTCACCCCGCCGGGGAGCGGCCTGGATCACCGCGCGGCCCCACACGGGCCGACCCCCAATTTGAGGGCTTCCCTGCTGCGACCCCTCCACTTGTGAGGCGCTGCCCTGGGAATGAGGGGGCGGGAGTTCTCCTCTATTTCGGGGTTCGGGGGAGTTTCCGACCGCGGGCTGGGGAGGTTACCTCAAATTCTCCTCACGAAACCACTCCCCCCCCCCCCCCCCCAGGAGGCATCCGGGCTCCAGCGGGTTCCTAGAGACGAGCTCCTTGGCAACGGTTGCTAGGCCGTGGCGTTCGCTCACTTCCGGCGGGGAGGGCGGGCGCGTTTCCGCGGGGCCCCCGGGCGCGCGCTGGGCCGAGGCCCGGGAGGGCGAAGCGCAGAGCCGGCGCCGCGCCCCCTGCAAAGCGGGTTCAGGGCCTCCGAGCCCCTGCGGGCAGCCTGCGGAATGCGCGGTTATCACCCTGGCAATAAACTTTCCCGGACGTTCTGCAGTTTACAAAATACTCTCTTCATTATTAACCCATTGAAGTGAGTGTGCCCTTTCATTCATTCACCAAGCATCGGTGATGACTTCTTTGAGGGCCAGTGGGATTTGGGTTGAGGAAGCATTTGGCCTGAGCTTCAAATTTAAGTTTTTGACATAAATATCTACAAATTAGGTTATAGGTGGGAACAGCTGGAGAGTCTCCGGCAGGATTAAAAGAAGACACATTCATCACAGAGATTTCAGCTTCTTTCTCACGTTATTGGGCCACGTAGCCTGTACTGGGAATTAAATTTCTTTAAATCCGGTAATTTTTTTAATATGCTGAGAGCCTGGGGGAAAAAAAAAAAGTAAATGGCCTAAGACTCCTTTTGAAAGTGTCTTTAGGCACCAGCAGAAATGAAGTCCTCCTTGTCGTCGTCTTGGAGTTCATATCTTATGAGGTGGGCAGGAGGAAGATTTTCGTGCCCAGATCACAGACGAGGATCGGAAGTCTAGGGAACTAGAGACCCCAGGATTGCACTAGCTGACTTAAGGGAGACCTTAGTTAGTGAATGGTATTTTGAACCCACCTCTGTTAGACTGGAGACCACTGTACTTGGTGATGGCAGCTGGCAATAAAAAGAAGAAAAACACGAAATTCCTCGCACCTTGAAAACTTTGTTGTCTGCTCAAACATCTTGGAAGAAACCAACTACAGATTTAGCATCAGGTTTACAAAAATAAGAATAATAGCAACAAATTCCATAGTGGGCATCTCCTCTATGCCCTGCACTATGCTGGCTGCTGGGGATGCAGTGGAGGGCAGGAATTACCTGGCCCCTGTCCTCATGGAGCTGACAGTCTAGTGCAGGAAGAGAGACAATTGAATGGGCAACACTAAGACAACTGTGACAAATGCTATCATAAAAGGATCCGATGATGAGGGAGCCCAGAGTAAGGATCCCAAGCTTATTTGGGGCTGAAGGGACCGTACCATGAGGAGAAGTTCCACTGGACAAAGTGATGTTTATGTATCGGTAAAAATTTTAGCCAAATAGGAAAGGGGAGAGTTTTCCGGTCAGAGGGAACAGAACATTCTGCATTCTGACTATTGAACTGTCAAGCGAAGGCACTCTGCGAGACACTTGGTGAAAAATGAAGACCGATACCAGATCATAGATGCTCACAACCAGTTGGAGGAGGAAACACTTAAAACCTTGAAAAGTTAAATAATTGAAATAATTCTGGGAAAAACAATAAAAGATTCATATAAGGGACTACAATAATTAATTGATCCGGTTTAGTGTATTGGGAGATTCTCCTGGCTGCCCAGATTCGAATCCTAGGTCTGCCATTGTGTGGCCTCACCTCTCTGAGCTTTTGTATCCTTACCCGTAAAATGTGGCTGTAATAATACCTTCCCCAAAAGAGTTGATGTGAGGATTGAGTTGATACAGATAAAATGACTAGAACAGTGTCTGACACTGGAAGAGCTAAGGACATTTTACCACTTTCTTCTTTTTAAAAAAATGAGATGATTAGATTTATTCCTTCTGTAGGGTCTACAGATGTAACTTATGGAAAGAGAAGAGTGGCTTATCTAACAGTTTTTAGTTCCTCTTCTGCCTGTTACAGCTGTTATAGAAACACTATACTTTTCCGTTATGAGACTGCAAACTATGTAAATTCAAGTAAGCAGTGGAATCTGCTCTTTGTGCTCAAACTTGAAGGGATCTTATGCTTATTGTGATTGCTCTGGAACACAGGGAAGAATCTGAGGCCAGTCACTATGCTTCCTGGGATCCATATACCGAGAAGCTTATGTTCCAACTTGAAGCAAAAAAGAGAGACGTAGAGAGGCCTGCACTTATTGGGTCCCTGCCTATCTACAGGGCCCAGACACAGGCCAAAGGAAGATTTGCTACCACTCCCTGATTCATTTATGATAAAACCGTGGACGGATTCGTGGAGGGATCCGAGAGGAATTTCTCAGCACAGTTTCACCACAGTGAAGGCATTGCTGATTACATCCCAAGTCAAACCACCTACTTGAAGACTTTTTTTCCTTAGATGCTATGCTGAGTCTTCCTTGTAAACCCCTCAAGATAGATGCCTCTTGGCTGGACTATATTTGACATCTTTACTAGGTGAAGGGAAGTCCCATTTGTATGAGACAGCCTTTCTGAAAGACTCCCACTTCTACCCTGACTCTTTCTCTTTTTCCAAAAAAATAGCTTTATTAAGATGTAAATCACTCGGGGGCTGGCCCGGTGGCCCAGAGGTTAAGTTCGCATGTTCCACTTTGGCGGCCCTGGGTCTGTGGGTTTGGATCCTGGGCCTGGACCTCTACATCATTCATCAAGCCATGCTGTAGTGGCATCCCACATAGAAGAACTAGAAGGACCTACAACTAGGATATACAGCTACGTACTGAGACTTTGGGGAGAAAAAAAAAGAGGAAGATTGGCAACAGATGATAGCTCAGGGCCAATCTTCCTCATAAAAAAAAAGATATAAATCACATACATACAATTCACCTACTTAAAGTGTACAATTCAATTGCTTTTAGCATATTCATAAAGTTATGCGACCTCACCACTATCTAATCCCAGAACATTTTCATTACCCCAAAAACAAACCCTATTCCCTTTAGCCATCATCTCCCAATTTGCAATTAAAAAACCCCACTACTTCCCAGCCCTTGTCAACCACTAATCTACTTTCCTTCTTTATGGATTTGCCTTTTCTGGCCATTTCATATACACAAATGGAATCATAAAATACGTGGCTCTTTGTGTTTGGCTCCTTTAATTTGGTATAATGTTTTCAAAGTTCATCCATGTTGGGGCATTTATCAGTACCTCATTCCATTTTATGGCAGAATGATATTCCATTGTATGGATTTTTGTTCATCCATTTATCTGTTGATGGACATCTGGATTGTTTCCACTTTGGGGCTGTAATGAACAATGCTGCCATGAACATTCATGTACGTTCCTCCACTTTATATAAAGCACTTCCATTGGCTAAGTCAGGTGAACATGGTATGCACATCAGGAACACGGGTAAGCGGCGGGAGGGTGGCCATGCATTCCTGAGTTTGTCTTTTCTTTGCAGTTCTTATTAAGTTTGGCCTCTTGGGGGCCCGTGGTTGTAGACTACAGGACCCAAGATGTGGATTCCTTAGCAGTTTTCGACTGTAACAACAGACAGCTGTTGAAACCTACGTGTCCCTTGCTACCAAACCATTAAAATTCCCAGTCTGCTTCTCTGATGAGCCCTCTGATGAGAAGATGCTGCTATATGGAATCGTCCTTTCAGTGTTCACCAGCCTCTAGTGGAGGAGAGGATGGAAGGGAATGGAGGAGGTGGGAGAGAAACTGGAAGCTTCTCCCTTACCTAACCTTGTAGATACTGAAAGGACGATCCACAGTTGTGAACCTCTGCTCTGGTTATTCAGAGGGGAAAACAATCACTCCTCGTCAGGTGTATTTTTCAAGACTCAGTTTAGTACAAGATAAAAAATAAGGAGAGGGGTCATTATTTCATGCAGTTGTGAAATCCAAGGATATTATTACCTTCAGGTATAGCTTGATCTAAAAGCTCAATGATGTCATCTTGACATGCTTTCTCCCTCCATCTCTCCGTCTCCCATCCCTACTCCCCAGAATGAGCTGCTAGTAGCAACAGCCTTACATTCTGCCAGCCTAGCAACCTCAGTAAAAGTAAAATCTTTTCTCCAATAGTTCCAGCAAATTCCCACAGCTGACTCTCAATGGTCTGAAAGGTGGCAGACCATTCTTGAATCAATTGCTAGGACTCTGATGGACATAGTAACAGACTGGGTGAGAGTGGCTCCCCAAAACAAAGGGCTGCATTTTCTTACCAGAGGCAGAGATGTAATGCCAACAAGAACAACAGATGTCTCATACAGGTGGTCAGGGAAGGTAGTTAAATCTTGAAAGCTGGCTAAGCAAAACCAGAAGAGGAAGAAATAAGCCTATACTTATTTTAGGGAGTATCTGTATCAATGAAAACTTTCTCCCTAATTTCTTTCCAATGAATTATCTTTCTGCAATGCAGGCTTCCATCATGGGCCATATGATGTCTTGGGATAACATCAGACCCTCCAGATCCCCCCAAAAATCTCAGTATGCCGTGAACATAATGTCTCCAGCCCCTTCTCTTTTCAGAACTTCCGAACAAGAACTTTCCTGTGCAGAGTACAGGGAAGCCACGCCAATTTTCTGTTTTTGGTATTAAATTTAGACCTTTCATCCTGACCATGAGATATTTCTGGATTCTGCATGAGTATTCAGTGCATGCCAGTTTTCAAGATGCTATCCCATCTGGGGCTACTCTTAACACTGCCCACTTTATCTCATTCTTTTAAACCTGGGAAAAACAACCCAGACGCAGGAACAAATTCGGAAGTGGGTTATTCTGTTAGCCATTAATTGTCATTTAATGCTTTTGCCATTTGGGTTACTTGGAGATGAAAGAAATTAAATTTAAACGGAAGCCTGAATTGAGTTTTGCAGATATCCTAAATTGTCTCTGCTCTGGCAATTTAATCTTGTGGGTATGTTTAGTAGCAGAATGGGCTTTTCTAAAAGGTGAAAAGATAAATAATACGCGAAACATTCAACTGAATGGATGAGATTCCAGAGGTCTTATTAAATGTGTGCCTTGTACTACATCTTTGTCAAATAGTTTTTTAATGTGTTTTTGAGATTAATGGGCAAGGTAGAGGAGTCAAAATAACATGCAATCCATATTAATTCCTTGGTTATAAGTATGGATTGAAATAGAGAATGTACCTAACATTTTTACTGGGCTCAACTAATAATTATGTTATCACTTACTGAGTGCTTAGTGTATGTCAGGAACTTTGTTAAATACACCACCTATATGTCAGAATTTATTAAAACATTAATTTATGTGTGTACTCCTTCCATTTCCCCTCCTCTTGAAATAATTTGCATGGCTTGAAGTTTTGCAGGTTGAAATCAGAAGCTATACTTCTTGTCTTCTGTAGAGGTCTTTGGGGGAGATTATACCTGTTGTCCTCAAGGAGGGAGTGGAGAGAGGATTTCCTTCCAAAGTAAGAAGAGAGAAGAGAGATGCTAAGAAGACTGGGAAAGGATCACAAGTTGATAATTCTGGGGCAGCTCCTGAGAAGGGGGAAATACGCTGGGGAGGCCACATCATTAATCCAGTGGCTTTCAGTGTAGCCAAAGCTTTCCTTGTCCTAGGCCTAACATGGACGCAGCAATGCCATTGGACAGAAAAGGACCAGGCAGCCTGGGGTGATAGGTGGGTGACCAAGCAGTCACCAGGATGGGCTATTGACAGAAGAGTGCAAATGACTCTCCGAAGCTTTGTCACTGCAAAAGAGCCCAGGGACTTGGCATCCCCCAAGGTGTGTGTGAGGGGGAGATGCCCAATAAGGACAGGATAGGGGCTCCGAGTTGGATGTCAGTTGATTATAAAATAATGTCCTTCCTCTGGCAAATCTGAGTCGTGGACTAAAATGAATACCCTCTGTATCAGTCAGCTTCCTGGCAGAATACAGATGGCACACTCTGGGCAATTGAGGAGACTTAATAAAAGACTATTTATAAAGGTGTGGGCAGGGTTTAGGGAAACCAGCACGGGTCCAGCGACAAAGGCAGCCATTACTGCCCTAAGCCTGAAGCAGCAAGAGAAGGGAACAGGCACCAGAAGCCCAACAGAGCAACTGTACAGAGAACGCTGCCCAATGGGAGCCTTTAGATGCAGCCAGTCTTGACCTCACTCTCCTCCCACCCTCTGATCTCCTGCCTGGGCCTCCCATTGGCTAAACCCAACAGGGCACCAAAGGGGCAGGCAACACCTTGAGATCATCCATGTAGATTGGATTCCCAAGACACAGAGCAAGGAAGAAAATGGTGGGGTGGGGATCTGGAGGATTCAGACAGATGGAATGAATTATAAATTGAATTATATGTTGAATTATACAATCAAAATGCCGGGCAGAAAGGCCTTGTGAGGTCAACTAAACCACACCCACATCTCTAAGCTGCCCTGGCTTCCCTAACTGAAGTTCCAGGCATCGCATGGAGTTAGGCCTAATTTCACTTCAGCACACTGCCCACACTCACACCATCTCATTTAATCTTCACAACGAGACAGCAAGGAAGGTATTGTTTTTTCCATTTTATAATTAAGGAAATTGAGGCCTGGAGAGTGAATAGAGGGCCCAAGTTCACACAGCTGGCAGCCTGCTGAGCCAAGATTCAAACACAGGTCTGCCTGATCCCAAAGTCATTTTCACCAACCTACTAAACTGGCTCAAAACCGGCTCAGCCGAGTCTGGAAGAAGGACTATAAATCAGGCCGCTGAGGTGGCAGGCAGAGGGATTTTCTGTGTGGGAGGGCCAGTGTTAACACACTGTCTGGCTTTCTCTGCCTACAACGGCTTTGCCAGGGAAACTCTTCTCTTACCCAGGTAGGGATGACGGTTTGAAATCCAAGTGCTTACCCCAGAATCACAGGGAGGGAAGGCAGGGAGAAAACACTTGGCCGATGATGGGAAAAAAGTGTATTTTCATTTCAGATGCCTTTCAAGTTCCTTTTTTCCCAGCTGAGTGCTGGTGTATTTATAGAATTCAGGGGGAGTATTTAAGGGTAACCAGCAGTGGAGCTGCATTTTGGGCCATCAGGAAGCTCAGAATCACAGAGGAAATGGTTCATGGGAGGGAACAAGAAAAGGCCAAGATCAGCACGCACAAACTGTCCTTCTCTTTCATGTCGCCAAGGCCTTTTCTCCCTCCTGGGCTGATGACGTCAAATCAAGGTCTCTAAGTGTGCTATAGATGGAATTATAGAATCAAAATTACGGACAAACAGATAAGTGGCTAAACAAATTGTGGTATAAACATACAGCAGAATATTATTCACCCATAAAAAGAAATGAAGCACTGATACATGTTACAACATGGATGAACCTCGAAAACATTATGTTAAGTGAAAGAAGCCAGACTCAAAAGACTACATAATGTATGATTCCACTTATATGAAATATCCAGAAAAGGTAAATCCATAGAGAAGAATGCAGATTGCTGATTGCCAGGGGCTTGGGGAAGGGGAGAATGTGGAGCAACTGGTTCATGGGTAGGGGTTTCCTTTTGGGGAGATGAAAATCTTCTGGAAACAGACGGAGGTAGTGGTTGCACAATATTGTGAATGTACCAAATGCCACTAAGTTGTTCCCTTTTATTTTTTAATATTTTATTTTTCCTTTTTCTCCCCAAAGTTCCCCAGTACACAGTTGTATATTTTTAGTTGTGGGTCTTTCTAGCTATGGCCTGTGGGACGCCACCTCAGCGTGGCCTGACGAGCAGTGCCATGTCCATGCCCAGGATCTGAACCAGTGAAACCCTGGGCCGGCGAAGTGGAGCATGCGAACTCAACCACTTGGCCATGGGGCCGGCCCCAGGTTGTTCCCTTTAATACAGTTAATTTTATATTATGTGAATCTCACCTCAATTTTTTTAAAAAATGATGGGTAGTCAGGGCCCTGGGAGGTCAATTGTCCGCCCCAAGTTTCCCGAGCTGTCGTTGCTCTCCACAGCTGACATCCCAGGCGCTGCTTGGTGTGAGGCCTAATTTCATTCCAGGCTTCCCTTCTCTCTCCACTCCCCCACCACTGGCTTCCTTTCTGTTGCTCAAACACACCAAACCCATCTCAGCCTCAAGACCTTTGCACTGCTGTTTCTTCTGCCTGGCTGTTCTTTTCCCAGATCCTCCCTAGCCTGGCTCCTCTCATCACTCAGGCCACAGCTCACATGCTACTTCCTCAGGGAGACCTTAGCTGAATCTCTTACTTAACGTAACCCACCTACCAGTCATTCTCCGTCACCATATTCTTCAGACTATTAGCTATGGCCTCTTAGTGAGTATTGAAATCAGTTTAGTGGGTCTTCATTAACATTTGAAGAAGCTGAAATGAAATGGAACAGAAAATATCTCACAGAATAAGGGTAAATATTCTATGTCAGAACTGTTTTTTGCTGTGTCACAAACTAGTCCAAGTTTATTGGCTTAAAAACAATACCTTTCTTCCACAAGTCTGTGGGTTATCTGGGCTCAGCTGGGCAGTCCTTCTGCTCCACGTGGTATCTGCTGGGGTCACCACGTGGCTGACTTCGGCTGGGAGCTTCTCCTGGGCTAGAACATCCAAGATGGCTTCCCTCCTTTCTGGCCCTCAGTGCTGGCTGCCATTTCTCCTTCATGTGAACTCTCTGTTTCTCCTTGTGGTCTCTCATCGTTCATTGGCAGCTGGTTCTGTTAAAAGATAAACTGAGACACATTAAAATTTATTTTTTTTTTGAGGAAGATTAGCCCTGAGCTAACTGCCGCCAATCTTCCTCTTTTTGCTGAGGAAGACTGGCCCTGAGCTAACATCCATGCCCATCTTCCTCTACTTTATATGTGGGATGCCTACCACAGCATGGTGTGCCAAGCGGTGCCATGTCTGCACCCGGGATCTGAACTGGTGAACCCTGGGCTGCTGAAGTGGAACGTGCACACTTAATGGCTGCACCACCGGGCCAGCCCCCAAATATTTTTTTTCTTTTTTTTTTTAAAGATTGGCACCTGAGCTAACAACTGTTGCCAATCTTCTTTTTTTTTCTTTCTGCTTTATCTCCCCAAATCCCCCCAGGTATAGTTGTATATCTTCGTTGTGGGTCCTTCTAGTTGTGGCATGTGGGATGCCGCCTCAGCTGGTTTGACAAGCGGTGCCATGTCTGCGCCCAGGATCCGAACTAGTGAAACCCTGGGCCACTGCAGTGGAGCACGTGAACTTAACCACTCGGCCACGAGGCCGGCCCCAGGCCCCAAAATTTTAAGAGTTTATTTGAGCAAAAATCGATTCCAGTCGGGCAGTGCCAAACCAGAAGTGGCAGGAGCCTCTGTGGACAGGAGCCACAGGAAAGACTCACATAGAGGAAAGCGCAGAAGCAAAGAAAGGAAATTATTGGATGGGCTAGAGCTAAAAGCCTAGTTGGCTGTTTATGATTGGTTGTCCTTAGTGTTTTGATTTCGTAACCTTGAGGCATTTACAGGGTTAGATTTTGGTTTGCTTACATAGGCCACCACGGCATTACAGTCACATCAGTCTAATGGCTTTCTTTTTAAAGTAATTTAACAGTATGGTCGTCCCCCCATATCTGAGGGGATATGTTCCAAGACTGCCTGTGGATGCCTGAAACCACGGATAGTACTGAACCCTATATAGACTATGTTTTTTCCTATACATACATACCATGATATAGTTTAATTTACTAATCAGGCACAGTAAGAGATTAACAATAACTAATAATAAAATATAAAAATTATAACAATATACTGTATTAAAAGTTACCGTAGATCTTAGCAACTTCAGCATATGATTGTTTTTCTTTCCTTATTAAGTTGAGAACTTTCACCTTTTCACTTTAAGGGAGCACTTGATGGCTTCTCTTTGGCGCATCTGAATTGCCAGCATCACTACTCGTGCTTTGAGGCCATTATTAAATAAAATAAGGGTGAGTTGAACACAAGCACTGCGATACCATGACAGTCAATCTGATAACCGAAGCAGCTGCTAAGTGATTGATGGGTGGGTAGCGTATACAGCATGGATGCGCTGGACAAAGGGATGATTCACATCCTGGGCAGGATGGAGCAGGACAGCGTGAGATTTCGTCATGCTACTCAGAACTGCACACAATTTAAAACTTATGAATTCTTTATTTCTGGAATTTTCCATTTAATATTTTCAGACCTCTGTTGACCACAGGTAACTGAAACAGGGAAGAGTGAAACCGCGCATAAAGGGATGATTACTGTACCAAGAGCACAAAGGTGAAAGCCACCAGGTCTCTTAAGGCTGAGGCCCAGGGGCCGGCCCCATGGCCCAGTGGTTGAGTTCACGTGCTCCGCTTTGGCGGCCCACGGTTTCAGCTGGTTTAGACCCTGGGTGCGGACGTGGTACCGCTCATCAGGCCATGCTGAGACGGCATCCCACATGCCACAACTAGAGGCACTCACAACTAGAATAGACAACTATGTGTTGGGGGGCTTTGGAGAGAAGAAGAAGAAGAAAGAAAGAGAAGATTGGCAACAGATGTTAGCTCAGGTGCCAATCTTTAAAAAAAAAAAAAAAGCTGAGGCCCAGAACAAGCACAGTGTCATTTCCATCGTGTTCTCTTGGTCAAAGCAAGTCATAAGACACTCCCAAGTTCAAAGAAAGAAGAAATAGACTCTACCTCTTGATTGAGGAGTGGCATGTGCATAACAAGAATGATGTTTGCCAAATTGTTGGCAGACATCTTTGCAGACAATCTACCACAACTGTTTTTTGAAAGTTTTACTTCAGTTTAATAACCATGCACGTGTGTTCACTGGGCCACGCAGCGAACATATTTCTTGCTGAGTCACAGTCAAAAGATCTGAAAAACACGCTTCTTTCACATCCCTTTTAAAATTTCTTCCATAGCACTTAGTACTCTCTGAACCTAATTTATTATACATCTCCCCCATTAGAATATAAGTTCTCGGGGCCAGCCCCGTGGCATAGTGGTTAAGTTCACGTGCTCGGCTTCCATGGCCCAGGGTTCAAAGGTTCAGATCCCCAGCGAGGACCTAGTACCACTTGTCAAGCCATGCTGTGGTGGCATCCCACATAAAATGGAGGAAGATCGGCACAGATATTAGCTCAGCAACAATCTTCTTCAAGCAAAAAGAGGAAGATTGGCAACAGATGTTAGCTTAGGGCCAATCTTCCTCAAAAAAAATAAAGAATATAACCTCTCTGAGGGCAGGGACCTTGTCTGTCCTGTTCATGGCTGTATCCTCAGCACCTAATAGGGCCTGGCATTTAATGGGTGCTGAATAAACATCTGTGTTGTTGAATAGGAAATAATAGCTATCATTTATGAGTGCAGAGCACTTAAAAGCATTATCTCATTTAACTTATTCCACACATACACAGTTGAGCTCCTACTGTGTGTTGGTGAAATAACAATGAACAGAATAGACCATAATTTCTGCCCTCACAGAGTTTACATTTTGCTATGATGCTAGAACAGTACCAAGCAGATTTGTTGATACTTTTTTGACAGATAAGGACGCTGAGGGTCAGAGAGGTCAGGCAATTTGCCCAAGGTCACACAGCTAATAATTTCACCCTGATACCTGGCTCTTTTCCACTCTGCCACAGATGTTGGGTTTTACCCAGAGATGGGCCTGACTGGTTACAAATCTCAGTTCCTGCAATTGCTTCCCTGAAGGATCGAACTTCTCTTTTGGGAATCAGACACACGGCAGTGGGAAGAGGCAAGTCCCATGACCTCAGAATCCCTGCCTGGCCCCGCCCCCAGCCCCCGACTCTGTGACGACGGCTCACACCTGGGGTGTTGCAGATTTGAGCCACAGGTCTCAGTCACCCCCCACTGTCTTATCAGCATGTGACATCCCCAAGTGGCTGGGGCTTGCAGGCCTGGCAAAGAATGCAGCGCGAACAAAAATAAACCTGCCACATTCCTTGGCAGCCCCCTGCCCCTTCCCGCTCTCCAGCCATCCATCCTCACAGCAGAGTCTGCCAGGGAAGGCGGAGAGAGGGAGAGCAGGGAGGAGGAAGCTGGTGCTGCTGCAGTCCAACCCCGAGAAAGAGAGGGAGAGGGGAAGAGAGGAAGAGAAAGAGAGAGAGAGATCACCTTATATGGGAGCGTGCGCAGACAATGTGTGGCAATGGCTTAGAGGGCAGCAGAGGTCAGATACCAGACAGATGGAAGAAATTAAACATGGGACAGAGCGTGTTCCTGGGCCCTGAAAACAGCTCTTGTTTCACGGCGAGTTCGCACAAAGCCTGGCCCGCTTTCCTTTTTTGCCTAAGTGGAGCAAGATGTGCGTCCTGAGCTCTCCATGACTTTGAGGTGGGCCCCCAAGTCTGGCTTGGCAGAGGTCTCAATCCTTTAAAGTCATTTCTTTGACGAACAAGATTCGTCTCTGGAATTAACAAGGAAAAGACTGGGGCCTCTTTCCCAAGATTTTCCAATATTTCTCCAAAGCACATAAATTAGTAGTTAATGAGTAAATACCCCTTCATTTCTCATTCATTCATTCAACAAACAGTGAGGACCAATTATGCCCCAGGCTCTGAGCCAGACGCTGGGAAGACAGTGTTGTTATTGATGATGATGATGACAATAGTTACCATTTGTTGATTTGCACTCATCTGATAAATATTTCAATTCATAACAGTTTACTAATATGTTTCACTTTCTACTCGTTGGCAATACAGAACATTGATCTAGAATCATCTGGTCCCTGCCCTTGTGGAGATTGCAAGTGTTGTGGAGGAGACTAGAAATGACAAATGTTGAACAAGTGATCCCATTGGACCTTCACAACAGCTTTTTGAATTAGCTACCATCACTATCTCCATTTAATACAGGGTTTTTCAACCTCAGCACTATGGACATTTTGGGCTGGATCATTCTTTATTGTGCGTGTATGTGTTTGTGTGTGTGTGTGTGTGTGTGTGTGTTGGGGCTGCTGCACCATGCACTGTAGGATATTTAGCAACGTCCCTGGCCTCCACCCACTAAGCATCAGTAGCAATGACCCTTTCTCCCTCAGGTTCCTCCAGCTGTGACAACCAAAAAACATCCCCAGACATTGCCAAATGTCCCCAGGGGACAAAATCACTCCTGGTTGAGAACCACTGATTCAACAGACAAGGAAGTCAAGGCTCTGGGTGGGTTAAGAAACTTCCTAAAGGTCGTACTACTGACAAATAGGACTTATACCCTAGTCATTCTGATTCCAAGGCCCATGGGCCTAACCATTACAATGTGAAACCCTGTTTCCTTGACAACAGATGACTGTGGTTTTGGATGGTTGTAGACTTCATTAGCTCATTCCACAAAATGGAAGTCATCTGTGCTAGTTCAGATCCTCTGAGGAGGAGACACCAAGGTGGGCTTAGACTTGCAAGACATTTACTGAGGATTTTTTTATTTATGCCTATGAAGCATAAGGGGGAAGGGAGTGAGAGCAGGCAGGAGAGAATTCAGACTGCAGTGCTGGTCTGATGCCTGTGGAAGGAGAGGGGGAGGGAAGGAGTGGGCAGGAAGACCTTGAAGAGCAGTGCAGTCCTGAGAAGGTTTCGGCCATACTCACCGGGAGTTCCTGAGCCAAAGTCAGCCGTAAGAGGAATCCCAGGTCAGGCAGCCGTGGGGCTGCACTAGCACCTGCACTGTGCTCACTCATTGGTTGGGAGCAGCCTGGGCCTTGGCATGAACTTGGTGGATCGAGAGTGGTAGGAACTAGGGCTGTCAGTCAACCATGCTCTTCACAGCAGAATCTCTCAAAGGAGTTCTGAGCGGTGCACCCCATGGCTGCCACATCATCAGAGAAGTGCTGCCCAGTAGTTACATTAGCCTTAAGGCAAGAAGACACAAAAAGCACCAGAGATGCAGCGGGTAAAAAAGCCAGGCTGGCATCTTTTAAGCAAAAGGGTCCATTTTCCTTGCAATGTCTCAAGTTTCTTGGTGATCTTCAAAGTCAGCTCTCACTTGGGTACAACCAGCAAGGAGGCAAAGAGCACAGCCTTGAGGGGCTACCGTGTAGCTTGTGGATGTGGGCACTCTCTGAGCCTTGGTTTCCCCACTCTGCATAATGGAATTAACCTGCCTTATCTCATAGGGCTGATGTGAGGATTGAATGAATATTTATGGAATTGCTTTTCAGGAGAAGATGGAAGTCCTCCTGCACAAACTTTCTGCCCATCCCTTGATTTTGTATGAATCTCTCCCTGCTAGCCTCTCATCCTTCCAACTAAGATTCATCTTGGCACCCACACGGGGACAACAAACCAGCATCCCCACGACTAAGTTCGACAGATAGACAAGCTGTCTTTGGCTCACAGGGTGCTACACAAACAAACAAATAGGGTGAACCATTTGAAAACTGAGATATTTCAAGATGAGGCCAATCAAAACCAATGAGATTCAATTCCATTTGTTGGGACTGTCTGGATTTCTGGGTTCCCTTGAAAATTTAGGAAATCTGGATATACTGTGTGGCAGATTGGCTGGAGCTGAGAAGAGGCTGCCTGCTTCAGATGGACACGTTACTGTCCAGTTTGCCACAGTCCCCACCACTCCCTATCATATGTGATCCTGAAACCAGTGTCAGTTACTGATTATCATCATAGTCATGCTGTCATTTTTCTTGGAATAATATTCCTTTGTCTTATTTATTTATCAAATGGGAAAGGTAGACAACGACGCCTATGATCTTTCTTGTACCTGTCCCACTTCACCCTCTTACATTGCTGCCTGGCATCGGCAGCATCCAAGTTTACCTTTAAGCTTGTCATTCTTTTAAGCCTTTCTGGAATCCCCTGCCTAAAATTATCCCTGTGGTTTCATAAGAATCCTTCATATTTTTATTTCCCTTCAGTTCACAAAGCACTGTCATTCACTTCTTCCAACAACCCAAGAGGCACATATTATTGCCTCCATTTTAGAGAAGAGCTGAGTCCTGGAGAAATGAAGTGGTTTGCCAAGGACATAGATGGCAGAGGAAAGTCCTTCTGACATTAAGTCCAATACTTTTTTCATTACCCTAGGCTCTAAAGTGTATTAAAACTTTTAGTTACAAAAGACAAAAAGTTAACTGAGACTTGCTTAAACAAAAAATGCAACTTATTAGCTTATGCAACTGGGCGACCAAAAGGAGCCATGGGCTTCAAGAACAACTGGATCTAGGAGCTCAAACGTTGTCCTCAGGACTCTGTCAATCCTTCTCCATCTCTCCGTTCTACTCTTTACTCTGTTGGCTTTGTTCTAAGGCAGCCTCTCCCCTCATGATGGCAAGACAGCTACTTGCAGCTCTAGACTTCATCCTAGTAGCTTCCAATCCAACTGGAAAGAAAAGTTCTCCTTCCAGACAGTCCCAACAAGCAGAATTGCATCTCACTGGTCCTGATTGGCCTGATCTAGTCATGTGCCCGCCCATGAGCCAATCACTGGCCAGAGCAATGTGGTGTTCTGATTGGTCAGACTCAGTCATGTGATCACCTCTAAATAAGAAGGTGGGATTAGCTACACCCAAATAGGAGCTGGAATGGAGAAGGAGTGACTCCCCAAACAAAAAGCAGGTATTGTTATTAGAAGGGGGGACAATGATGGACAGGCCAAAAAAACAGATATCCATTACACCCAGAATCTTCCCTACTTCTCACTCCTTCTCTCTAGCTTTCCAGTATACACTAGTCTTCTCCTCGACCCCAACCTGCCCTGCCTTTGTTCCTGGGACCTGCCCTTCCTCTCATTGGAAGGCTATCCTTGTATCCTCTCTCCTCATTCAAATCGATTTCAAGACCCAGGTTAAGCCTCCCCTATTCAACCATTCAAGGCTACAATGAAATCGTTTTTCTGGGAACTCCTAGTACAGAGAGAATCTGAACCATATACAGCAGCACTCAGCTCCATAGCTGTTGAATGAATGAATGAGGAGATAATCCGCACCAACTGCAATAATTAGAAAAAAGAGGCGAGAAGGAAAGAAACAAAAATGTTAGTGGTAGCTATCCTGACGGGTTATGGGTAATTCTGGGTTTATTCCTTTCAGTATTTTCTACAATTAAACAACAACGACAACAAAATGATAATAGTGAGACGGAAGTAATGTGAGTCTGGTTTAAACAGCTAGATTATAAGCAAGGTGGGGGTAAGGACCAAGTGTTGATCCTGTTATAGCCCCCTAACTCCCAACAGCGGGGCACACACAGTGTAAGAGCCAGTTAGAGCTCATTGGGAGCTAAATTAACAGCAATCCAGGCTTATAACAGAGACTGTTGATTCCCTTCCCAGAAGCCAGTCCCCCTTTCCTCTTTCAGATGCTCCAAACCCCGATTTCGTGCAGTGTCCTCCCACCTCCTCCTCACTGCAATGTGCTTCATCGAAGCAAACCCCAGCCCCAACCCCTGCACTAGAGGGTAAATCCTGTTGGGTCTAAGCCAGGGTTTCTCAGCCTCGGCACTACTGACATTTGGGGCAGGATAATTCTGCAGACGTTGAGTTGCTGCATGAGCCACCTTGGAGTTTACTTGATATATGAAGTAAAATTTTCCTTAATGTTTAAGTGTTCAAGCTAATTTGAGTCATGCCATTCTATTACAGTGTGTTAACCAACCCAGAGGTCTGTAAAAAGGCCTTGCATACACATATGAATAAAACGACCATTAAAAACAGTGATTTGCTGGGTGGTTGGGGGTGGATATCAGAATCTAGAGCTGGGGACAGGTGTATCATTTGAGAGTCCCTTTTGAGTATCACTACTGATCAAAAGCTATTCCAATTCCAGGAATAACTGCTAATAACCTGTGCAGATGCTGAGGCAGAGAGTGGGGCTTAATTCCTTCTGCAAAACAAGGAGCAATATTTGGCCTAGAACCCACTATGTCCTATCACATGAAAATTGCTGCAAAACACCAAGTTCTGTAGTTTTTAGGCTAATATTTCTTGGAGTTCACCAAACAGCCTCTAAGACGGAGCTGATTAAGAAAATTCTGGGGCTGGCTCCATGGCTGAGTGGCTAAGTTTGTGTGCTCTGCTTTGGTGGCCCAGGCTTTTGCCGGTTCGGATCCTGGGCGCGGATATGGCATCAGGCCATGTGAGGTGGTGTCCCACATATCACAACCAGAGGCACTCACAACTAGAATATACAATTATGAACCGGGGGGCTTTGGGGAAAAGAAGAATTAAAAAAAGAAGAAGATTGGCAATGGCAGCAGATATTGGCTCAGGTGCCAATCTTTAAAAAAAAAAAAAGAAAAGAAAATGCTGAGCCAAGTGGCATAACCTCTAGAAGCCTCAATTTGCTTATCTGTAAGCTGAGGAGAACAAGATGAGAATCCTCTGATGTTGAGGATCAGAAAATACTTCCTGAATCATAAAGCGGGTGACGGGTTATCAATACTCAGCAGACCAGATATACAGCAGTGTGGGGAATGAATTGCGGATTGCTGTGACCAAAATTGTCAGTCTATTGTTTATATGCGGCCTTAAGTTTCTTATGCCTCTGAGGCTCTGCTTCCTCATCTGTATACTGTGGCAAGGCCTCATTCTGACTGTGCATTGACGATGAAATAAGGCTCCTTGAAAAAGAGAAACATACCACTATTGTTAATTTACTGCAGTTTTCTGGCTCCAGGTCGGACAATAGCAACTCAGCAAACCCGACTTGGAGGCACAGACTCCATAGCGGATGCTGGTGCATCGCTGCCCTCTGCTGGTCAGTAGTGGTGTCACAGATGGTTATAGAGAGAAGAGGGTCCTTGGAGAGGGACCCCTGGGAAACTGAGGTCAGAGAGGGGAAGGGACTTGCCTGAGGGTGTGGAGCTAGCCTTGGACAGAGCATTTGGGACTCCTGAATTTTAGCTCTTTCCAGAGGGAGAAAAACGAGGACTGGAAACTCACCTATTATGGTTTCACGCTTGCTAGGCTTTCAGGAGCTTTACTAGATAGTCTGATTAGGGTTTTTCCTCTCCTGTTCTTCCCTTGCCACCCAACCTGCATGGACCTCCTGTCCTTTTCTTCATACCAAGCCAGCCACCGTTGGCCCTGAGACCAAGAGTTCTGGTCTGGGTGCTTTACAAAAACGATCTCAGATTCTTACAACTGCTTTGTAAGGTGGCCCAGGAAACTAAAGCTCAAAGAGGTAAGACACTTACCCAAGGTCCAATAGCTGGTAAGCATGGGAGTCGGGATCTGAACTCTTGCCTGGGACCCCAAAGCCCACATTCTACCTGCCACCAAAAAACAAAACAAAGCAAAATGTCATGGCAACTTGTGTTGAAGATAGGATTAAAGGTAATGTTGGTTTTTTGAATACTGAGCAGACACATGATGAAGCAATGAGAGAGGGAAATCTTTTGAGAACCTACCACATGCCAGTGACATTCACGTACACTAGCTGCTAATTCTTCTATTGACAATTATATGATCTTGAATCCCGTCCACAATATTGAGGCACGAATGAGGAAACTGACTTCAAAGAGGTTAAAAAATTTGCCTGAGGTCACTCAGCGAAAGCCAGCATTCAGACTCTCGAATCTTCCTGTTTGCTATTAGTATACAAATAAATTATGCTCTCAAATCCACAAATAGAGGAAAGTATATGGTAGCCTGGGTCAGGCTGGCCTGCAGGCTCCCAGCTATGCCACCCCTCAAACTCTCCTGTAAGCCGTTTCCCTCCTGGATGCCTCAGGATTTGAAGCCTTCTTGCTCTGGGTTCCAACCCCACATTCCTGAGCACTATCATGTGCCAGGCCCTGGCTGGGTATGTTATTTCATTTAATTCTTGCGAGAACGCTGTGAGGTAGATAGTGATTATTATCCCCATTTTCAGATGAGCAAACTGAAGCTCCGAGAAGTTATCTTGCTCAAGTGTGCAGGCGAGCCCAGGTGTTGACAGTTTGCTAACATTCTATGTGATATTGTCTTCACGGTCATATTTTCCCCCATTTGCAGACAGGAAAACAGTTACAGACAAGTGAAAATGACTTGCCTCAGGGCCTTTGCACTTGCTGTTCCCTCTGCCTGCCATGCTCTTCCCAGACATCCCAGTGCCTTGTTCCCTCATCTTCTTAAGGTCTTCACTTAAAAGTCATCTTCTCAGGGAGGCCTTTTCTGATCACGCTATTTAAAAGTTCAACCCCCACTCTTATATCTCAATGACAAGAAGACTCAGTTCAAAAGTGGGCAAGGGACTTAGCCATTTCTCTGGGTAGATACACAAATGGCCAATGAGAATGTAGAAGGCATAGTTCTGCCAAAGGAAAACCAGAAGAGAAGGTAAAGCCAGACATCAAAACCAACAGATGTCTACGCCAGGTATAATGGGAATTTAAAGGGGAGAGCAATTTCTTTTAGCTAGTGGATCAGGGAAGGCTTTGTGGATCTTGTGAAATCAGTGACCTTTGAGGATATCTAGAGACCCAGCACATTTCCAGGACACATAGCCTAGGAGATTGTCAGAGCAATACTCCATCCTTGAGACTCTGATCTTCAGATGCCCTCATCAGTGCCAAGCTAGATAGACCAAATTGTATGGGCCCATTCCCTCTGGAAAAACACAAACAGATCATTTTATCTGTATATCCCTGGGAAAATAAATTCTTTTCTATGGAGCTCTTCCCTGGCTGGGCTGTTTCATCTGCCTTATAGCTGTCCAGGTTCCCTGTGAACACAAAGATTTCCTTTCACGTTTGGGAGAGGTTCCAGGTCAGAGGACTGTTTCATCGGTACCAGTGGCAGGAACTCTTGTTTGCCCTTCAATATCCATTCTCCTTTCTCAATAAAAGTAAGAGGATCCTTGTTTTTAAGCAAGGAACATGGTTGAACAGAAATAAGGACTACATTTCCCACCTCCCTTTGCAAGTAGGTATGGCCATGTGACTAAATTCTGACCAATGTGCTGCAAGTGGCAGTGACAGGTCATGTCCTTGAAGGGAGGAACATGCCCTTTCTTTCTCCTTTCCTCCTTTTGCCAGACTTCTGTTTGGAATTTGATCCTAGTGGGGAGCCATTTTGGACCATGCCAATGGGGGCAATACTCTAGAGATGGCAGATCTGGGTCCCTGGATGAATTCATTGCTCAGAGCTGCCATACCAGCTCTAAGACCATCTTCATCCAGACTGTATGTGAGAAAGAAATCAATTTCTATATTATTTAGGTCACTGTTATTTGGGATCTCTATTGCATGCAGTTGAACTCATATCCTAACTGATATAATGCCTGTATCTGGACATTGCGAATGTCCTTAGGGAAGAGAAAGGGAAGAAATAAAGATGCTACACCCTTGATAAATGCTAGTACAAGAGAGCACTACCTCATTTAATCATCAGGAAAACATAAAATAGGCATTATCAGCCCCTTTTACAGATAGGGAAAGTGAGGCTCCGGGAAGTTAAATACCTTTCTCCAAGTCACATAGAAGTGGCAGAGTTGTGATATGAGCTCAGAACCACTTATTTAAATTAACTCCAGAGAATAATTTTCACAATAAGGATGTAGCTCTCATGGAATCTTCTAGAAAAGCTATGGCCTCAGGAAGGGCAAGAATCAGAGTGGTTCCAGGGACCACATCATTTAGAGCTGGAGAAGAGAACTTTCACTCTAGTCCTCTTCTTTTTACTTGATCCTTTAGTGTCTTTGTCTCTTAATTAATATTCCTGATAGAGAGATCCCAGTTGGCCACTGGCCAGCCAATGGTCTGGCTCTCCTGGGCAGATGCAGGTCCTGGTCCAATCAGCCATGGTTAGGGATATAAAGGCCTGCTGATTTCAGGTTGAGCTAAAAGGAGAAGTTAGGCCTGGCAGAAAAGTCTATTAATCTCTGCTATAATTAAATATTTGAATATTGGGTTATTGAACCTGGGTATAGAGTAACCACTCTCCTTGTCTTCTAAGAGCTTATATCCTCTTCTTCTTCTTGATACTATTACTAATAACATTTCATTATTAATTAATAGTGGCAACTCACTGGACAGTATTTTATGTACCAAGGATGGAACTTTTAATGAGTAATCTCATTTAATTCCCTTAAAGAAAATCAGTCAGTCAGACACTTTTCATCATATATGGCAGCCTTAGGGGCATTGGGGATTTAAGAGGCGTGCTCTGGGGAAAGAAGTATAATTATTCAACTTTCACTTAATCAGAGACACTAAGTGGTAGGTGGAGTTGTAAAGGAAGGCAAGGCCCTGGGCAGGCAGATGCTAAGTGGGAGACTGTTCCAGGCATAAGGGAAATGGGGGTGGGTATGAAAAAAAGCAAGAGAGAGAGAGAGCCAAGGGAAATTTGGTTTGACTGGATAAAATGGACAGTGAGTTTTGGTAAGAGCAATGAAATGGGCAGGGACAAGTACAGAGATCTTCAAATCATGGACTCTACCACCACCCGCTCCTTCTTCCAGCAAGTGAGCAGAACAAGGGTGCTCTCCCTACCCTCTTCCAGGGCCTCCAGACCTGCCCCTGGGCTCTGGCTCTCACTTCCTGTTTCCTGTACTGCTCTATCCCATGTCCATGTGTCTAGCTTCAGCCTGGTGACCTGACCCCTGTTCCTGCCCCTTCCATTGGCTTCTTCATTTGGCTTGGAGCCCTTGAGCTGGATTGAGACTACCCTGATGAATGCCACGTCACTGGCTCAACAAAAAGGGCCAAAGTGAGTCAACATCTTTGACATGAAGGTGATATCAGTTTGGTGGAGGCCAAGACAACGAGGCTGTGTTTTGGTTAAGTTTGTTTGATTGTGAGTAATAAATACTCAGTCACATTGTCACCATGATATAGTAGGAAATATATATTTGGTCGCAGCGCCTGGTTCCTGACACAGAGCTCCTAAATCCTTCGGAATTTTCTGAGTGACAGGAGCATCTTTTGTCCTAATGAGGCGACTCTTGGTGGTCTTCTGGATAGCTTCAAAATGAGGGGTGGTTACCAAAAAGACCAAGCCATGATTAGAGGCTTGGAACTTTCAGTCCCATCCCCCATCCTCTGGGTAGGGAAGAGGGGCTGGATATTAAGTTAATAATTGGTCATGCCTACATGATGAAGCTTCCATAAAAATCCCTAAACTGTGGAGTTCAGAGAGCTTCGGGGTTGGTGAACACATGCATATGCTGGGAGGGTAGCACCCCTCAACTCCATAGGGACAGAAGCTCCTGTGCTCGGGACCCTTCCAGACCTCGCCCTATGTACCTCTTCATCTGGCTGTTCTTCTGTATCCTGTATTATATCCTTTATAATAAACCAGTAAGTGTGTTTCCCTGAGTTCTGTGAGCCATTACAGCAAATTCTTGAACCTGAGGAAGGGGTTGTGAGAACTCCCGATTTGTAGTCCAGTCAGACAGAAATGTGGGTAACCTGGGGACCCAGTACTTGGGATTGGCATTTGAAGTGGGCACAGTCTTGTGGGACTGAGCCCTTAACCTGTGGGGTCTGTGCTAACTCCAGGAAGTTAGTGTCATAATTGAATAGTAGGACACCCAGTTGGTGTCCAGAGAGTTGGAGAATTGGTTGATGTGGAAAACCCACACATTTGGTGTCAGAAGTGGTGTGAGCGTTGAGGGAGACGGAGCTTTCTCCTTTTAGTCACACAAGGGTTCGTTATGCACACGCTCAGAGAGAAATATGGAAAATAGGATTTCACGGGAAAAAAAAGCCAGAAATGTAATTGGGTCAGTCTTCTTGGAGTCCAGAACGAGGGAGGAATTCTTTATTCAGAATCACTCTAGGGACCTTGGAGCCGGTGGGTCTTCACGCCACAGCCCCACCCTCAGCTCCACTCTGTCTGCTCTCTCTCTCTGCTTCTGCTTTTTGTCTCATGTGCTAAATTCCCATCTATTCAGCATAATTTTATTTTTATCTTTTAATTTTTTTGAGGAAGATTAGCCCTGAGGTAACATCTGCTGCCAGTCCTTCTCTTTTTGCTGAGGAAGACTGGCCCTGAGCTAACATCGGTGCCCACTTCCTCTACTTTTTATATGTGGGATGCCTGCCACAGCATGGTTTGCCAAGCAGTGCCATGTCCGCACCCGGGATCCGAACCGGCCAACCCTGGGCCGCCGAAGCCGAATGTACGAACTTAACCACTGCACCACCAGGCCAGCCCCTTGGCATAAGTTTATTCTGTTTTCCCCCTCTATTCTCTGTAACAGAATGCCCTGTTGAAATTAAACTAATGGCTTTTATCTCTACTTTAATGAGAGAGATGGTAACTCACTGATATAAGGAAGGTATTTCCTTTCCCAAGGGTAACGAATTCAGATTTTGCCTTAAAAAAGAAGAAGCTGTCAAGCACATGTGGATAGCCTGGTAGGTTAAAGAAAAAACAACAACAAAAAACACCCAACAACTTGGTTCCTCAAAAAATTAAACATAAAATTACCATGTGATCTAGCAATTTCATTTCAGGTTATATACCCAAAAGAATTGAAAACAGGGATGAACAGAAATTTGTACACCCATGTTCATAGCAGCATTATTTCCAATAGCCAAAAAGGTGGAAGCTATCTAAATCTCCATCAGTGGGTGAATGGATAAACAAAATGGTATATACAAAATGGAATATTATTCAGCTTTAAAAAGGAATGAAATTCTGACACGTTACAAAAATGGATGAACCTGGAAGATATTATGCCAAGTGAAATAAGCCAGACATAAGAGGACAAATATGGTCTGATTTCCTTCTCTGAGGCACCCAGAGTAGTCAAACTCATAGAGACAGAAAGTAGAATGGTGTTTGCCAGGGGCTGGGAGGGAAGGAATGGAGGGGTACTGTTTAATGGCTACAGAGTTTCCGTGTGAGATGATGAAAAAGTTCTGGAGATGGACGGGGCTTATGGTTGTACAATGTGAATGTACTTGATGCCACTTAAAAATGGTTAAAATAGTAAAATTTGTTATGTATATTTTACCACAGTTTTTTAGAAAAGCTTTTGGGTTTTGGAAAGTTAGAGGTAGTCAACCCATCCGTTATTCAAGTGAGAGCATCTCTTGTGTTAACTGGTCTAAAGGAGAAGTTGGCAGAACTCGCACAGGGAATGAGGACAGGGAAGGGAATTGAGACTTGGGTATACAAGGTAGCAGATACTGAGCCACATTCCAATATTATGGTTCAGGGTATGACCAGGAGATGCCAGGGAAAGGACACCAAGGAAAAGATGACACAGGGGGTGGCCTGCCGAGGTGCTGGACCTAAAATGCATCCCAGCACCCAAGGAGTCTGCCTCTTGGCACTTGGGTCCCCGCCTGTCTCTGCTTCAGGGATGCTGTCCAATATCTTTGATTACCACAGAAATTCTATCTCTGTCTGTTCTGTGCTTCAGAGATGTTGTCTGCCAGCCTCCTGATGAACTTTATAAGGGTTCCCCAGCAATGCTTAAATCACAATGCTTTGGCCATGAGTAAAAGAAAGCCCAGTTAAAATGGCTTAAACAACGGGGTGAATGGATAAGTCCCAGGAAGGATGGATCGAGAGTTAGTTAACTCAGCAGTTCCAACAAATTCTTTCCTTCATTCTGCTCTGCCATCCTGAGCATGTCACATTAGAAAGACCATTTCTTCTCATGCTTCTTTCTTAGGAATGAAATCTTTCTTTTGAAGACACTAACAAACTTTCCCTCGTGCTTCAGTGGCCAAAATGGGTTTTCATACCCATTCCTACCTAAAGTAGTCACCCATGGGTAGAGCAGGATTAACATGATACCCCTGAGCAGGGGATAGAGTTATCTTGCCTGAGGGTTTGAAACCTGAACAAAATTGGAGATTCTGTTAGCAAAGAAAAGGAGAATGGATTTTGGATGGGCAACCAAAAATGTCTGCTACACCCTCGGATACAATAAGCTCTGGGGCTTAATGGGCACTTGGGAGGGGTTGTTTTGGACTTGCTTTTCTCATGAACTAGTGGGTGAGAGTATGAGTTCCTATACTCTGGGTCAGAGATGGCTCACCTCCAGATTTCATTCCAGCTTGTGGGAAGGAGAAAGAGAAGAGCGGAGGGCATTCTCTTTTCTTTTCTAGGTCATGACCTCAGTACACAGAGTTCTTTCTACTCCTTGGCCCAAGTAAAACCTGGCTCTCCTCTGAGAATCCTGGAAGTCCTCCCCAGAGGATGCTAATCTTTCTTCCACTCTCACAGTGTCCTCCATGCTCCCCAACTCTATTTCCAGATCAATGGTCCTCCATTTTGAGTAAACTCTGAGGTTCATTGCATCTAGCCGTGCCACCTTCTATGCCTTCTCATTGCTGGTGTCTACTAAAACAGTCAACCCTTATTCTCAGAGGACTTGGGCATCTGGCTCATCCTTCCTACCCACCCCAGTTCCTACCACCATATCAATGACTTTAATGACTATTAGGATGACCTAAGACCTGGCCAGCCTCCAGGCCCCTTGGCTCTTCTCCCTCCTCATTCCGTGATCTTCACTCTACTTCAGCCACTGCCTCCCTAGACTGTGTCCTGGACCTCACTTGCTGCTGGAACTAATCTTCCTCTGAAGTCTGCAACTCCTCTCATTACAGGCTCTGTTCTTTCAGTTATTCCAGGCTTAGCAGTTCTCTGAACTCCAGAATCCCTTGACCCTTCTACTTTCTCCTTCTTAGGACCCTCTTTCCTCCACTTCCTTCCCTATCCAGGATAGATTCCTTGGTCCTCATTTTAGCCACTTTCTTGCCAGTGCCCAAGTAGTGGACATTGGGGATGACACCCCAACATCCACTCCAACTCAGATGATTGGTCCAAACCAGTCATGGTGATTCCCTCTCTCTTGTCAGGGGATGAATAGGCATGTGATTCATTTCCAGAACTAGACGGTAGGGTGAGGTGAAGAGAGGGGGGCTCTGGCCAAGATTTTTCCATGAAAGAGACAAAAGAATTGATGGTTTTTCTTTCTGAGGATGAACTCAACAACAAGGGTGGCAGTCCAGAGAGATAGAAAGAACCTGGACCTTTGATGATGTCGTCAAGCCACTAAATCAACCCCTTTTGAAGTTTGTCCTCTCTCTGCATATCCTATAAATGAGATAATAATTTCTTTCATATTCAAGCCACTTTGAGTCAGGCATTCTGTTACATTCAGACAAAAGCACCTTAAATGACGTAATTCTCAGCCCCCAGCAAAAGCAGCCCTCAATCAATGTAAATTTCCTTCTATTCAGTTTTCGTATCTGTCCTGCTAAGACTGATGGAGAAAACAACGGGTCCTGGTCCCCTAGAAATCTCAGACACCTTGCTACCATCTATCATTAGAAGGAGAACCCCAGTTTTCCCCACCCATCCCCAGCCTCTGTGTTTAGGATTGCAGAAGACCTCAGTTACTACCTAAAGTGGCCAGCTGTCTTGACTAGGAAATGGATTTTATTTTATCTTGTTTTTGTTGAGGAAGACTCACCCTGAGCTAACATCCACTGCCAATCTTCCTCTTTTTGTATGTGAGCCACCACCACAGCATGGCCACTGACACATGAGTGGTGTATGTCCACGCCCACTGGAACCCAGGCCACTGAAGTGGAACATGCCGAACTTAACCACTAGGCCACCATGGCTGGCCTGGAAATGGATTTGAAAAGTTCCCAAGGAGAATATGTATATTGGGCTTGGGTGAAGTGAAGTGGAGGGGAGACCCCAAGATTCAAAGAAATCTAGCATCCATAAGAAGGATAGAACCATTATACCCAGAATAAATTGAGTGAACCAAGTCATTCCCTAGTGCCTGGGTTGCATTAGGGGACAAAGGGAAGACTCTTGCCCTGTTTGTAAAGGATACAAGCCCCAGGGAAGGGTGACTTAGGAGGAAGGAGGGCAAGAGATAGAGCTTTGCTCACACTGTTTCAGGAACAAATGTAGAAGACCAGAATAAACGTAGTAGATATCAATGATACAAATTCTAAAACTATTTGAATCACTTGGCAAGACCTGGTGGGTCTCTGGGTGTGGACGTGGGAGGTAGATTCTGGAGGTGGGAAGGCCCCAGCCTCTTTCATAATCTTAGTCACGCAGACTGTTGCAAAAACAAATTGATGATCTTTAATTCTCAGCACCACCCTGGAATTCCTGTTTTCTCTATTGGCTCTCGTCTCCTGTTCACCATGGCAACTGTTTTGAATTTTCTTCACTCTCATCAAACCTCCTACCCCTCTGCCTTCCCTTTCTCTCTCATCAGGGAACTTCCTCCTATTTCACACAGAAAATAGATGCCATCTGACCGGGCCCGCCCTCACCTTCCTCATCTGCAACCGTACTCACCTTTTCCTCTATCCCACAGATTTATCAGCAGCACTGTCCAATAGAACTTTCTATGATGGTGGAAATGTTCTATATCTTCACTGTCCATTGTGGTAGCCATTACCCACATGTGGCTATTGAGCACTTGAAACTAGGGAAGTGTGGCTGAATAACTGAATTTTAAATTTCATTTAATTTAAATTTAAATAGCCGTATGTGGTTAGTGCCCACCATGATAGACAACACTGGTTCAGTGTAACTCCAAGAAAAATGTGGGTTTCTTTTTTAAAGATTGGCACCTGAGCTAATAACTGTTACTAATCTTTTTTTTTTTTCGCTTTTTCTCCCCAAATCCCCCCAGTACATAGTTGTATATTTTAGTTGTGGGTCCCTCTAGTTGTGGCATGTGGGACGCCACCTCAACATGGCCTGACAAGCAGTGGCATGTCCGCACCCAGGATCCAAACTGGTGAAACCCTGGGCCACTGAAGTGGAGCACGCTAACTTAACCACTTGGCTGTGGGGCAGGCCCCCCAAAAACATTTTTTGAATATCAGGGCACTGGGCTTTCTCCTAATTCAGTGACATCCCTAAGCAGTAGACTCAGTGAATTTTTTATAAGGATTCTGAATTAGGTGATGAGAAGGAAAGAAGAGAGGGATAGAAAGGCACGTTAATGAGGAATTGCTATGGAGAAATAGGAAAAAATATCACTGTGACATGCTTTTTTAGTAGCTCTGGTTCCCAAGAAAGAAACTACAGTGAATCCTGGCTGAAATATCGCACTCCTGAAGGAGAGTAAGGCTGGTATAATTGTGTCACTGTGCAAATCCACTCTGGTATTGACACCAACAGAGTTTGAGTGGGAGGAAGAACCAAACACCAGCCAGGTGACAGTGTCCTTATCAGCTGAGGTATTTCAAATAACAATCCATTATCTCTGTTCGCACTTTCCACCATAATGCAAAATGTGCACAACACAAATATATCAGTAAGTTGCATGTCCTGTTTTGTGTAGCTGATTTTGCTCACTTTTTTGTGTATGTGAGGAAGATTGGCCCTGAGCTAACATCTGTTGCCAATCTTCCTCTTTTTGCTTGAGGAAGATTTGTCACTGAGCTAACACTTGTGCCAATCTTCCTCTATTTAATGTGGGATGCTGCCACAGCATGGCTTGACAAGCGGTGCTAGGTCTGCATCAGAACCTGCGAACCCCAGGCCGCCAAGTCCCAGTGCGTGAATTTAACGCTACGCCACTGGGCCGGCCCTGATTTTGCTCACTTTGGATGATTCTATCACATTTCAAACATTTACACATCTTTTTAAATATGACAAGTTAGAATACCATATCCCCCTCCCTCCACTGCCCTTCTCTAAATGGCTAAGCCAATTGCTCTGAAATTACTGGAGGTAATTTCTATCTCCCCTGATGTTAAATGTTTTTATCATATGCTAAGTTCCCACTTATCTTTGTGTTTAATACTGGACTCTATCCTGTTCCATTAGTGTATCTGTCAGTTCCCTCACTAGCACCCTTTAATCACACAGCTTTGTAATTGCTCTTAATATCTGCTATGGCCATTGGCTTCTTTGTGAACCGATAGCTTCTGGGTAGACACTCCCTCCTGGTTTTCCTCTCCTTCCCTGGTGCCTAGCTTAGTCTCCTTCGTGTCAGATCCTTCAGGCATCCATCCTCAGCCCTCCTCCATGTCACTATACCCCCTCCCCAGGCAGAACCCCTGCTTCCAGCCTTGCCCTTTCTATCCATTTTCCACAGAGCAGCCAGAGTGATTTTACTAAAGTGCAAAAGAGATCATGCCCCGACTCTGTTTGTGAATCCACCTATTGCTCTGAGGATAAATTCCAGACTCCTTAACAACAGCACAGAAAGCTGAAATAGATTGGGTTTCGCGGAAGCAGATCCTGAAACAAGGATTTGGGAGCAAGTAGTTTGTTTGGGAGGTGAGGCCAGGAAGGGAAAGTGGGACAGGGAGGGAAGGCAGCCAATACAGGAAGCATTCAAGAGCAGGTCACTGCTGTGGGCATCCGGGCTTCAATTCCACTAGGGACCCCTGGGAGACTACCTAACCATGCCTCAGAGTTGTGCCGCCTGAGAGAGAGGAGCTCTAACCAGAGTCCCCCAGCTTAGGAGCCTCTATTCTCTGAGAGCCACACCACCTCTGTCTTTCCTTCCATCCCTTCCTTCCTTCTTCCCAGCCCTCCCTCCTTCCTCCTCCCTCTCCTTCGGGAAACTGAGGGCAGGCGTGGGGGGGTGGGGGTGGGGAGGGCCCTGACGCCATGTGTGTCCTGTGGCCCCAACCACAGCCATAGTGGACCAGAGATAAATAGCTAGACCAATCAGATTCATTCCTCTGGGATCTTGGAACTGGGGTAGTTGATTTGGGCTTTCGCTTGAACCTAGTTTGGCTCACGCCCTCAGGGCAGCGGAGAAGCCCAGTGTTTAGAGAGACACAGTGGGTGCGCAGAGAGACAAGCAGAGGCGGCACCGCACAGCTTCAGGCAAACTGAAAGAGCAACCTCAGCGCAGGACATTTTAGTTTCCAATTCTATTAAGTTCTTGCCAGGCTGCCGACATTTCCTATGCTTAAGTTCTGTGAGATCCAGCGTTTCCTTAAAAAACTCCCATTCCTGCCCAAGAAAGTCACTTGATTTTCTGACCTCTAACCAGAAACACACACACACACACGCAGAAAACCTTGACTAAGAGAAATTCACCCAAGCCCCCCAGTCCCATTGCATCCTGACCTGGCTTCCTACTTCACAAACAGAGAGCACCAATCTTGACATTCCACTTTGAACATCTTTGAATGGCTCAAATGTTTCCAGGTTAACTACCAGCACCCCCATCTTCCCTTGACTCTATGTCTCCATTAAAAACCAGCCTTATCTCTCTCACCTCACAGCCAAGCCTGCAGGAAAAGTGGTCCACATCTGCTGTCTCCACTCTCTCCCTCTCATTAGTTGCTCCTTACTTGCACTATTATTCTGTAGGAAGGTGTTTCATTTTGAAGAAGTGATTTAAAGTGTCTGTGGGATATTTAAGTCTGGAGGTTCATAGACTACAGGTATGGAGACCTGAAGGCAGGTTTGGTCTGGAGATACAGATTTTTAAACTCTATCAGTGATTTAAAAAAAATAATAATGCGTGCATATGGAAGAAAAAACTTTATAGAAAGGTGATAAATAAGTGTCTCGACAAACAATGACTAACCCTCAGTTCCTGCCCCAGAGATCACCTTTCCAGACACAGCCAGCCTCCTGGACGTGGGACCTGCACAGTCACACAGGGAGCTACGCTTAGAAGGGACTGAGCTTGGTTTAATGCTCTGCTGTCGCCATCTTCAAATTCTTTATTTTTGAATAAGGGACCCTACATGTTAATTTTGCCCTGGGCCCCACAAATTATGTAGTAGGTCCTGTTTCCAGCTATATTCCATGCAGAGTTAAACACATAATATACACATGTGCCCCTCCTCCTGTTTCTTTTAGCATTTGGTAATTCTTCAAATAATGTCTGTGGATGAAATTTCCCAGGGAGAAGATGTAAAAGTCATTAGTGCTATTCACCAAAAATTTCTGCTTCTTCTGTTTCTGGGGACATGGGGGACATATGGTGGGATTGCATTTCATGGTTCCCTTGTGGTTAGATGAGGCCAAGTGACTAGTTTTGACTGACTTAGGAGCAGAAGTGAGTGCATCATTTCTAGGTCAGAGCATTTAATTGCTGCTGTGGGAACTTCCAGATTTCTCATTCAAGAGTTCAAGATAGTGGCTGTTCCATTAGTCTTGGTTGTGAGAGACTAGAATAAGCAGAGCCTTCTGGGTGACCCATGATGGATATTTAGTGTGGATGAGAAATAAATCGTCATTGTTTTAAGCTATGATATTTGGGGAGTTATTTCAGCATAACCTGACTGATAGAAATATAAAAAATGCTGAGACAGAATTCATGGGAACTGAAATTTAAGGGGAGAAGAGAACCAGAGAATGATAAGATAAAGAGTCAGAGAGGTAGAAATGAAAAACTAGGAGATGATGAGACTCAGAGGGGTCATAGAAATCATAGAAATCAAGGGAAGAAACTGCTCCAAGAAGTAGAGACTAGTCGATGGTGTTGGATGCATCCAAAAGGTCAGGTAAAATAATGAATAAAACATATCCACTAAATCTGGCAATTGAGAATTCATTGGCAAGCTTATTGATAACAGTATCCATGCAGTGGTGGTGGTGGGGAAAGAGTAGACAGAGGGCTGAGGAAGCAGAGAGGAAAGAGCATGAGGGATCAGTGTAAGAGCTCAGCAGAAAGACTAGGAGGAAATATGTGTCTTCAGGTGGTGGCAAGGGCAGTACTGAAGCTATTTGCCTATTCTGGACATTTCCTATAAATGGAATCATACAATATGTGGCCCTTTGTGTCTGGCTTCTCTCACTTAGCATAATCTTTTCAAGGTTCATCTATGTTGCAGCATGCGTCAGTAGTTCATTCCTTTTGATGGCTGAATAATATTCCACTGTGTGGATATACCACATTCTGTTTATCCATTCACCTGTTGATGAACATTTGGGTTGTCTGCCTATTCACTCCTACATCTGCTAGTGGCTGGTGCTTTTGGGAATGAACATCATGAACAATGCTGTCCAAGGTCACAGAGGTGGTAAGATGTGACACCAGAATTGGAAGCCAGGCAACTAGTTCCTCAGCACCGATGTTCTAACCATCAGACTTTACTGCCCTGTGGATCTCTTCTGTGATCCACATAAAGATTACTGTATCACTCAGAGGCCTGGTAGGAAAGTGATAGTGTACTCCAGTGGGGTAACTAATGATGGAGCCATTTACAAAGGTATGGGCAGTGTTAAGAAAAAGCAGTAAGGGATGATGAGCCACCTGGGGCTGACCAACAGCAGGGAGCCCTTACCACCCATAAGCCTGAAGGAGGGAGTGGTGCCCAGAAACCCTACCACATGGACCTGGCAGGAAAGAGCCAGGAAAATTCACATCCAACCTCACTGCCCTCCTGCCCTCCAGTCTCCTGACCTGGCAGCCAGGAGGTATGGGAGCCCCTGACACAGCTCACATGGATGGGAAAGTAAAATTTAGCTTAGACTGGAAAAGCAAAAATAGGCCTGGCCACTTAGGCTGGAAGAGCAGAAGTGGATAAAGGTCGCCACAAAGAGAACAGGAAACAATATTTCTCTGTAGCTGTAAAATGATAACGCACCCCCATCTTTGAGTGAGGGACTGCTGCTTTCTTACTTTCTGAGAAATGTCATCCTCTAAAATCAGAGGCTATCAGAAACTTTGCTGTTTGAAATTGCATCAGTAGGAATAAAATACTCCATTTTTGCCTGGAGGATCTAAGTCCCTGACACAGAGAAGCAGCTTCGATCTGCACCTTGTGTGTGGAACTTCAGATAAAGGATTTCTGGACATAGCATTCAACATCTCTTACAGTTTCATTGCTTCCAGGGAAACAAGGCCCTGGGTCCTTTCTGCAATCCAGATCTGAAGTTGACTGTTTTACACAAACCTGCTTTGCTTTGAACCTATTAAAACCCACTTTCATTTCAATTTAACCTAAACTCCACATCCCTGAGGACCCTTTGTTTGATGAGGCCCCATGGCCCCTCTGGCACATACTCTCTCTCACTGAATGGGTCAGTAAACCTCATTTTGTTGGACAGCAGGTTTGTTTCTGGCAGTCTTAGGCTGATTGGCCCAGGTCATGGGTGGACCTCCTGGGGCCAGAGCAGGATGGAGAGCGGATCTAGAGGGTCACGCAGGAAATATCCAGCATAGAAATAAAGTCCTCCTCCCCTCCCACTCCCCCGATAAACCTGAATCCCCCACCATCTATAGACTGGAGTGTTGTTAGGAAGTCGGAGAGGGAGAAACCTTCATTCACCCAGTGTTCATACACAGCTGGGTCTAAATAAAGGGTTGTAGAAATGAATCAATCAGTCTCTTGAGTGGGGCTTGAGGCAATGGAAAAAATCTAGGCCCTTTACTGAGGCACGATGGAAGCACTGGGTCTCCTGACATGTGAAGGGCTGCCCCTTCCTCCCACTGAAATGAGTTAAAAAAAAAAAAAAAGTGAAAGGAAAAAGGGGAGAGACAGAATTCTAAAAATGCCCCCCTTTGAACACCATCTTTGTGCAGGCAACCGGGGGAGGCCGGCTGGGGCGGGGTAATCTGCCAGCCAGGACTGTAAGACTTGGCTTTTCTTGTTTATCTCCAGCCACATCTGGGGAAGTTGCCAGGGCCCGCCCCCACTCTGCTGTCATTGGAGGAGCTCAAACTTAAAAGGCTCCTGCTAAGAATCAAGTGGTTTCATTTTCTTCTTACTGGGGGAACTCTGTGGCCCATCTGTGAGGGTTGAGCCCTGGTCCAGCCCCGAGTGAGCAGAGCAAGCATCTCACCATGCCAGCCTGCTGCAGCTGGAACGATGTTTTCCAGTATGAGACAAACAAAGTCACTCGGATCCAGAGCATGAATTATGGCACCATTAAGTGGATTTGCCACCTGATCGTCTTTTCCTACGTTATGTAAGTGGGGTGTGGGGATGACCCCAAATCTCTGCAGTGGTTGATGGCACAGAAAATCCCAAGGCGCAGCTTCTCGTGCACATCCTGAATTCCATGTGGTTTTAAAATCTGAGCTGTGCATCTCATAGCAAGGTCAGGGTGGGTTGCGGGGGGAGGAAGGAGCAGGCAGGAGGAAGCAGTACCAGTCTGCTGCAGAAAGAAGCCACGGGAGGTGAGTGTGACACTTTGGGTTCTACCCTGGCCTGCTGAGGCAAGCCAGGCAGGGCAGGCTGGGAAAGGTGGGAAATGCAGGGCAACACCCTGGATTCCCAGGGAGGAGGCAAGGATTCAGGGCACGCCTGGTGGTAATGCTGGCATCTGTCTGAGTCATCACCACTTAGGGGGAGGAGTAGGACTGGACTTGTAACTGTAACTTTAGGTGCTCTCCAGTGTCAGGAAGCCTCCCCTTGCTCTTTTTTTTTTTTTTTTTTAATTGTTTATTGAGATTTAATTTGCAGGGCCCGCCTGGCGGTGCAGCGGTTAAGTGTGCACATTCCGCTTCGGTGGCCCGAGGATTCACCGGTTCGGATCCTAGGTGCGGATGTGGCACTGCTTGGCAAGCCATGCTGTGGTAGGCATCTCACATATAAAGTAGAGAAAGATGGGCACAGATATTAGCCCAGGGCCAGTCTTCCTCAGCAAAAAGAGGAGGATTGGCAGCAGATGTTAGCTCAGGGCTAGTCTTCCTCAAAAAAAAAAAAAAAGAGAGATAATTTGCATAGTGTACAATTCACCCATTTAAAGTGTACAATTTAGTGGTTTTTAGTACATTCACCGAGTTGTGCAATCATCACCATAATCAATTTTAGAATATTTTCATCACCTCAAAAAGAAACCCCACATCCTTAGCCATCATGCCATCACTCCCAACCCTCCTATTCCCCCACAGCTCCAGGCACCCACTGATCTACTTCCTGTCTCTATGGATTTGTCTATTCTGGGTATTTCATATAAATGAAATCATGCAATATGTGGTCCTTTGTGACTGGCTCCTTCCACTTAGCATCATGTTTTCAAAGTTTATCCATGTTGGAACATGTATCTCTACTTCATTCCTTTTTATGGCTGAGTAATATTCCATTGTATGAATATACTACTTTTTGGCAGACATCTGAGTTGTTTCCAATTTTCCGCTATTACAAATAATTCTGCTATGAACATCTGTGTACACATTTTTGCATAAACATGTTTTCAGTTTTCTTGGGTATGCACCTACGAGTGGAATTGGTGGATCATTTGATAACTCTATTTCCAACCTTTTGAAGAACCATCCAACTGTTTTTCACTGCAGCTGCACCATTTCATATTCCCACCAGCAACATATGTTCCCATTTCTCCACATCCTCACTAACACTTGTTGTTGTCTGCCTTTTGGATTATGGGCATCCTAGTGAGTTTTGAGTGCTATTCCATTGTGGTTTTGATTCACATTTCCCTAATAGCTAATGCCCCCTTACTCTTTGTGATGATGATGATGATGATGATAACTTGCATCTATATAGGAAGATGGTGTAGTCTACCAGCTAAGGATTAGAGCAACCTATTTTATAATCCTGCCTAAATTTCCTTGGCCAAGTCACTTAACCTCTCTGAGCCTCAGCTTCTGCATCTGTTCATAGAGTTGTTGTGATAATCAAACAAGAAAAGGCATGACAAGCCCTATCGATGCCTGGCATAGAGTAAGAGCTCCACAAATGGTAGCTATTTATAAAAATAATCTTTTTGAATATCATGGGTACTTTCATATATACCCTCTCCTTTGACTGTCAAAGTAACTCCACCCAATCTTGGGATTTGAGATCTGGAAACGTGGATTCAAAAATTCTTCACCTCTTTGAGCCTTGGTTTCCTTATCTATAAAATGATAAATGTTTTTCTTTCATATGGTGGGATCTTATCTTTTCTTATCTTACATGCATTTAATTCCCTCAAATTCAGTTACACGGGTTCCAAAAGGGCATCGAGCGAGAGCACAATTTAAACAATGCAGTGATTCAGTGATTGGGTGTAAGCGTGAGATGGATGCTTGAATTGCAGTTCCCTCAGTCAGTCTCTGTTCTCACTTGCTTCTCACAGAATGAGAATCTTGCAGCCCTACCTGAGAATCTAGATACATGTTTTCCACCTAACATATCCCCTAAAATAATCCAACTCCTTGACTTTCACCTGGTGCAAAACTGGAAAAACAGCAACTTGTTACAGAGCTGGAGGAAAAATCGGTTCTGATGAAATCACTGAGAGGTGGAAGGTCTGTTTGCTATGGCTTGTGGAAAATTTCAGGGTTTACCAAAGGCAGTTTTGACCAGACACAATTTTCACCCTAAGCGCTGACTTTAGAAGATAACTGCCATGTAAAATGCTTCTCCATTGTTTATATCTTAAAATACAAAACTGAAGAAACAATATTGCCAACTCTGCTTTTTTCCTCTATGTTAATGGAACGTCTATTTGCATCTCACTGAATGGAGTCCCACAGAACACAGCTTGGGAAATGCTGCCTTAAGTTGTACTGTGAGGCCTCATGCTGATGTAACTGCAACTTGGCCACCCGTGAAATGGGTAGACCCATAGTTTGCATCAAATAGGACTGGTACGGACCATAGGTAGAAGTCCAGACAGGCTCAGGTAATATTCAGGATACACTGCAGCAGGTGAGAGGTTCTGGCCATGGGGTTCTGGGTTCAGATGCTGTCCATTCTAGAGGTGAAAAAGCAAAGATCCAGGATAATGAAGTAAGACAGGGCCTCAGTTATTGAGACTGGAGTACAAGACAGGGGCTGGCAACAGAGGAAATAAAACGAGGGGCTGATTAGCTTCTCATAGTCCCTCACAGCCAACTTCAGATCTGGAGTCAAAGGCAGACGCTGCAGCTACAGGTGGGATCAAGTGGCTCCAGCTTCCAGGGTTGCAGGAGCGTATGGACAGGATGCTGACTAGGTCTGTGTTAGTTAGAATTGTTTGGATAGTAAGTGACAGAAACCTAACTCAAGATAGCCACGAAACCACACAGGGGAATTTGCCACCACATAATTTGGCAGTGGAAGAGATCAGACATGGATGGTTAGAAAGGTTCAAACTGTGTCATCAGGGCTGAGTCTCTCTCCCCACATCTTGGCTCTATTTGGCTTTCTTCTTGAATAGGCTATGTAGCAAGGCAGCAAACTCGTATCCTCACATCCTCCACTTTAGCAATCCCAGAGGAAAAAACGAGTCTCTCCTGATAGCTCTGGCAGGAAAGACTCTGATTGGATGGGCTTGAGTTACATATCCATCTCTGAGCAAATCGCTGGGGCTACAGGCATGGTGTCACCTGATTGGCCAACCCTGGTCATGTGCTCACTCTTATGGCAGGAAGTAGGGAGAGGGTGGCAGAGCTGAATGAGCCTGATCTGAACCACATCCAGTGGCTTTTCTTTAAGAAAGAAGAATTCGATTGCCAGAAGAAATGGGAAAAGAAAGTGAGGGGTGGGGTGGGAGAGACAGACAAAAAACAAGCATCTGTTACAAAGTCTTTACAAAAGCCAGAAATTCCAGGGACTTGTGAAGGTTACTCCTCTGCCCCTGGCTTGTCTCAGCCCTGTACCTGGGCTGTGAAGACTCTGCCCCAGGTTATTGCCAAGGCCAGGCCCTTGTATTCTCAACAGAAATTTCCTCTGAGAATCAGTTCCTGGAATTCCATAGAGTTTTCCATCCCATGATTCTGTTTTATTCTCTGGCCTCAATGAGATGGGAAGAATGGGATAATGATGATTATACTCCCAGGAAAACTGAGATTCGAAAACCTAAATGACAATAAAGATAACTTCCTTTTATTGTTGGCTTTATTTCTATCATCTCATTTGATATGCTGGGACTTAGGTATTCTTTTCATTATTTCCCAGATAAGGAAACAGAAGCTATGAAAGATGGAGCTAAATTCTAAAAGATCATCCAGTTAGAAAGCGGGTTTTGAAAGGGACTTGAATCAAAGCCAATGTTCTTAACCCACAAATCACTCTGCTGAAGTGGTTACCTGTCAGACTGTAAAAGGCCAGCCACTGGGCCTCGCCACTCCTTGGCCCATCATTCTTCCTTCTTCACTATGATCTTGTCCTTCTGGGTTGGCCAGGGCAAGTGAACAAGGAGGGAGGCTGGGATGAGCATCCCATGAGCTTGTCCTCCATTATTCATTCATTCCTCAAATAAATTTTAGAGTATCTGCTATGAGTCAAGCACCATTCAATGAAGCTAGAGACTATAACAGTGAGCAAAACAAAGTTCCTGAAACTCATGGGGTTATATTCAAACGGAGGAGAGAGACATGATACAAAAATGCAAAGAGACATAATAAAATGTCTGATGGTGATAAGTGGTATGAAGAATAATAAAGCAGGGTAGAGGATAGAGAATGATGAAGGGCAGATGTAAGCATATGTGTGATAGAGACATTTGGGTTGAGATCTGTACGAAGAAAGGGAACAAACCGTGAAGTATCTAGAAGAGTGTTTCTGGTGGAAGGAACAGCAAGTGCAAAGGCCCTGAGGTGGGGATTTGATAGGCTGTTCAAGGAAAAGCAAGGAGGTATGTGGCTGGAGCAGAGTGGACAAGGTAGAGAATGAGAAGTAGTAGTAGGCGGGTTGGAGAGGTAACATGGGTCGGGGAGGGAGGGCAGATCATTCAGGCCCTTGAAGGCCACTCTAAGTTCTTCAGATTTTATTCGGAATGAGTTGAGAAGCCATAGGAGGATTTTGTGCAGAGAAGTAAAAGATATTTGCATTCTCTTGTGAAGATTTCCCTCTTCCTGGAGGCTAGTCCTCTCAGAAGCTTTTTCTAATGAATACAGAAGAGTAGGGAAGGTTGAGAGAGAAACAGAAGAATGAACTCCACTCACAACTGCTTCTCTGCCATGCAGTCAACCTCCACCTGGCCCAGCAGCAAGCTCAATATTGTCCTGCACAGCCGCAGGCTGTCTGTCACCATGGACACGGTGCTGCTGGGCTAGTTTGTAGTCCTTAAAATGGCTGGTTGCCTGTTTCCTGGGAGGACAGCCACACACCTGTGAGGCTGGGCCTCCTCCAGCTGAGTGGAAGTGAGTTCACGGAGGTGGAGGGAGGCACCAGAGGCCGGGGAGGGGCAAATCCATCCCAGGCATGTTCCCTGTGGCCCCTGCACTTCGGTGCCACATTCTCATCCCACTCTGGGCCCCCGGGTGATGTGATAAAGACGGCAGGGTCCAGAGAAGACCCACTTCAGGAGGCGATCCCCTCTAGAAGGGGAAGAATCCAGCCACCTGACACATGGGACGGAGACCCAGGGAATAGCAAATGCAAAGGTCTGGAAGCAAAAGAAGGGAAGAGCCAGAAAGACAGCATGTTCCAGAATCTGGTGAGGGAGAAGGGAGGAACAGGAGCCCAGGGCAGACAAGTAGGCGGGGGCCAGACCACAGGAAGAGTTAGAATTTGTTTCTCAATGCCATGGGAAGTCACCGAAAAGTGTTACACTGGGAAGTGAAGCCATTTGATTCATGTTTCTAAAAGCGCTCTCAGGCCACCGTGAAGAACATAAACTGTAGGGGGTGGGAGTGACAGTGAGGGGACCAGTGAGAAGGCTGCTGGAGTCACTCAGATGAGAGAAGATGGAGAATAGGACCAGAATGGGGCGGTGCAGCTGGAGAGAAGCGGGCAAAGCTGGGATATGTTTTGGAGGCAGAACTGATGGATTTGATAGGAGGTGGAAGATGACTCTAGCTTTCTCGGTGGATGATGACGCCTTTTACTGAGAGGAGGAAGACCAAGGAGAGGCAAGCTTGCTGGCTAACATAGCATTGTTAATTATGTCAAGCAAGCTATTAAAATACCCCAACTATACCATCTATCAGCATCCCTTCATCAATGTCTAAACCAAAATGTTAAAAAAGATGGATGCACATACTCTAAAAATACAAGCACGATCCTTTCAGACAACTGAATTTTGCTTTATGAAGAGCTTGCCTTGTTGTCCTGGTTTTCTCATTTCCCTGTGGGATGGTGGAGGCTTCTCTAAGCACCAGCTCTCATGCACCCATAGGCTTCTGGGTGCCAGGGCTCCAGCTCAGCCTCTCACCTGGGGCAGGAATCTCCTGGGTTCTTAGCACAGTGCTGGGAAGAGCAAGGACCAGATTATATGGATTATTCACAGGACTGCATGTGTGTCACCTGGCTGGTGTGCCAAATGCCAGAGAAAGGGAGGCAAAGGTGGGACTGGAGAAGCCAGCAGGGATCAGATTGTGAACAACCTTGAACTTCATCTTGAGGACACTGAGAAAGCATGAAGAGTCTTCCCCAGCCCACCATCAACATTTTATTATGAAAAATTTCAACCAGCCAGAAAACATTAAGGGTTTTTTGCTCATATTTTTGTTTGAGAGAGAGCTTTCTGCTTTCAATACGGTAACACCTACTGAGTACTTTTGAGCGCTTAGCATGGGCCAGGTTCTGTTCTTAGCTTGTGACATGTATTAGCCTGTTTCATCATCATAAATAATCCTACAAGACTGGTTCTTATAGTGGGAAATCATGATTTGAACAGCGTAACTATAGGGAACTTCCTGTGTTATGGGCTCCACCTCTCAACTATATGTCACAGCTTAATTTCCCAGCCTCCCTTGCAGCTAGGACATAGGCATGAGACCCAAGCTTTTCAAACATATGCACCATGCAACACTTTGGTACACAGGGAATAACATGAGGTGGTGAGTGTGAGCAGAATTCATCTTTAGGAATGTATGGAGGCAGGACCAGCCTTGACTTACACAATAGGGACCAGTTCCCTGGACCCCATGCTTCAGAGACCCCTCTTGGGCCCTCTGCTGGCTGCAAGCTTCCCCTGGAGGAAGAGGGGCTGTGTTTGTTTCTATTGCTGTGTAAGAAATTACCATACATCTAGCTGCATAAAACAACACCCGTGTATCAGCTCACAGTTCTATAGGTCAGTAGTGGGCATGATTGAAATCAAAGTGTCAGCTGGACTGAGTTCTAACCTTGGGGCTCTGGGGAAAAATTCACTTCGAAGCTCATTCTTGTTAGCAGAATTCAATTCCTTGCAATTATAGGACTGAGAGTTCTGTTTCCTTGCTGGCTGTGAGCCAGGGGCTGCTCTCAGATCCTAGAGGCCACTTGCATTCTTTGCCCTGTGGCCCTTTCCATCTTCAAGCCAGCAATGACACAATGAATTGTTTTCATGCTTCAAATCTCTGACTTTTCTTCTGGGATCAGCCAAAGAAAACTCTCTGCTCTTGAAGGGCTCATGTGATTGGGTCAGGCCTACCCAGATGATCTTCCTATCTTAAGGTCAATTGTATAATATAACCTAATGTTGGAAGTATATCCATCATACTCAAAGTTTGGGGGATTAGGTAGGATGTGAATGCCATGATACAGGAAATGTTGGGGTCATCTTAGAAGTCTGCCTGCCATAAGGGCAGAATGTGCTCATCCAGAGCTGCACTCCCCACATCCCACCAAGCTCTGGGTATGCAGGACCCCAGAATTCACTTTCCAAATGGCCCTGAACCTCTTTGTGGATTTATCCTCTTGAGAGATGACCATAGCACCCGTGGGCATGCTTCTAAGACCAAGGGGTGTCCAAGGGGATGCTGTATGCAGGTGGAGGGTATGGAGGGAGTTTGGCCATGCAGTGCAGGGCATCCACACACACGTACATGAGGCCCCTCACAGAGCTGGAAGGAACCAGAAGTGAGATGAGAAGGGGCGTGGGCTATGGGCCGGGGTCCCTTCAGCCAGTGCTTCCACATTCCAGCTCAGAATCCTGAGGAGTCTAAGAATTCTAAATTTGAATCAGGTTGTAATGAAGGTATGTCAAAGTAGACAAGAGGGCACATTTTATTTTAAGTCAGTTATGATTTTAAATGTTTAACGTGGTATATGGGCCTCCACTTGTTCTCTTGCCCAGGTGTTAGTTTCCTGTGGCTGCTATGACAAATAACCACAAACTTGGTGACTTCAAACAACAGGCTGGCCCTGTTGCCTAGTGGTTAGGTTTCATGTGCTCCTCTTCAGTGGCCTGGGTTCAGTCCCCATGTGCGGACCTATACCACTCGTTGGCAGCCATGCTGTAGTGGCAACCCACATACAAAATAGAGGAAGACCGGCTAATAGATGTTAGCTCAGGGCCAATCTTCCTCAAGCAAAAAAGAGGAAGATTGGCAACAGATGTTAGCTCAGGGCCAACCTTCCTCACCAAACAAACAAACAAAAAAACCCAATTTATTCTCTCACAGTTCTGGAAGCCAGACATCTAAAATCAGTACCACTGGGCCAAAATCAAGGTGTCAGCAGGGCCACCTTCCCTCCAGAGGCTCTAGGAAAGAAGCCTTCCTTGCCTCTTCCAGCTTCTGGTGGTTGCTGGTGTTCCATGGCTTGTGGTTGCCTCACCCTGATCTTGGAGGCCAGTATCTTTGTCTCTACTCCATCTTCACAAAGCTCTCTCCTGTGTGTATGTGTGTGTGTGAAAGCCCCCTCTGTCTCTCTAAGGACACATGTGATCACCCACTTGGATAATCCAGGATAATCTCATCATCTCAAATCCTCAATCACATCTGCAAAGACCCTTTTCCCAAATAGGGTACCATTTACAGGTTTTAGGGCCTGATAGCTCTGGGGCCATCATTCAGCCTATTATCAAAGGGGAGGCCCCAGTAGCATCCAGCTCATTGGAGAATGGCAGTGACTGAGGTCCTGGCTCTCATTCCCAAACATTATTGGCATGAGCTGTCCCATGTTTGAGTTCCCACTTTAGGGCTTAGCAGTGGCTGGCAGTCTTTTCTCTGGAATAGTTCCTGTTCCCTGGGTGTTATTCCTGACTGTGTGGTGTCTAAGTGAGCCTGGTTTTTGGTCCTCCATGAGATTGTATGAACTGCCTAACATCCTTTCAAAATCTCCTTCTTCCTTTATTTTTTAACAACTTTTTTGAGGTATAATTTGTATATTGTAAAATCACCCACTTTAAGCATACACTTCAATGATTTTTAATAAATTTGCCAAGTTATGCAACCATCACCACAATCCAGTTTTTGAATATTATATCACCCCAGGAAGATCCCTTATTCCCATTTTCAGTCACTCCCCATCCCACTCCCCAGACCCAGTCAACCACTAATCTACTCTCTACCTCTACAGATCTCCCTTTTCTAGACAATCTTTCTTCTTAAACTTGGCAGAATGATTTCTGTTGTTTAGAACCAGAAATCCTGCCCAATAGAATATTAATATCCCCTTATGATAGAAGAAGACATGATGACACAGAAAGGTTAAGTGACTGACAAAAGGTCGTGTCGCGAGTAAGAGGGAGAGTGGTAGAGTGGTAGTAGTAACACACAACCCAAGCATGTCACTCCAGAGTCCAAGCTCTTACTGAAGTAATGTAGAGAATGGAGGCGATAGGAGTACAAGTGGAGGGAGATAGACCATTTAGGAGGCTATGGGGTAGTCCAGGTGAGAGTTGATGGTGACCTGGACTGAGCAGGTGACAGTGGTAGAGAAGTAGATGGATCTGAATAACACTAGGAAGATAAAACAATAGGATTTGACAAATTGAATGGATGAGGGGGAATGAGGGAAAGGATGAGTTAAGGAGTATGCCATGTCTCTGGCTTGGGCAATTGGTGGGTGGTGGAAGAACTTATTGGCATAGGAAATGTGGGAGAAAAAGCCCATTTGGAGAGGAAGATGAAGTCAGAACTGAAGGCATTGAGTTTGACATATTTATGGGACACACAAATGTAGATGCTTAGTGGGTAGTTGGATATATGGATCTGGAGCTGGAGATATAGATTTATATATCACCAGCATATACATGGCAACTAGAACTATGGAAGTAGCTGCAACTGATCAGCAAGAGACAATGTAGATCTAGGGCTGGCCCCGTGGCCGAGTGGTTAAGTTCGCGCGCTCCGCTGCAAGCGGCTCAGTGTTTCGTTGGTTCGAATCCTGGGCGCGGACATGGCACTGCTCATCAAACCACGCTGAGGCAGCATCCCATATGCCACAACTAGAAGGACCCACAACGAAGAGTATACAAGAGTATACAACATGTACCGGGCGGCTTTGGGGAGAAAAAGGAAAAAAATAAAATCTTTAAAAAAAAAAAAAAGAGACGATGTAGGTGAGAAGGCAAGAGGGCTTTGAATAGACCCTGAGGAATGCTAACCTTTAAGTGATGGGAAGCACAGAAGTCCCCGAAGGATTATGAGAAGGGATGGTCATAGAGATCCAAAGAAAGTCAGGAGAAGTGGATTCCAGGAAGCTACGGGAAGAAAGGGAGGGAGGTGGTGCATGGTCATTGGCGTCAAATGCTGCTGAGAGTTCCAGGAAGATCAGGTCTGTGGCATGTCTATTGGATTTAGTGATGATGACGTTGTTGTTTACTTGGCAAGAGAGGCTTTGGAGAAGTGATGGGGGCGGTAACTAGACTGGAGTGGGCAGAGGAGTGAATGCAGATGCGGAAACGGATGTGGTGACTCACTCTTTCAAAGGACTTGGCTACAAAGGAGAAGAGAGGCATCCAGTGGTGGTAGGAGAAGAATGTCGGGGTTCAGGGAGGGTTTATTTTTAAGATGGGAAGTGATGTTAAAAAGCAGATGGAGAGAAGACCAGAGAGCAAGAGATGATGAGATAAATAGAAATTATCATCATAGTCATCGTCATCACTGTCACTAACAACCACAAGGAAAGCCTGTTCTGTTCTGGGATTGCTCTAATTGTTAGACATTTCCTCCTTATACTAAGTGAAAATCTGTCTCCCTGTAATTTTCCCCTTTGGTTAGAGTTCTGTTCTGTGGTCCCTCTTCTACTTGACACTCTTCAAATAACTACACCCTCCTACTGCATTTCTCCTCTTCAAAATAATAGCTCTGATCCCTCCAGCCATGTGCCTCCAACACTGTGTCCAGACCCTTTGCTTTCTCAGCCAAGCCCACACAACCACTCTTGTTTGTCAAGGCCCTCTTAAAAGGCAGTGTATGCACTCTTGCTTTGCTGGTGGAAGTATGAAATGCTTTGACCTTTTGTGGTTTGGCAAAATGAATTGAGATATAGAATGTGCACATCCTTTGACCTAGAAATTCATCTTAAGGATTTAACACCTTAGATGTAAAAAGATTCTTGTGCAAGTACATGCCTGACAACATAGAAGAGGAGGGTCGAGAGGCAACGAAGTATAGTGCTTAAGAGAATAAACTGAGCCTCAGTGAGGAAAGACTGAATGCTTCCCCCACAGATCAGGAAGAAGACAAGGATGCCTCTTTTCACCACTGCTATTCAACATTGTACTGAAAATTCTAGCCAGGGAGGGCAGTTAGGCTTGAAAAAGAAATAAAAGGCATCCAAATTGGAAAAGAAGAAGTAAAACTATCTTTATACTCAGGTGATATGATCCTATTTATGGAGAATCCCAAAGAATTCACAAAAAAATTGTTAAAGATGGGGCCAGCCCCGTGGTGGCGTAGCGGTTAAGTTTGTGCGCTCAGCTTTGGTCGCCCAGGGTTTGCCGAGAGGAGGATTGGCAGCGGACATTAGTGCAGGGTTAATCTTCCTCAAAAAAATATTAAAAAATAAAATTTTTTTTTTAAAACTTGTTAAAGTTAATAAACCAATTCAGTAAAGTTTCAAGGTACAAGATCAACACACAAAAATCAGTTGTGTTTCCATACACCAGCAATGAGCAATCCAAAAAAGGAATTAAGAAAACAATTCCATTTACAATAGCATCCAAAAGAGCATAGGCTGTGGAGCCAGTGTTGCTACTTACTGTGTGTCTTAGTCTGTTCGGGCTGCTATAACAAAATATCACAGACTGAGCGGCTTATAAACAACAGAAATTTATTTCTCCCACTTCTGGAGGCTGGAAGTCCAAGATGAAGGCACTGGCAGATTCACTGTCTGGCGAGAACTTGCTTCCTGGTTCACAGACGGCTGTCTTTTTGCTGTGTCCTCACATGGTGGAAGGGGTGAGGGGTTTCTGGGGCCTCTTATATAAGGGCATTAATCCATTCATGAGGGCTCCACCCTCATGACCTAATCACCTCCCAAAGGCCTCACCTCCAAACACCATCACATTGAGGGCTGGGTTTCAGCATATGAATGCTGGGGGTCACAAACATCCAGGCTATAGCATTCTGTGAACTTAGGCTCATTCCTCTAAGCCACAGTTTGCTCAGCTAAAAGGTGGGTGTAATACCAGTGCCTTCCTTACAGGTTTGTTTTGGGGAGGTGAGGATTGGAAGAGTTAATATGTTACTAAACTACGCTTAGAGGAGTGCTTGACACATAGTAAAAGCGATATCAGAATTACTGAAAAAATGTTTACGATAGGGAAAAACCAAACAAAAGTTCCAGTTAAGTATCCATCAGTAAGAGCCTGGCTGGTGAATTATCACAACTTACCTCTTAGCTTGAACCATATGGACCTGCCAATATCCTACTGTTTAGCGCCACAAAGTGGGTAATTTCTTACATTCCAATCTAAACACTAGAATACTCTGTAACCATTAAAAATGATTACCTATCATAAATCTATCTCTATCATGAATTTATCATTACAGTTGTAGAAGAATTAATAACATATGATTCAGTAGAAATAGCAAGTTATAAAAAAGCATGTAGAGTGTGGCCATGTTTGTGTGTCCAGCTCTCTAGAAGTTACTCTCAAAGTTTCAAGTTTAACCTCTCAGAGGGAAAATGTTGGAAGCTTTTCATGTTCTTTGTGCTTTTCTGTGAAATTTACACCTTTACAACAACAAAAGGGATTTTCTTTAAAAATGTGGCTCATAAAACCTGAACACGGGGCTCCTATTGCTGCCTGATCAGGGCATAGGTCACTGGGCCTAGCACTACCCAGAGCGGAATATTCTACTCTCACTGAAGCTTAAGACAACACTAGTTTGTTGTGTTTTTTTTTAATCTGGATGATATAACACAACCGTCACTTCATACAAGCTTAAGGTTTTCTAAAATTTTCCAGCCTCTTTAACATAAACCTCTGCCAATTTGCGTGGTCCATAGTTTGTATGTGCATAATTGAGCTTTTGAGCTCAAGGCCAGGACTTTACATGTATCCATTATATTTCCTCTAATTGGTAAACATTAACCAATAGATTAGGACTCACTCCCTACTCTCCATATAGTAGAATGTGTAGAAAGTATTGTGTTCCGGAGTGGGAGTTTTTCGAACGAGACAGAGACAGAGTTTGGGAAGTATGGAAAGAGAGTTTGGGAAGTATGTGCTAGATGACGGAGAAGGACGAGAGCTAAAGGGAATTAGAAGTGAAGATGATGTCTTAGTCAAGCTGTGGGTGACAAGAAACTGAAACCCCCTCAGGTGAGCTCAAGGAAAGCTGGGGTAGGGTGGAATGGGGGCTCTTATACAGCTACAGCAGGCTTACTATATTGTGGTTGGCTGAAGAATGGCTCCCCCAAAATCTCTGTGTCCTAATTCCTGGCACCTAATTGCCGGTGAATAGGTTATCTTACATGGCAGAAGCCACTTTGCAGATAAGATTAAGTTCAAGGTCTTGAGATGAGGAGATTGATGATCTGAGTGGCCCCAGTGTAATAATAAGGACAAGAGTCTTTATAAGAGGGAGGCAAGAGGGTCAAAGTTAGAAAAAGGAGATGTGACAACAGGAGCTGAGGTTGGAGTGACGTGGCTACGAGCTGAGGAGTGCCAAGGCAGCCTCTAGAAGCTGGAATAGGCAAGGAACAGATTCTGTTATGGAGCCTCTAGAAGGAAGCAGCCTTGTCGTGAGCTTGGTTTTAGCCCTGTAAGACTGATTTTAGGCATCTGATGCCCAGAACTGTAAGAGAATAAATTCATGGTGTTTTAAGCCACTGAAGTCACGGTAATTTGCTACGACAGCAATAGGAAACTAATACAATTGGTATTTAACTTTCCACGGGGGTGCTGTGCTTTCTTCTCAGCATGCGTCTTGTTGCCCTTGGCCCTTTGCTGGCCTCCCACCACAGCTGAGTGGACCAGGGAGGGACATAATCAGATTCACCTCCTGGGATTTTAAATACAAGAAGCAGAGGCTGCAGGCCCCACTTCTCCAAGAAGCACAGCGGGCACAGTGCCCAGGGCCCACAGTTCTTCTAGGGGCTCACGAAAATGTCTATTGGCCCTGGGTTGGGCGTGAGTTAACCAGATTCGAGGGCAGTTCATTCTCAGGTCCCGTCCTTCCGCTTCAGTGTTACCTTTGCTCCGTGAGCCCAGGCGCTGTGAGGGAGAGCCGGGCTTTGCTGAGGGGACTTCCTCCCCACGGTGCTTTGAGGACCCTCCCGCCATGCTGGCATGCAGCCAACCCCCCCTGAGGTGCCATTACAAGACTGTGAAAGCCATTCATAGTCAGAACACGTGGCTCGGGACTCTGAAGAACCTCTTTATGGTGGGCTCCTTCGTCTACATCTGGTGAGTTGAGTGCAGTGTGCCAGCCTGAGGGCTCCAGGGCTGATCTCGCTCTCCCTCCTTCCCTCCTCCCCTGGCCCCCCACAGCCAGACTCCCTGTGAGTGCCCAGGCTTCTCTCATGTTAGCCCTCTTCCACCTTCCCAGACTCTCTGCAGCGTTCCTCTCCGCCAGCTTAACCTACTCATGCTACAGGGCCCAGCCAAACCCCACCTCCTTCATGCTCGTTTGCTCCAGGCACCAGTGGTTTTGCATCTTCTGAACACACAGAATTGTAGCTTCTTGGAGCCGAAAGGTCGTAGAGATTAGGGAGCCAGGCAGTTATCCTCTCGTTCAGGGACTAAACCCACAGCCCAGAGGGATGGCATGGCTTGTTTGAGTCACCAAGCGAGTTGGGAGAGAGCTGCTGGGATGGTCATTAGAATGTTCTTTCCATGGGGCAGGATACTGCAAACTCTGTTTCTTTTCCTCTTCTTTCCTTTGATGCAGCTCTGAAGCATTTTCATTCTTAAAATGATATATTCATTACTACACAAAGACAAGTTTTCTGATTTATAAGAGGGTTGGATTCCATTAAGACTGACCTATAACATGTTGTGCATTCTGGAATGAATAAGAGAGATCAGAATTGAGCTTCCCAAATGGTGGGCCAAACTGACCCAGTGTTATTCTGGGAGAATGTTGCAATATCTAACATGAAGAAACATTGCGCATACCATGAACATGTTGTGAGGCTAGGCTGAAAGATATTGTTGCATGTTTGTCTATGGAATCATATTTAATAACTCTGTCTCATATATGCTGATTGGATCTCAGATCTGGATCTCCAGCCTTAATGTCTTTCTTCATGAGCTTTATTGGTTAGTGAATGTTACAGAAGTACTAAAATATGTTGAGAATACTATAGTAAACACTCAAGTACCACCATCCGACTTAAGAAACAAAACACTGCTAATCCAGTTTTAGCTCCCAGCAAACCCAGCGTTTATCCTATTCCCTTTCTTCACCCCCATAAACACCATCCTGAATTTGGTGTTTGTCATTCTATGTTTGTTTTCTATAATATGTCTGTATCTATAAAAAATATTTTTCCTTTTTTTATTGAGATGAAATTCATATAACATAAAATTAGCCATTTTAAAGTGAACAAGTCACCGGCATTTAGTGCCTTCAGAATGTTGTGCAACCACCACCTCTGTCTAATTCCAGAACAATTTCGTCACCCCAAAAGGAAACCCCACACCCATAATGCAGCTACTTCCCATTTTCCCCTTCCTTCAGCCCCTGTCAACCATCAGTCTACTCTCTGTCTCTATGGATTTACCCATTCTGGACATTTCATATGAATGGAATCATAGACTATGTGATATTGAATGTCTCTCTTCTTTCACTTAACATCATGTTTTGAGGTTCATCCACAGCACAGCACATCTCAGTACTTCATTCCTTTTTATGACTGAATAATACTCCATTGTATGGATAGATCACATTTCGTTTATCCGTCCATCTACCAATGGACATTTGGGTTGTTTCCACCTTTCGGCTATTGTGAAGAGTGCTGCTATGAACATGCATGGACAGGTATTTGTCTGAGTATATAATATTGTTTTGGATTTCTTTAAACTGTATATCATACTGCAGCATGCTTTGTCTGCTCAACATTATGTTATTTCCATGTTGATATAAATAGCTCTTCTTTCATTTTCACTGCTATAGAGTGTCCCATTGTATGAATCCAACAATTTATTTAGCCACTCAGTGTTTGAGGACATTTAGGTTACTCAGTTTTCCCTCTTACAAAAAATGCTGCCATAAACATTCTTGTATCTAACTCCTTGGGCACAGGTATGGGATTTCTCTAGGGCGTACATCTAAGAGTGGAACTGCTGGGTCATACGGACTGCTCTTCTTCGAATGTACTTCATCTTGCCAAAGAAACTCTTAATTATTCAGGGAAATGGGAGACAGGGAAAACAGATAAATTGGGGTGCAATCTACCATTTTTAATTATTAATTTCACTTTCTCTCTTTCTTCCCTCTACCATAATAATTTAGAATCATATTCTAAAGAAGGTATTAACAACTAATGAACTGACCGAAAGGCAGGAAACCAGAGGCAGAGCCCTATATTATGCATGAATAAGTATAGCACATGGTTACAAGGTCTGGCTCTGGGCTATAAGGTAAACCAGTGGAGCGTCTCAGTTCTGCCATTGACTATCTGTGTAACCTTGGGCAAGTTCCTTTACCTCTCTGAGCCCATTCCCTCATCTACAAAAGAGCCATGATTACAGGAACTATCTCCTCTTGTTGTTGTGAGGATTAAAGGAGATGATGCATGTAGAGCACTTGGCACAGACTAAGTGTTCAATAAAGGGTAACTGCTATTATCAATTATTTATATACTGGTGGGTGTTCTTGGAAAACAGGTGGCTGACCTGCTGGACACACTCTTAGATAGGTGCTGATGTTCTACTGAGACCCCAGGACAACACTGGTGGACCAACCTGGGGCTGGACTTCGGTATTTCAGAAGCTGTCCTGTAAATTAGGATCTGTATTAGGCAATATTAGAAGTTGGTATTGGGGGCAGTAGTTTCCAGGTAGTGAGCATTCAGTGCTAAGGAGTTTGCATGCTGTCGACCTAAATAAAGAGGTAAACTGAGGCAAGCTTGAAATTGTCAAAGAGCTGAGTTTATTTGTAAATAACAGAGGAACTGCAATTTGGGACATGCAAACTGTAGGAAGCTACAGGCGAGTCCGTTGAGGGTTTGGGGTAGGCTGCACTTATGGGCAGGGAATGTAAAGGGGGAGAGTTCAGTTGGAGTCTGTTGAAATCAAAAACAAACGGAGATCTTGCCATTTGTGACAACATGGATGGACCTAGAGTCCACTCACGCAAAGTGAAATAAGGCAGACAGAGAAAGACAATTACCATATGATTTCACTTATATGTGGAATCTGAAAAACAAAACAAATGAACAAACAAAACAGAAACAGACTCACTCATAGAATCGGAAAACAACCCGGGGTTACCAGAGTGGGGAAGCGGTGCGGAGGTGAAATAGGGGAAGGACATTAACAGGTACAAACCACCAGTTATAAAGGGAATGACCCATGGAGACGCAACATACAGCATAGGGAATATGGCCAATAATCTTGTAATAACTTTGCATGGTGACAGATGGTAACGACTTATCGTAATCATTTCGTAATGTATATAGATATCTAATCATTATGATGTACACCTGAAACTAATAGGATATTGTACGTCAATTATACTTCAATAAAATACAGCATGCCAAGCTAGGATTTGACTAGAGGAAGTCTTCAGCACCTGCATCCAAAACCACTGCATTGTGCCTCCCTGGAGAAAACCATTGATGCTTTTTTGTGTCTGCCATTTAGCTTTGCCTTGGTGAGTGACAAGCGGTACCAGCGGAAAGAGCCTCTAATCAGCTCTGTGCACACCAAGGTGAAAGGAATAGCAGAGGTGAGAGAGGAGATTATAGAGAGCGGAGTGAAGAAGGTGGTGCAGAGCGTCTTCGACACCGCAGACTACACCTTCCCCCTGCAGGTGAGCACCTGTCAGCATCCTCCCAGGACTCGCCCCCTTCCCCTGGGACCTAGAGCCTCACTCCAGAAAAACATTGGCCCTATTTAAAAAGCTCTGTGAAAATCCCAACTGAGAAAACCTAAAAATTGCAAAATTGGGTCAGATCCAGCAGCTCAAAGGAGATGATTCCTTGCTTTATCAAGTCCTACAGGGTTTCTCAAAATAGCAGTGTGCCCTAGTGCATTTAAAACACGATTTGATTCACTCACGCTTGATTTATGCACAGCTTTTTAGAAGCAGGGCCATCAAGTCTGCCTAGATTCAGAAGGGCAAAGAACTTTCTGCCTAGACAGAACCAGCCATTCTATATCATTTGCGCGGCATTTTATCAACAAAAAATGTCTCTAGGAAAACACTTTGGATAAGATTTTGCACAAAGGAAGGATATAGACGACAAAGAAAGGAAGGGTATGGATCACAGAGAAAGGGCATGTGACTGTCTAAATTTGCAAAGGGAGAAAATGAAAGTCGAATTGTCAAAGAGGAGAAATGGAAGTGGGACTGAGAACACCCGAGAACAGATGTGGGGCGGGAGGGAAAAGAGGGCACATGTGCAGCCCCTGGGAGCTGGAATGCTTTGCAAAACCATAAAACCCAAGCTGCTATCTGTTTGTTTCTAACAGTGGGTCATTAAAATCTCCAGCTATTTCCCAGGTGGCGAGATGCCCTATTGCCCTTTAATTAAAGTCCTGGATAATCTGAACAGCGTTCTGATGGAAGCCCACACCCCACCTCCGCCTCCCCAGGTCTCTTGAGTTGCAATTTAACAGGATTTTACTGTGTCCAAAAAAATGAAAAGGCTGCTTTTGAGGCTGGAATGGAAAATGAATAGTCAATCAGTTTGAATGTTCCTTTCTCTCCCTCGGCTCAGCAGGGCGGCTAGTCCAGCTTTCATATTAAGTCCTTGGCGTAGTCCGAGTTGCTCCTGGACCCTGATTTCTACACTGAAGCTCAGAAGAGTGGGAAGGTTCGCCCCCAGGCACTCAGCAAAGTGGATTATTATGATTAAGTAGTTCTGTTCTCAAAGCCTTGCATTTGCCTTCTCTCCTTTTCTCTGCAGGGTAACTCCTTCTTTGTGATGACAAACTTTCTCAAGACAGAAGGCCAAGAGCAGGGGTTGTGTCCCGAGGTAAGGAGGGGACCCAGAGTGGTTGGACAGGTGACAAGAGTTCCTGGAGGAGGCACGGGTCAGAGGAAGATCATGAGTAGAGGCTATTTTCACACCTATGTCATGTTCTGGTTTCCTAAGACTTGCCATTAACCCGCTCCCATGAAAATGGGCAGTTGAATATGCATAAACCAAGTCATCTCGTTTCTCTTCTCCTTATTCTGTCCTCAGCACTGAGACCTGACTGACCTCGTTTTCTCAGGCCAGGACAGAGTAACTGGCATCCCTTATTTCCATGTTTCCTGCGGAGCCTCTGTGCTTGTCTGCTTCACTCAGTTCTGCAGCCACAGGGTTGCTCGGAGCAGGCCCCCTGCTCACCACCCCAAGGGCCCTCCCTGAAAGTGGTCCCTGGCTGCCCTGACATCTGCTTTTTAGATTTTTATTTCTTCTTCTTTTTTATCGGGATATAATTCACATACCATAAAATCCACCATTTAAAGTGTACAATTCAGTAGTTTTTAGTGTATATTCACAATGTTGTGTGCATCACTGTCTAATTCCAGAACATTAGCATCACCCCAAAAAGAAATCCCGTACCCATTAGCAGTCACTCCCCATCCCCTCTTGCCACAGCCCCTGGCGACCACTGATCTACTTTCTGTCTCTATGGATTTCCCTATTCTGGACATTTCATATAAATGGAATCATACAGTATGTAGCCTTTTGTGTCTAACTTTCTTCACTTAGCATCATGTTTTCAAGGTTCATTCATACTGTAGCATGGGTCAGTTCTTTATTCCTTTTTATGGCTGAATAATATTCCATTGTATAAACGTACTACTTTTTATTTGTCCATTCATCAGTTGATGGATATTTGGGCTGTTGCCACTTTGTGGCTACTGTGAATAGTGCTGCTATGAACACCTGAGTACAGGTTTTTGTGTGGACATAGACGCCCACTTGTCCATATCTTAGGGACACACGTTGCTTACTCCCCACTATCCTGTCCTTCTCCCTGCAGTATCCCACCCGCAGGACGCTCTGTTCCTCTGACCGGGGTTGTAAAAAGGGATGGATGGACCCGCAGAGCAAAGGTATGTTCTGTTTCTTTTCTGTGATCCCAGGGGTGGACTGTCTGGCATCTTGGTGACATTCGCAATGCCCTAAAGTTCAGATCTTTAGCTCTGGCTCTCAGCTGCCTTCTTCCACCATCATCAGGCCACGGGAGAGCGTGTGTCCCCTGCATGACTCGGCTCTGCCCCCAGAGGACCAGCTGCAATGAATGCGACTCTAATTCCTCATTGAGGGCAGCTCCTGAAAACCTCCAAGAATTAGCACCTACAGGGTTCTAACCGATAGAAAAACCACATGGTAATCGAAAATCTAATTGATAAAAAATACTCATCTCAGTATTCTAAACTTTCCCTCTTGAATTTCCCCAAAGGTTGAGGAACATGAATTGTACCCTGAGGTCACGTGGGTGCAATACTCGTATTAACCTGCAGAATTTCCATATCTCTTGTTTTAACTTGAAGAGGCACATGACAATTAAAAAATTACCACAAAAAAGAAAAAACCATCAGTGCTTATAACATACACACACACAAAAAGGCACATGAATGTGACATTCTGTTCCATAACACGTGTGTCTGAGTTGGTATAGAGATCATTTTAACATTACTTACTATTTAACATTACAGTCCCACCCGGAAATCTGTTAATGACATTGATGCTCCAGGACAAGGTGCCACGTTTATTCCGTGGCTTTGCACCTCCTTGGTACATACTGTAGACCCCTAGAGGGACTCGGATAACCATTTAGAAACCAAGTTCTAGTCCATTTATACCAAGTGAGAGAATGCACCCTGTTCATCTCCCCTCTCAGGCATCTTTTCTTGCATCCATGGTCTTTCCGTGTTCTCTCTGATGCTTATTTTAAAAAGCTTACCATTTGATGTGTTGCTTGCTTGGTTTGCCTTATGTAAGTTTGTGGTTCAGATGGGGTTTCCTGGAAACGGACATTACTTAGGTTGAAAAGCATAAATAGTCTTGTGCTTGGGTTGGGTTAATGACATGCCTCCTGGAGAGTTTCCTCCCCACAGTTCTTTCACACATCAAGTGCTTCTACCACCCCTTGACCCTCACAGGAATCCAGACCGGAAGGTGTATAGTGTATAAAGGGAACCAGAAGACCTGTGAAGTCTCTGCCTGGTGTCCCATCGAGGCAGTGGAAGAGGCCCCCCGGTGAGTTGCAGGCTGGGGACAGACACGGTGGCCCTCAGCAGTGCACAGATGAGGCCTTGCCAGGTGTTGCTCTGGATTCCTTTCTCAGCAAACTCCTGCAAAGTCCTGGGTCCTAATAGCTTGGTGACTCACTGCCAGCCACACCTGTGATGGTCTCTGGGAGGGCCATGCCAGTTGTAAAAATATTGAAATATTTCTGTACCAGCTGGGAAATAGCTATCACCCAAAGCACTATTGGGTGCTCCTGCCCCCCTGGCTGTCCTAGCACCTTCCAGGGCACCTCTGGTGCTACAGTGGCGTCCATTCTGACTGGTCAGTGTCCATACTGAGTGATTAAGAATAGGAAGGTGGGAGGGAGGAAAGGGAAAAGGAAGGAAGGGGATGGGAAGGAAAGAGAAGGAAAAGGAAGAGAAAGGAAGGAGGGCAGGAAGGGAAGTCTGCTTAAATTAAATGGCCACAGTGACATACAGATTTGGTGGTCCCCTGTATTGATTATTTTCTTTACCACACAAGGTTGGGCTCAGAAGGCAGAAATTACTGTTAAATCACAGAAACCATAGGGACTGCTGCATTTCTGAAGAGGACAAAAAGACCTAGATTCAAATCCTGGCTCTAACACATCCTTGCTGTGTGACCTTGGGCAAGTGGCATAACCTCTGTGAGTTTCAGTTTCCTCATCTGTGAAATGAGGATAATAACTGCACCGACCACACGGAGCTCTTGTGAGAATTTAATAAAATGATACTTGTACAGTGATTGTAAAGTGAGCCGTGTGCTTGGCTTATAGTAAAGTGCTCAGTAACACACACATACACGCAGAGACACACTGACAGATACACACACACGCACAGACGTGCACACAAATGATCTGCCCGCAGAAGTGTGGTGGTTCTAGACCAGCACTGTCCACCTGTACCTGTCCTGTCCAATACAGTAGCCACTTGCCACATGTGGCTGTTGAGCACTTGAAATGTGGCTACTGCAACACAGCAACTGAATTTTTAATTCACTTAAATTTCAATTTAAACAGCCATACATGCCTAGGGGATGCAAATTGGAGAGTACAGCTCTAGATGAATGTGACTCAGGACCACATCATCAGCATCTATGGGGCAAAGAGAAGACCACCCAAAAAGCTGACTTTTTAGAAGGTTCAGGCAAAGGTTCCCCACGTCAGGGTGGGAAGCACTAGGCAGTGTCAGCCTGTCTGGCCCTCCGTCATTAAGGGCACCACCCAGGTTCATTTCTAGGTCAGGGAAGTTTCTTTGTCGCAGAAGGAATTGCCCAAGGCCTGGTTGGGACCTCGACCTACACTCAAGTAGTCTGTTTCAAGGCCAGGGGCCTCTTGATTGCCTGTGGTTTTCAGTCCAGGTTCTGCCACAAACTTATTCAATAAATACTGTGCATCTCCATTGTGCTGGTCACAACCTTGGGCAAGCAACGCCCTGAACTGCAGTTTTCTCATGTCTTACATGAAGGGGTTTAATCGTTCATTCAACACACCCATCACCACTTTACATCCCCAGTGCCCCGCCCCATCCTCAGTACAATAAATATTTACTGAATGAAGGGATGGATGGATGGTGAGTGAACCTTCCTGCAGTCTAGAATTTGTGCTCCTCTAACTCATCGAGAATTTTACGCTACTCGGAGCCTCTAGAGAATGACTGATAGAGTCAGCTACGTGTGTGTGGCCCTGTGCTAAAGGCTGGGGACGCCAAAATAAGAAAATTACTGTCCCGGCCCTGAAGGAATACCAAGCCTGTTAGGAAAAATACAAACAGGGCTGTGCTGGAGCTGGCTCGTACCAGCTCTGAGCCAATTATGCTCATCCCTTCACAACTCCAAGTTCAGTGATGTCCCATTAGTAGCTTGAAATCGGCGTGATGGGAGTATTTATATCACAATAATCAGTAAATGCTACATCTCAGGGCTTGTTTTTTATTCCTGGAGAGCTGGTTATTACATATTTACCAGCACACCGCTGCACATATCTAATCATATAAACATATAATTACATCAGAGAAGTGTTATAATAAATACCGTGAGGTCTCAAGAAGGGAGAAATTATTCCTGGAGAAGCTGGAGAATTTTAGATGGTTTGGCCAACTAGATTGCATTTCTCTTCACTCATCACAATGACCCAGACAAGAAACCAGAAGCCTCTGGTCCCACTGGCCCACTGTTCTCTCTCTCAGGCCTGCGCTCTTGAACAGTGCTGAAAACTTCACTGTGCTCATCAAGAATAACATCGACTTCCCTGGCCACAATTATACCACGTAAGTGCCTAGAATGTCTGGCTGTATTAGTTGTCTACTGCTGTTGGACAAATAACCCCCAAATTTAGAAGCTTAAAACTACAAACAATTATCATCTCACAGTTTCTGAGGATCAGGAATCTGGGAATGACTTCGCTGGGTGGTTCTGGCTCAGGGTTTCTCAGGTTGCATGTAAGCTGTCAGCCGGAGCTACAGTCATCTCTGGGCTTGACTGGGCCTGGAGAATCCTATTCTGAGCTCGCTCATGCAGTTGTCTGCAGGTGGGCTCTGTTCCTTACCACGGGGACCTCTCCCTAGGAGTGCTTGAGTGTCCTTAGGACATGGTGCCTGGCTTCCCCCAGAGCAAATGACCCAAGAGGGACAGAGAACAAGCAAGCAAGACAAGAATCATGATAGAAGCCACAGTCTTTTACAACCTAATCTTGGAAGTGACACACCACCACTTCTGCCATAAGCTATTGGTTACAAAGACCAACCCTGGTACAATGTGGTAGGGGACTACACACGGGTGTGAATCCCAGGTGGGGGCGGATCATTAGGGCACCTCATGGAGCCCAGCTACCACACTGCCTCACACCTATGAAAGAGATGGATCCTCGTTTTCAATGGAGATGTTTGTTTGCTTTTCATTATGTGCAGGAGAAACTTCTTGCCAGGTTTAAACATCACTTGCACCTTTCACAAGACTCAGAATCCACAATGTCCCATTTTCCGACTAGGAGATATCTTCCGAGAAACAGGAGATCATTTTTCAGATGTGGCAATTCAGGTTGGTGGTGCCTTTGTACCATGAGGTGTGGGGGTGTGTGTTGGGAGATGAAAGACGTCAAATAGGCAAGAGGCTGGACCCCTGGGTCTTGATAAAGTGGCTCCCTTTATTGAGCATGTAGTAAATCCACGGCTGATGCCAAAGACTTTCCCTGCATTACCTCATCTAATCCTATAACAACCCTATGAGTGAGATACTTGGTGTATTAGCTTCCTGTGGCTGCTGGAACAAATTACCACAAACTTAATGGCTTAAAACAACACACATTTTTTTCACACTTCTGGAGGTGAGAAGTTCAAAATCAGTTTCACTGGGCCAAAATCAAGATATCAGCAGGTATCCACCTTAAACCTATACAGTGATGTATGTCAATTTTTAATAAAACTGGGGGGAAAATAAAAAATAAATCTCAGCAAAAATCCATAAATGCCAACCTAAAATATTAAAACATGTTAATAAAATATCCCCCACCCCCCAAAAAAAAGGTATCAGCAAGCCCATGCTCCCTCCAGAGGCTCTAGGGGAAAATCCATTTCCCTGCCTCTTCTCCCTTCTAGAGCTTCATTCATTGCATTTCTTGGCTCACAGCCCCTTCTTCCAGCTTCGAAGCCAGCAGCAGAGCATCTTGCCTCAGTGGTCACATTGACTTCTTGTTCTGCATCAAATCTTCCTCTGCGTCCCTCTTATAAACAGGGAACGTTTAGGGCCCACCTGGATAATCTCCCCATCTCAAAATCCTTAATTTAATTGCAGCTGCAAAGTCTCTTTTGCCATATAAGGTAACATATTCAGAGATTCCAGGGGTTAGGAATATCTTTGGGGGCCATTATTCAGACTACCATACTTGGATTAATTGGGATTCTTCTAGTTGCAAGTTATAGAAATGCAACTCAAATGAGTAAGCAAAAAATAAATAAAGTAATTTTGAGGGCAAATAACAGAAACCAAACTCAACTGGCTTAAGCAACAAAGGAAACATATTAGCTTTTATAAAACGACCAGGGGGGACAGACCTTCTAATACACCCAAAGCATCTTTTTAGCTCGAGTGTTTTCTCCTGCTGTTCCCTCTGCCTGGAACAGTCGTGCCCCAGACAAAGCATTAGCTCTCTCCCTTGCCTACTTCCAACGTTTGCTCCATACAAGCTCAGTGGAGCTTTCCTTTACCGCTAAATTTAAAATGACAATTTCCACCCCTATCCCATCATGTCCTATGGCCATTCCCAGGTTTATTTTTATCCTTGACACCTAGCATTATCTGACACACTATATATTTTAAATATCCATTTAAAATATATATCCATTTATTTGTTTGTTGTCTGTCATCCCTGACTAGAATGTAAATTCCATGAGGCAGGGATCTTTGGCTTTTTTTGGTTAATTTTTGTGTAACACTCAACACATAATGGACACTCAACAAATATTTGTTGTCTGAATGAAGGGTATGATAGCTTTAGGCATAGCTGCATCCAGGAATTCAAATGATGTCTTCAGGAATCTGACTCTTGGTTGTTTCTTCAAGGATTATGTCATTCTCGGCAGATGCTCCACACATTGAGGCAAAGCCATCAAAGCTCTAGAACTGTGCTGTCCAATATGGTAGCCACTAGTCACAGGCAGCTATTTAAAGTTAAATTAATTAAAATCAAATGAAATTAAAAATTTATTTATTTGGTCATACCAGCCACATTTCAAGTGTTCATGAGCCACATGTAGCCAGTGGCTCTTATATTGTGCAGCATGAATATAAAGTATTTCCATCATTGCAGAAAATTATATTGGACAATGCTGCTCTGGACTTTCACACTCTATAGTTGGCAGAAGTTGCAGGGAGGGCTCTGATTGGTCTACCTTGGGCCATAGACCTATCCCTGAACCAATCACCAGGTCCAGATTGATTCACTATCCTGATTCATGTGCACACTCCTGGACCTGAGAGAGGAGACAGTCCCATTCAAACCACAGAGAGTGGGGAGGGGTGTTTCCTCCAAAAAATTCCAGGTGCTTTTACCAGAAGAAGGAGAATTGGATACTGAGTGACAAAAACATTAGATATTCACTATAGTATGTAGAGTGCTTGGTTTAATGCCTGACAATAAATAACAGTTGTGATTATTCTGTATTATTTCCTCTTTATCCAAGTCAGAGCCTGCTTGTTATTCCTCTCTGTATCCCCTGCATCTAGCATACTGTCTTAAAATGCCATATTTCATTGATTCAAAGATATATATTTTTTTCCACATTCTAATAGTTTTGAAATCAGGAAATGCTTTCAATTGATAGCGTCTCACAGTTTGACAGCATTTTTTCTTAGAGGAACATAAAAAAATATATATGTCTTATAAGCAATGGTGTCTAAGATTCAATGAAATATGATAGTCAATGCTCAAAGAATGTTGGTAAAAAGAAAGAAGTACCAAGTACAGGTAAGAGATTAAGAGATTCCTTAGAAGTTTAGAAGAGAGAAAGGTCACCTTGAATTGAGGAGGATAGGACTGGCTGAGTGGATGAGGAAGGATGTAAACTCGGTCTTGAAGGATGAGGAAAATTTAGCTAGAGAGGTGGATGGGAGGAACATTTTACTGGAAGAAAGGTCAAGGGCCAAGATTTAAAAGTTCAAAGTACCCAGCAATTCCACTGCTAAGTATATTCCCAAGAGAAATGACAACATATGTTCACACAAAAACTTGCACATAAATGTTCATAGCAGCATTATTCATAATAGCCCAAAGGTGGAAACAACCCAAATGCCCATCAAATAATGAATGGATGAACAACATGCAGTATATCCATACAGTGGAATATTCTTCCACTACAAAAAGGACTGAAGTACTGATACATGCTATGGGGATGAACTTTAAAAACACTATGCTAAGCGAAAGAAGCCAGACACAAAAGATCACATTATTATATGATTTCACTCATATGAAAGTAACTCTACAGAGACAAAAAGCAGATTAGTGGTTACTTAGGGCTGAGAGGGGATAAGGGGGTGATAACTAAAGATTACAGATTTTCTTTTGGAGGTAATGAAAATGATGTAAAATTGATTGTAGTGACAGTTGCATGTATACGTGAATATACTAAACACTGTTGAATCGTACACTTCAAGTGAGTGAATTGTAGGTGAACTATATCCCGATAAAGCTGTTTAAAAAAAAAAAAGAAATGCCAAGTGCCAAATGTGTTTAGGAAAAAGTGTAGAGAGTTTGGAATAAGAGCTTTCTCTAGGGTAATATTGGGAGATACGTGATGGAGAGAAGATATGTGATGGAGCACCCTGAATTCCAGTCTAACAAGTTTCAACTTAATCTTTAATGAGGGGAGTATTTATGGTGTTTGATTATGGTAACGGTTTGTAGAAAATTATATTTTAGGAAGTCTAATGGCGGTGTGTCCCACATGGGAGGAGGAGCAGGAAGATGCGTTTGCAGCTGCCACATTAGATATTAGATATATGTGAGTTAGATAGCACTGTGCTTATGGTTCTGAAACCTTTAATAGGCATTTTTCCCCTAAAAAGGAAACCTTTCCTTCAGTGATCATCACTATGCAGGGAGATGTCTGGTGGCTGTGTAACCCACGTCCAGCAGGACTTAGAGATTGTCTCTCATTGTCTTCCCCAGGGAGGAATCATGGGCATTGAGATCTACTGGGACTGTAATCTGGACAGGTGGTTCCATCGTTGCCGTCCAAAATACAGTTTCCGTCGCCTTGACGACAAGACAGCCAGTGAGTCCTCGTACCCTGGCTACAACTTCAGGTAACAGTGCCCCAGGTCAGACTGGCCACCATTGGCTCCCCAGGTACCTTCCCACCTGGCTGAATTGCATCTCCAGCAGCCAGTAAGACTAGTTTTGGTTCCCAAGGCAACAAGATGAGTGTAAAAGACTTTCTCTAAGAACTAGGCAGTGACTGGATTTTTGTAAGCATTTCTTTTTCTTTTTACTTATTAATGAGACGCACACTCTTTGTAAAACAAAAACGAAATGGGAAACAGAAAAACACAGAAAAGAGGATAAAAATCACCCATAATTCCTCTACCCTGAGATAATCGGGATAACCCTGTGGTGAATTTTCCTTTGCCTAACCAATTCTTTCCTGAGGTTTACATGAGACCATATCACACTTACAATTTGGTATTCTGTGAGGTTTTTTTCATGCCCTGGTCACTCAGAATTCTTTGTGACCGTCACATTAATGATCCCCTTGTGTGAGTGTAATGCTAACAATAGTTACAGATTAGGGAGGGACTTCTATAAACCAGGCATTCTAGTCATCGCCTCTACACCTCACAATGACCCTGGAAGGAAGATACTAGTGTTCCAGGGGAGAGCTGAGAAAGGTGACATGATTTGCCCAAGAAGCTCCATACTCCTAACCTAGGTCCCTCTGTGCCCAACACTCACACCCTTTCCCCTCCATCTCATGATTTTCTCACCCATCCCTCCATTCTTGGACATTTGGGGTGTTTCCAGTTTTTCTACTATAAATAACTCTGCAGCGTACATCTCTGTACATAAATCTTTGTTGGAATTATTTCCTTATGATAAATTTGTAGAAGCAGAATTATTGGATCAAAGGTTATGATCTTTTTACCATATGCTTTCAGGTTTAAAAGGAAATTTCTATGGCTCTATTTTTCATTTCTTGGATTTATATTCAGTTCTTTTTCAAGGCCATCTATAGTTGTTTGAATGAATTCCATTCTTACCATATGGATCCTACTTCTTTTGTCCATATATGTACAAGTTATACAGTAGAAGTATAACTCCTTTCACACTGACCTGTTATCTGCAGTAACTTGGATGGAATTTCTCCTTGTGGGGCTTTGTTGGTGGGCTTCATCAGGAATGATCTTGTGCAAAGCTCTGTGTGTGCCATGGGATATGGAGATATTCCTCTGGGATGATTATGTAATTTTGTAGCCTGCTGGGAATGTATGACATCTATCCATTATGAACCAGTTTTTGGTTTAATTTCTGGGTGCTGGATTATTTCATTCTGCTAAAACTATCCCACCCCAGCTCACTCGCGATAAAGGGCTTCTGCAGCCTCAGCTCCCTTCCCTAGAAGTGTAAGACTCCAACTCCTCAGATACAGATCTGGCTTGAGTACTCCTAGGGGTCACATGGCTTCAGTCCCCACTCACCACTCATCTCTAGCACCTAGAATACGCTCTTCCCTGTTCTGAGCTCACTAATATATTGATACGACTTAAAAAAAATTTTTATCTTAGATTTCTAGACGTATGCAGTTGGGGGTGGTAGTGGAGGTGGTGGGGCTTCCTGTACTGGCTTAGGCTGCCATTTTGATTGGAAGTCCGTTTAGTAAGAACAGCTTACAGACTCTTGATCCCTTGGGCCACACTGCAGTCTTGTCTTTTAAAGTTCTTTGTAGTGCGTCGTGTATGCTTTTGGCTTCTGGACTTCAACCCTACAAACTTACTAGAATCTTGGTTCATTTCCATTCTTAAGCTGGCTGGGGCTGGTTTTGTGCTGTTGATCTACTCTTGTTTTGACCTCTGCACGGTTTACTCCTCTGCTCTTGTTGCCTGCTGGTGGTCCTGTGCCATCCTGATCTAGTTTCCACATTACCTCCTACGTCTGGATCGTTTTTTCTGCCTTTTCCTACAACTCTGTCCCAACATTAACCTGGCCCTTCAGTTTGAGGCTTACCACACAGTCTCCATGACCTATCGTTGCCTGTGGGAGCCAGGCAGGTTTCTGTGACTGTGGTTACGGGCATTCTGCGCCCTGGTTCCAGATACAAAGTAGGCATATGCTGTTTCCCTTTCAGAAAGAGTTGCCAGGGATATCCCTAGAATAATGGTTATACAATTTGTCTATGAAGCCAGTAGGAAACTGATATTGGCATCCCTCATTCATTCATTCATCAAATATATAATGAAGAAAAAATATTGTTGTGCCAATTGGCTATACATTGGTAAACAGGATAGACAAAGTTACTACTTAGCTATATCCTAGTAGGACATGAATATATTACAAGTATAACATATAAGACAAAAATATAAGTAAATAAAAAACTCCGACAAGTCAACATCATTAGTCATCTGGGAAATGCAAATTTAAGCCACAATGAGATATAACTATTTATCTACCAGAAAGGCTAAAATTAAAAAATACTGGCAATTCCAAATGTTGGCAGAGAGGAGCAGCAACTAGAACTCTCCTGATTTCTGGTGGAAGTGTAAAATGGTACAACTGCATTAGAGAACTGTTGGGAAGTTTCTTATAAAGTTAAACATATATCTACCCTATAGTCCAGAAATCCCACTCTTCGGTAAAGAAAGAAAAAAATGTCCACACAAAGATTTGTATATGAATGTTCACAGAGCCCAAATCCTGAAAAAATCCAAATGCCCAACAACAGATGATTGGAGAAATAAATTGTGATATATTTATGTAATAAAATACTACCAGCACCATGGGCCTCACCTGGGAGCCTGTTATAATGCAGAATCTCAGGCCCCACTGGAGATTTACTGAATCAAAACCCACATTTTAAGATGCCTAGGAGATTCATGTGCACATTAAAGTTTGAGAAGCGTGGTCTATACTACATCATCTAGCATCCCAAATGTACTTTCTTCTTAGATGCTTCACCTGACTACATTTCGTCTCTACAACCAGGTAGTAACAGAAATGAGTGATGCAGATACTTTGAGTATCGAGGTTCTAGATCAGCAGTTCTCAAACTTGAGTGTGCATCAGAATCACCTGGAGGGCTTGTGAAGAAACAAGTAGCTGGGCTAGTCCCTAGAGTGTCTGATTCAGTAGGTCCAGGTAGAGCCTGAGAATTTGCATTTCTGATGAGTTCCCACATCATGCTGATTCAGAATAAAATGATGTGTCTACTTAATCTGTGCATATGAATGCATGTAAAAGTGCACGTATGCACACACATATATCGACTGCTTCCTAACCCTGCTGCTAGCATTCTTACTGACTTCTGGAGGGGTCTGCTCAAGCAATTGGGTCTATTTATATTTTATTTAAAGCAGCATCATAAACTGGCAAGCAGCGTTCAACTATATTTTTATTTTTGTTTTGGGCCTACACAATGTTTTGAAAGTTGAGACATTCTACATAAAAATCTGGACTTCTATTTTTCTTGAAAAGTTAAACTATTTGAAAAAAAATTAAGCCATGTGACAACTCTGGGTTCATATCTCACATGGCAGCACTCGGCTAGAGCTGAACATCAGTGGTTCCCTTTAGAAAAGTTACATGTCAGGCCAACCCCAGTGGCTTAGTGGTTAAGTTGAGCATTCTCCGCTTCGGTGGCCTAGGTTTGGTTCCTGGGTGTGGACCTACACCACTGATCTGTTAGTGGCCATGCTGTGGGGGTGGCTCACATAAAAGAAAAAAAGAAGAAGACTGGCAACAGATGTTAGCTCAGGGCGAATCTTTCTCAGCAAAAAGAAAAAAGAAAAGTTATGTGTTTTTTGGTTTGCCACTGTCCTCACCACTCCTTACTGTCTTATACCTGGCTCAAATCACTCATTTCTGCTATCTGCCTGGCCCCTGTAGGCATTTGAGTTTGAAATCCTTGACAAAAAGCTGGCTGAGATCAAAACACAAGAGGCTTTTTGCCTCTTGTATCACTGGAGTTTCATCCAGGGCCCTGAAACCAACTCCTAGTTTAGGGAACTTTTAGATCGTCCCCTGCTGCTCTGCTGAATAAGTTCATGGCCATTAGCAAGAAGAGAGGACCAGATCAGTGGTCCCCTGACTGCCCTTGCAGGTTGTTTTTTTAGCCAGCAGCAGAAGCATGCAGGGCAATGTACCAACCAGACATTAGCAAAACGCCCTTCGAGTTGTTCAGCTAAGCCTAAGAACATTGGCTCTTGGAGAGATCTGAGCTTTCTGAAGAACTGAGGTGGTTATGATGTTAATATTCTTTTAGAACAAAGTGTTAGATCATTTGTTGTCTGTAATGAGCACCCTAAGAAATCTTTGGCCAAAAATAAATTGTCGAAATCTGATGGGTAACTGGACAAGTTATTTTCAAATAGCTGCACAAAAGAGAAGGAAATTACAGGTTATAATAGCTATATGAGAAAATATAACTTTCTAAAACATAGGAATTGAAGAAGTTGATCACATTACAAAATTTCATCCTTTACCGAAAGATCCATGGCAAAAGGTCCTTATTCAGTGAACATACGATTCAGTTTATTTACAGCACGTGTAAAGGAGGGCAGACCCACACAGAATGCCCGATGCACTTATCTTGTTCAGAACGGGTATATGTGTGTATTCATTTCCTGAGGCTGCGAAAACAAATTACCACAAATTTGGTGGATTAAAACAATAAAAATTTATTCTCTCACAGTTCTGGAGGCCAGAAGCCCCAAACCAAGGTGTCAACAGGGACATGCTCCCTCCAAAGGCTCTAGGGGAGGATTCTTCCCTGCCTCTTCCAGCTTCTGGTGGCTCTAGGCATTCCTTAACTTGTGGCTACAACACTGCAATATCTGCCTCCATCTTTATATGGCCTCCTCCTCTGTGTTTCTCTTTCAACTCTCCCTCTCCTTTCTCTATAAGGTCCCCAGTCATTGGATTTTTTTAGGCCCACCCTAAATCCACAATGATCTTGTCTCGAGACCCTTAATTACATCTGCAAAGACTCTATTTGCAAATAAGGCCACATTCACAGGTACTGGGGTTAGGCACTTGGATGGATCTTTTAGGGGCCACTATTCAACCCATCACAGTGTACAAAAACATCCTTGTCCAGGGCCTGGTGTTTCTCAGAGTGTGGCCCACTGTCCACCTGCAGAAAAACACCTAGTACCTTTCCTGGAGATACAGATTCCTAGAAACATTTCAGAGCTTCTAAAACTACCCTTTGGGGCTGAGGCCCAGAAACTGCCTTTTGAGCAGCTTCCCAAGTGATTCTTGCCCTCATTTTGAGAACCACTGTACCAAGACCCTGAAAGCAGGAACTCAAGTATTTACTCTATGTTAACCTTCCCAGGCAAACCAGCTTCATAGAGAACGTCAGCCCCAGGGCATGGAGTGGGGATGCATGCTTGCTTTGGGTATTAAGAAGGAAATCCGGGACGGCCCGGTGGCACAGCAGTTAAGTTCACAAATCTGCTTCGGTGGCCCCAGGGTTCACCAGTTCAGACATGGCACCGCTTGGCAAGCCATGCTGTGGTAGGCGTCCCACATATAAAAAAAGAGTAGAGGAAGATGGGCACGGATGTTAGCTCAGGGCCAGTCTTCCTCAGCAAGAAGAGGAGGATTGGCAGCAGTCAGCTCAGGACTAATCTTCCTCAAAAAAAAAAAAAAAAAAATCATTCAATAGAGCAGCAGAAGAAGGAACTGTCATGAAATGAGAACAATCAGTTGCAAAGAAATCAAAACCCCTCTGGCCAAAAACAGGCATCGAAGCACCTGAGAATATCTAACCAATCCTAACGTCAGATTTTCAGAGTTAAAAAAGAGTTTCAGATGTTCCATAGTATATTCTGGCAGAGCGTCTGTCTTCTGTTTTCTTCTTTCCTCACACCTATAAATAGACTGTGAATTAATAACTCAGAAAGAAAATATATACCCTTACCTAAAAACAACCACCAAAAGGCGGTAAGAGGGAGGGACAGATTTAAAAGTTTCTTGAGACATGTGATTTAAACCTTCCTAATTATTCATAAAAAACAAAACATACCACCTTCCTGACTGCAGCCCTGGTGAAAGTCGCATATTTGGGCTGATTATGATTTGTGCCTGAGTCTTAATTTATAAAGGTGACTGAGCAACAACATGAAGAGGTCAATGCCATTGAAAATATTTTATTACTTACATTCCTAAGAGGAGGGGGTAGGCCACGCCACACAGGGCCACAGGCAGAAGCACTAGGTTTGGTCAGGAGGTAGAAGGATAGAGAGAAAAGCATGGCTCAGAACCTTTATTGTGTTTTTTTGTGGGACAGGCAAGGCAGGACAGGGGAAACAGCTTAGGACTGGTCAGTTTGAGCAATGTCGGCAGGCTCTGGGCTATAGGGTGGTCTCTGCCTGTTTGGCACTGGGCCCTGCGTGATTCAGCTCAGGGGAAATATTGGCTGGGTGTGTGACAGTTAGATAAAGGAGGTGGCTGGGGATATGGACTCAGGATCGGTTGGATGGTTTGTAACATGATTTTTACACACTGACAAAAGCTGGATCACAGGGGGGCTGCAAACAACTTTGGCTGTTAGTTTGGTCCTGTGATAACAGATGCCAAATAGACAAATACAGAATCTAAGAAAATACAATGAGAACAGATTGCTGAGGTGTATCTGTCCCCAATCCAATAATTGGAATCTAAGATTCACCTCCCCTCCATTTGTCCTAGAAGCCAAATCTATTTTTCCCTCTTAAGGAATAATCGGATTGCTTGAAGCTATTTTTAAAAATGTCTCTGCTTGTCGTTAATCCTGTATTGGTTAAAAATTGTTCATTTCAATCTTAAATGAAAAGCAGATTTTCCATCGCTCGGTGTTGGTGGCAGTAGAGGAGATGACGTGGGAAAGTGGTGCTTCAGTTCCAGGTGGGCAGAGAGAGTAATTCATGGGTTTGGATTGTGTTCTTGCCTCTGCGAACCACAGCAGAATTAGAAGACGGACAATGAAGACTAGATCGGCTGCTGTTTTGGTCTCTCTTTTCATAAAGTAACAGCACTTTCAGATAGATCTTTATAAATACGGATCCTTTTCCTCCTACAGATATGCCAAGTACTATAAGGAAAACAATGTTGAAAAACGGACTCTGATAAAAGTCTTTGGGATCCGTTTTGACATCCTGGTTTTTGGCACCGTAAGTCTCTTCTCCCAGCCACTGGCACCTCTACTCCTCTGACTGTGTCCTAATTACTGCTGTAGCGCCTCAAGGGGTGAGTGTTTTGGTCACAGTCGTTAGCTGGCATTGTGCATCTTGTATGTAGGATAAGAGAGGGAGAAGAAATGTCCTTGGGGGTTCTGTCCATGAATAAGTCATCTGAGGAGTACAAGAATGGGACTGGGAAAAAAATCCAATACTCAACTTTAAAAATACTCTGATGTTTGGGGAAAAAAAGGATGACGAAATCCCTCTGAAAAATAGTTTATAAGTAACAGAATCCAACTTAAATTGGCTTAAGAAGAAAAGTCTTTTCTTTTTTAATTCATATAGCTGAAAAACCCAGGGGCAATTTTCAGGCTTCAGGCATGACTGGATCCAGATGTTCAAACAACATCACCAGGAATCTGCCTCCCTCCATCTTTTCCATCTGTTCTCCTCTGTTTTGGTTTCATTCTCAGTTGGCCATCTCTACATGGTGGTGTCAGGTAGCTCCTTATATCTCACCAGTTTAGCAACCTCAGTGAAAAGAGAACATCTCTGCTGGAAGTTTCAGCAAAGGCCTCAGGCAGATGCCATTAGCTTTGATTGGCCCAATATGGGCCACATGCCCAGTGCTGAACTAATCACTGTGATCAAGGTCATGCCATACTCCCAATGGCTGGTCTTGGACCAGCCCTGGACCAGCCCCTCACCCTCAAACTACATAGACTGAATATGGATAGAGATGGTGCTCCAAAGGAAAACTTGGGTGCTGTCTCCAGAAGAAAGAAGGAGGGGATGCTGGGCATGCAAAAATCAATAGACGCCCACAACACCTTGTCCAACAGGTATTACTTATGTAACATGGTGATAAGCAGCACAAGAGTCAATGAGATAAGCTGCAAGGATAGAAAGACCATTGAGAATAAAAACCACAAGGACACCTACGGGAAGAATTTGTGCAGACATTCCAGCCCTCTGCTTCCAAAGTAATCTCAAACCACTTTAGGGAAAGCTTGTCTGAAACCCTCACCTTGAATGGAATAACAACAAACCTTCAACGGTTCTCCTCCGAATGTGTGTGTTCCAGTGCTTCTTTGTTTAAAACACTCATGTTTTCAAGCACATCCAAGGCACAAACAGGATGAGTGGGAGTCATATTTCCAGTCTCCACAGTCTCTGTTGCTGTGTGAACACCTTACATGCATCTATCAAAGTCATGGCACTGGGCTCCCTCCTCTGCCTGAACCAACAATTACATGTTAGAGCAAAAGAGCATTGCTCTGACTTTCAGCTGAGTAACCTTTCCCATTCTGTTTTTAGGGAGGAAAATTTGACATTATCCAGCTGATCGTGTTCGTCGGCTCAACTCTCTCCTACTTTGGTTTGGTAAGGGATTCTCTTTCCCACGCTTGATGAAAACAATTTGGCAAAAAGAAGTTCCACTAACATGGCACTTGTCTGGGTTTTTCCCAGGCCACCTTGTTCATCGACTTTCTCATCAACACTTACTCGAGTAAATTCTGTCGATCCAGTATTTATCCCTGTTGCAAGTACTGCGAACCCTGCTCAGTCAATGAATACTACTACAGGAAGAAGTGTGAGTCCATTGTGGAGCCAAAGCCGGTAAGGCTCAAGGTGTCTACAGGCCGTCAAAACACCCAGAGAGTCTGCTAGATCACTGAGAAATGTGCAAAAATAAGGCCAAAACCACAAGTGTAATCCCATGGTAGACAAGTTTCTGGACTCCAATCTACCATCTCTCAGATGAATTCTTTGGCCTTACGGAAGAACAGCAACAAGAATAGAGAGGAAGATATAGGGAAAACAAATTTTTATGTTCAATTTTGACAGACTTATTAAATTGATACAGCCAAAAACCAGATAGTATAATGACTTTAGACAACAATTTGGCAGTATCTAATAACATTTAAACAGGGCATACTTTACAGCCTGGCATTTCCACTTCTCCATACCTTCCCTAGAGAAACATCCACATGGGTACTCAAGTAGCACATGTGTACAAGACGCCCATCACAGCACTGTTTGTAAGAGTGAAGAAAGAGCACCTACCCAAATGTCCACTAGGTGAATGGTGAAATAAACTATGATAAACCCAGAGTAAGGAATGCCAGCCGCCAGTTTAAAAGAATGAGGTAGATAATAATAATAGCAAAGGTTTATATAGCACTTGAAGCACTTTGTATACATTAACTCATTGAATTTTCACAACAACCCTATTGATAGGTTTATGTGATTATGTGATTATTAGCAGCATTATAGGTAGGTGTTACTATTATCTCATTCTATAGATGAGGAAATTGAGGTACAAGGAAGTTAAATAATTTGCCCAAAGTCATCATACAGCTAGGAAGTGGCAGAGCTGAAATTCCAATTTAGGCAGGCTGGTTCAGAATCCATATTCCCAACTACTATGTTATGGGTACTGGAGGAGCAGATATCCAAGATATTTGTCAAGAGGAAAAAAAGAAAACTCTAGACCAATATATATGGTATGATTTATAGGTTAAAAAACAACTGCACATATAAATTAATTCCATGTATTTTCTACATGTATATTATATATGTGTATATATACACATATATTCTATATTTTTATATTCTATACATTTTCTACATGTATTATATGCACACGTGCACACACATATATGTGTGTAAGGGGGGTAATATATGTATACGAAGAGCTATTGGATATACACAAAAGTGATACGAGTGATTGCTTCTGGAAAGGAGTCTAGGAGGGGGTAGTCAAAGGAAATTTTAGCTCATCTGTATGGCTTTGATTCGATTAATTTGGACTTTCCTAAGCAGGTCCTCTGCACTTGTTTCCATGATTTCCCTCAATCAAAGAGAAATCTCTAGTACTTAAAAACAACAAAGAGGGCTTCTTTGTCTTTTCCTCATACAAGAACATTACTGTCCTTTTCTAGCAGCTGAATGCACAATTCATTGTTCATCGTACACGTATTTACAATTTAAAATAAAAGTTCATCTTTGCAACTAAAAATAATCACCATTTCATGGCCCAAGATGGGATGAAATTTAATGAAAATGTAAATAATTTAAGTTGCAATAATATAACTTTCTGGAGATGTTCAATCTAGAATAACTGAAATTGAGGAAACACAATACAGGAATTTTACATAGCTCCTGGGGGACCTAAAACTGTTAGGCAGTAAGCTGTGGATACTCTGAGTCTACCAACAAAGTGCTTAGGGTTCCTTTCGGATTTACCTTTAGACTCAAAATCATTCATTCTTGATTAGCAAGAGGTTTTGATTAGCTTGTTTAACAGTTTGTCATTTGGTAAATGGGAGTAACAGCTGCCTTTAGATATGTCCCGATATGCAATTCTTGATAATTCTATACAAAAATGGGTAAGCTTTAACTTTATTTTCCTAGACATTAAAATATGTGTCCTTTGTGGATGAATCCCACATTAGGATGGTGGACCAGCAGCTACTTGGGAGAAGCCTACAAGATGTCAAGGGTGAAAAAGTCCCAGTAAGTTAAGACATTTAGTCTTTTTTTTTTAAGCTTACTATTAAATATAAATACCTCTCTGGGGCCGGCCTGGTGGCACAGAGGTTAAGTTCACATGTTCTGCTTCAGCGGCCTGGGGTTCGCCAGTTTGGATCCCGGGCGCAGAGCTATGCACCACTTGTCAAGCCATGCTGTGGCAGGTGTCCCACATATAAAGTAGAGGAAGATGGGCATGGATGTTAGCTCAGGGCCAGTCCTCCTCAGCAAAAAGAGGAGGATTGGTGGCAAATGTTAGCTCAGGGCTAACTTTCCTCCAAAAAAATAAAAGTAAAAAATAAAAATAAAATATAAATATAAATACCTCTAGAAATTTGTACAAATCACAACTGATGAATTTTAACAAAGCAAACACATGTAACCAGCACCTAGATTAAAAAAGCGAAGATTAGCTAGCAGAAGTCCTTTCATGCCTCCACCCAATCACTACCCTTGCTTAAAATTTGTCATTATCCTGTATCCAAAGGTTAGTTTTACCTCTTCCAGAATTTTATAAAATTTGAATCCTGGGGCCAGCCTGTGGCCGAGTGGTTGAGTTCATGTGCTCCGCTTCGGCGGCCCAGGGTTTTGCTGGTTCGGATCCTGGGTGCGGACATGGCACCACTTATCAAGCTGTGCTGAGGCAGCATCCCACATGCCACAACTAAAAGGACCCACAACTAAAATATACAACTATGTACCGGGGGACTTGGGGAGAAAAAGCAGGAAAAAAAAAAGATTGGCAACAGTTGTTAGCTCAGGTGCCAATCTTCAAAAAAAAAAAAAAGAATCCTAAAGTATATACTTAGTAATACTCTGTTGAGTGTCTGGCTTCTTTCATTATTTTTGAGAGAGTCATTCACAACGTTGCATATAGCAATAGTTCATCCTCATTGTTAAATAATTTTCATTTTATAAACATGCAATTTATTTATCCATTCTATTGTTGACGGACATTTGGGTAGTTTCTAGTTCAGGGCTCATGCCAACGATGCTGCCATGGTAAACATATGGCACCTAAAAGTGGAACTGCTGAGTCATAAGACAGGCATATGTTCAGCTTGAGTAGATACTACCTAACGGTTCTCCAAAGTGGGTGGTCTAATTCACACTCTCCCCAGCAGTTCTGATTTCTGGACATCTTCACTAAACTGTTTTAGTATTCTACAGTGGCCATAAGAAATCACCACAAACTAAGTAGCTTAAAACAACAGAAATTTATCCTCTCACAGCTCTGGAGTCTAGAAGTCTGAAATCAAGGTGTGGGCAGGGCTGTGCTCCCTCTGAAAGCTCTAGGAGAGGATTCTTCCCTGCCTCTTCCAGTTCTAGGTGTAAACAGCTAGGTGTCTACAGCTGCTAAGACTTACATCTGCTAGGACTTCCAGTACAATACTGAGTAGAAGCAGTAATAGCAGGCATCTTTGTCTCACTTCCTAGCTCAGGAAGAAAGCTTTTTATATTTCACTATTAATTATACTGTTTGCTGTAGGTTTTTCAAGAATGCTCTAACGGATTACGAAAACTCCTTTCTGTTCCTAGTTTACAAGGAATTTTTATCATGAATGGATATTGAATTCTTAAATAATGGTTTTTTTTCCTGCTTCTTTTGAAATAATGAGTTTTCTTTTTTCTGGTATGTAGTGAATTAGATTGGTTTTCAAATATTAAGCCAACCTTGCATTCCTGCAATAAAAGCAATTTGAATGTGATGTATTATTATTCTTTGTATTTATTTCTGGATTCGATTCACTAACATCTAAGATTTTTACATCTCTTCTGGAGAGACTGGCCAAAATTTTTCCATTCTTGCAGTCATGTGCCGCATAACAGAATTTCTGTCGACAATGGACTGCATATTCAACAGTGGTCCCATAAGATTAGTACCATATAGCCCAGGTGTGTAGTAGGCTATACCATCTAGGTTTGTGTAAGTACACTCTGTGATGTTCAGACAATGACAAAATTGCCTAACAACACATTTCTCAGGATGTATCCCCATCATTAAGCGACACATGACTATAATGTCCTTGTTGAGTTTAGGTAGAGAGTGAATTCTTGTGTGTGTATGTGTGCATGTATGGTAAAATACATATAACATAAAATTTATCATTTTAACCATTTTAAAGTGTACAATTCAGTGACATTTAGTACATCCACAATGCTGTGCAACCATCACCACTATCTAGTTCCAGAACTTTTTCATTACCCAAAATGGAAACCCTGTACCTATTCAGCACCCATTCCCCATTCCCACCTAGCCCCTGGCAACCACTAATCTGCTTTCTGTCTCCATGGATTTGCCTATTTTGGACCTCTTGTATAAATGGAATCATACAATATTTGACCTTTTTTGTCTGGCTTCTTTCACTTAGCATAATGTCTTCAAGGTTCATCCATGTTGTGGCATGTGTCAGTACTTCATTCCTATTTTGTGGCTGAATAATACTCTACTGTATGGACATAACATTTTTTTATCCATTCATCCATTGATAGACACTTGGGTTCTTTTCACCCTTTGGCTATTGTAAATAGTGCTGTTGTGAACATTCACATACAAGAACTATTCAGGGTTTTTTTTTCCTGCTTTTTCTCCCTAAATCCCCCTAGTACATAGTTGCATATTTTAGTTGTGGGTCCTTTTAGTTGTGGCATGTGGGACGCCACCTCAGCATGGCCTAATGAGCAGTGCCATGTCCATGCCCAGGATCTGAACCGGTGAAAACCCAGGCTGCTGAAGCAGAGCACGTGAACCCAACCATTCGGCCACGGGGCCGGCCCTGAACTATTCAGTTTTAATGTACTTGACTCACACTTTCTTTGGTGAATGAAGGTATTTGTCACAAAGAATAGACATAAGTGATGGCAATTACAGCAACTTCTCTTGAAGGATAACAAACAGATTTGCCAGAAGAGGGAGACTGGTGGGAAAGGAGAGAGTGAAGCTAAGTCAACAAATATTTACTGCCTACTATGTGCTTGGCACCGTCCTAGGTAAAGAGGATAAGGAATAAACAAAGCAGACAGGGACCTGCTTTCCAGTGGAAGAAGAAGAATCATCAAGTACACATATCGATTAATAAGATCATTTCAGATGGTGATAAATACTATGAAGAACATAGAATCTCATGATGGGCAAAGAGAATGACCTGGGAGGAGGGGAACTACCTAAATCAGGTGGTCAGGGCAAGAAAGTCTCTTTGAAGAGGTGTTATGTGCATGGAGGGCTGACTTCTCTGAATTTTACTTTCTAAATGTGTAAAATGGACATAAGGACACATATCTCATGAGGTTCTTTGAAGGCTTAAATGAGGCAATGCTTGTAAAACACTAGTACGGTCCTGATACATACACTTAATAAATGATAGCTACTAGTGATAATATATTAAATGTAATCTTATAAATTAATAAAATTAAAGAACCTAGAATTCTACGGATTGTCATTGCTGATTCGTTTGGAAACTTGACTTTTTCAGAGGCCCTCGATGGACTTCACAGACTTGTCCAGGCTGCCCCTGTCTCTCCAAGACCCACATGTCACTCCTGGACAACCAGAGGACATCCAGCTGCTTAGTGAAGAGGTGACTCCTAGACATAAAGACAGCCCGCACTGGTGCCAGTGTGGAAATTGCCTCCCGTCCCAGCTTCCCGAGAGCCACAGATGCCTGGAGGAGCTGTGCTGTCGGAAAAAGATGGGTGCCTGCATCACCACCTCAGAGCTGTTCAGGAAGCTCGTCCTGTCCAGACGTGTCCTGCAGTTCCTCCTGCTCTACCAGGAGCCCTTGCTGGTGCTGGATGCAGATTCCACCAACAGCCAGCTGCGTCACTGTGCCTATAGGTGCTATGCTACCTGGCGTTTTGGCTCCCAGGACCTGGCTGATTTTGCTATCCTGCCCAGCTGCTGCCGCTGGAGGATCCGCAGAGAGTTTCCCAAGAGTGAAGGCCAGTACAGTGGCTTCAAGAGTCCTTACTGATGGCACGGGGCTGACCAGGCATATTAACATTACCTTTGCTTGCACCTTGAGCTTCACCTGCAAAGATCTGTGGCCAGATTTTCAGCCAAAGGGAAATGTGCTTTCCTCTCCTACAGCTCTATATGTGTCAGAGAGCGAAGTGACCTGGGTAAACAAACAAACAAACCAGAGTCCCTCAGCATGGACTAAGAGTCAAGAGATTCAAATTTATGTCCTAATTCTGTCCCTAGGAAGTGGTATGATCCTATGCCTTTAACCTCTGTACCTCAGTCACCTTATTATCCAACGTACTATCTCACAGAGATATTGGGAGGACAAATTGAGACAGTGTACATGAACTTTCTCGTTAATGCGTGAACAGCTACATGAATGCAAAGCAGCTCATTATGAGGTCATACTAGGATAATGTCCAGCTATGAACAAACCTTTGGGTTCTAGTTGGAGAATGTGGAAGATTAAAAGTGGCCACAAATTCTTTGGCACTTGTCCCTCAGGACCTGAGGGTTGTGTCTCTCCTCCCCTTGCATCTGGGCAGCTCTAACTGCTTTATCCAATAGTGGAAGTTACACTTTGTCAGCTTCAGGGTCTTGGTTTTAAGAGGCTGGCAGCTTCCACCTCCTGTCCCTTGACACTCTTGCTGTGAAGAAAGTCAGCCCTCAGGTAAAAGTCTGACTATCCTGAGACGTGCCTGCCCGAGGAAGCCCAAGCAGCCACGTGGAGAGGTGAGACCCCTGACCAGCCCCCAGCTTTCAAGCCATCCAAGCCCAGTCACTAGACATGGGAGAGAAGCCTTCAGATAATTCCAGAGCCTGCTAACATAAAACTGCAACTGCATGACACACCCCAAGTGAGAGCTGCCCAGTGAACCCATAGAACAAAATTGTTGCAAGCCACTAAGTTTTGGGTTGTTTGTTACACAGCAACAAATAACTGGGACAGAGAGCAACCCTGACTCATGGGGACACAGACTCAGCCCGTACCCTCCCTGGTTCTAAGATTCTCAGGGAGCCTGGACCACCCCTGGACCCCCTCAGGGTTTAGGTTTCTATTCGGCAGTTCTAGGAGGGCTGCAGACCGAATCAGGTAACTCAGCAGACCAGCCCTGGAATCCATCCAATCTAACTGCCAAGTTACTCAATACAATCCAATCCGCCTCATGTTTCTATGACTGGAAGTAACTACTGCTGTTAAAAACCGGAAAAAGCCACCTTTATGCCTTTAACATCCTGTACTTTGCAGCCAATTATAATGGATGCAGTCTGGATGCTACCTAAAAAGCAACTCCCACCCAAACCTTTACCATGTCTATACATCAACTGCTAAGAATATGAAAATGGATGTGTTAGGTGTTAGGATCCTCCTGCAGAATTTCCTTTTGATAGTTTTGGCAATAGAATTGACTAGTCATCTATTTCTAAACAACAGCTATTTCAAAGAATAAATAGAGACCACTATTCAAAACTGTGACTGATGAAGGATCTATGAGTTTTTTTATACATACGCTAAGACTTACCATTTTGATACTTTTTAAAACCAGCAGCTTTCTACTGTATTAATGCAAAATAGTGTGAACAAAAATATTTTTTTGACTCAGGATTTTATCTGGCTTTAAACTCAGGAAACAAGTTAATTAGGCCAGATTCAACTTTCATTTTTACTACCATCCAGAGATATTTTTGAAAAGTGGATTATATGTGACTTCTTCGGAAATGAAAGTTTTTACTCCTAGAATTCTATGTAATTGCTACAGATTTCCATTCTGATGGCCTGAGCCTTTATATCTTTATTTTTTGGCGCCTTATTCCTAGTGTGTTTCTATCACCTCGTGGAGGCCCCAGATAGAATCTGGGATGACAAATATCACTGGATCCACCTACTGTTTTCCTTCACCTTCCCCACAGATGCTGAGGGTGAGAGGGTGAGAGAGTGATGTGTTATGTCAACTGTGCAAAATGTCTGACACTTCCTACAATAACATGCATCATATTTGTATTCTTATTTTTAGTCTACTGCATAAAATAATGTCATTGCCAAAGGCATCCCAAGGAGAATCACATTTTGTAGGATGTGTTTTCTTGTACTTAAGTCAATTCTTCTGTTATGGTAATTGCACAGTATTCACCGCTTCCCCTCTGTATCGGACATCTGCTTTCTTTTAACGTTGGCTGATTTCACGTAGAACTGGTAATGGACTTGCATTTCTCTCTTTAGAGGGAACCATGTTTTAAACCCTTCTAATTCTAGCTTGGCAATGTATACATCTTAACTTCACTACTATGATAATAAAAAATAATGTGTAATTCATGATTATTGAAGTGCTCCTTTTACTTCTTACCTCAGAAGATCCTCAAATCACAGTTAGCTCCTTCACTGATACATTCATTCAACATATTCATTGAGGCACTATGATATAATAAAATATATATTTTGTTTCCACTCCCAGTTCCTGACACAGAGCTCCTAAATCCCTTGGAATTTCCTGGGTGATGTGAATGTCTTGTGTTCTAATGAGGCGATTCTTGGTGGCTCCTGGATAACTTCAGGATGGGGGCTGGTCACCAGAAAGATCAACCGATGATAAGAAGCTTGAAACTTTTGGCCCCACTCCCTCATCCTCCAGAATGGGAAGGGGTTGGAATCTGAGTTAATCATGGATTGTGCTGACATGATGAAGCTATATAAATCTCTAAACTATGAGATTTAGAGGGCTTCTGGATTGATGAACACACCTACATGCTGTGAGGGTGGTGCACCCCAACTTCACAGGGACAGAAGCTTCTGTGTTTGGGACCCATCTAGACGTTGCTCTATATACCTCTTCATCTGGCTGTTCATGTGTATCTTTTATAATATCCTTTATAATAAACCGGTAAATACAAGTAAGGGTTTCCCTGAGTTCTATGAACTGTTACAGCAAATGACTGAACGGAGGAGGGGGTTATGGGAACCCCCAATTTATAGCCAGTTGCTCAGAAGTACAGGTGACAACCTGGGACTTGTGACTGGCATTTGAAGTAGGGGACAATCTTGTGGGACTGAGCCTTTAATCTGTGCGGCTAACTCCAGGTAGTTAATGTCATAACTGAATTGTAGGACACCCAGTTGGTGTCTGGAGACTTGGAGAATTGTGGTGTGTGTATCAGAAGTGAGTAGAGTATAGGAAAACAGGAGGGTTTTTTTAATGCATTCATAAGAGACCAATGATAGATAAAGTTGCTGCTGTCATGGAGATGTGAGGAGACGGATATTAAATAATTCAAACAAATGTAAACTTGCACTTTGTGATAAGTATCATAATGAAGAAGGTAAATGATGGTCTGAGAGCCTACAATAAGGGAATTTGGGAGGATCAGAAAAGTCCTCCCTGAGGAAACAGCCAGTTAACTGAAATCTGAAGGATAAGTACTGGATAACTAGGTGAATAGGGGAGGAAACAGCATTCTAGGCAGAGAGAATAGCACATACAAAGTCCCTGGGGCGGAAAAAGCATAGCAGGTTTGCAGAACTTAAAGGAGACCTGTATGACTGTTCCATAAACAGTAAGGGGAAGTAAGACACGAGAGAAGACTGGACAGGGAGCCAGGGGCTGGACTGCATAGAGCCTTATAGGTAATGGCAAGGAGTTTTGTCTTTATCCTAAGAAAGACCAACAGAGAGCTACTGAAGGTTTTTTTTTTTTTTTTAAGATTGGCACCTGAGCTAACAACTGTTGCCAATCTTTTTTTTTCCCCTGCATTTTCTCCCCAAATTCCTCCAGTACATAGTTGTATATTTTAGTTGTGGGTCCTTCTAGTTGTGGCATGTGGGACGCTGCCTCAGTATAGCTTAACGAGCAGTGCCATGTCCACGCCCAGGATCCGAACCAGAGAAACTCTGGGCCACGGAAGCGGAGTGCACGAACTTAACGACTCGGCCATGGGGCCGGCCCCCTGAAGGGTTTTAAGTAGGAGCCTGGCGAGATTATATTTGATTTTTAGAAGATCATTCTGATCGCTGTGTGAAGAATGAACTAGGAGAGGTGGTAGATATAGTTTTAATTTTTCAGTCTTTCCCTACTCCATGAAACATTTGCCCCAAATACGCAGCAAAATGGACTGATCCTCTTTTCTCTCCTCTTCTCCTTGGGAAGTTGAAAAAAAAAAAAAAGAGGAAAAGCTCACTGTGCCTTGAATTTTAGAATATCTCCCCATCCCCAGTTGGTGGGGATGAGACCACTTGTTGAGGTTTGAGTCAGGGGCAGGAATGTGCCGAATCTAGAGAGAAAGGGCAGTCAGTCAACAGAGCCTACTGATGCATTCCATCCTGTGATCCAAGGCCTAAAAGTGAGGTCTAATATTACATGCTGCCTTGACACCTGGTGAAATCAGGAGGGCCGAGAATGGCTTAACTGCAAGTTCCTCTCCCCAGTCTGCTCCCATGGAAAAGGTAGCCTAGTTAAAAAAAATCGTCCTCGGGGCCGGCCCTGCGGCTGAGTGGTCAAGTTGGCATGCTCTGCTTCGGCGGCACAGGGTTCGGATCCTGGGCGCAGACATGGCACTGCTCACTAGGCCATGTTGAGGTAGTGTCTCACATGCCACAACTAGAAGGACCCACAACTAAAATATACAACTGTGTATTGGGGGGATATGGGGAGAAAAAAAGCAGGGGAAAAAAAAAAAGAAGATTGGCAACAGTTGTTAGCTCAGGTGCCACGCTTTAAAAAATAAATAAATAAGTACAACTGAAATTTCACAAGGTTGTTAACTATCACAATCTGAATAAAAAAATAAATAAAATAAATAAATAAATAAAATCTTCCTCATCAAACGGACCAGATGCACTTCCTGCTTATCACTAAGTAGTGGGTTTGAGTTTCCTGCCAGGCCATGGAATTATCCAAAAGAGCCAATCACATCCTCCTGTGGGAACCACAGGGCAGCTCACTCTCTTGACACCACAGAGCAAGCTTGCCTTCCACTGCTGCTGCTTGTTCACTCTGTTCCTAAATGCTATCCCCTTGTGACACTGCAAGGCATGTAGTGTCCTTCTCCCCCAAGCTGTGAGTATATGTGACTAATAAATTGCTGTCAATTTCATTTGTCTAGTGTTGGGTGTCATGTGTTTGGCCAACCCCATAACCCTGGAGTGGGAACCCCTGCCTCACCAACGGGGTGCAGAGAAGGTGATGAAGGTCCTAATTCCTTCAGTCCTCAAAAACTAGAGGCTTGGCTTCTGCACAGAGTCACTGTCTGCACAAAGCACTGCCTCCTAGGGCCCACAAGAAACTGGGACGACTCCCCCACTTATTCAAATTAGCCGCTAGAGTGCACTGGGAGTGGTTTCACTTTCTGCTGCTTGTGCGTTTCTCAGCCCATATTCTATCCCCAGGCAGTCCACATTCTAGGAATCTCTGAGCTCCGACTGAACACCTTCTGCTCTCTCATGGACAGATTTAGACACACTATCCTCTTTCACTTTTACTGTGATCTTTCAGTTTCCTCTTTTCCAGGCCCAGAAGGATTACGAAACATGTTTCCAAAATGAATGATGATTTTGTGTTTCCGACATCCTTAGTTGCTCTTAATGATCACTGTATTATGAAAGTCACATGAGCCTGAGTCTTCAGGAATCGGAGGAGGAGGTGGTCAACTCTGACTGGCCATTCTCACCAAATAATTGCCAAACTTGACAGGCTTGGATAGGGGCCTTATGCAAGCCTGCTGAGTATAGTAAGTTATGAGTTACATTATATTTCCCAAAGCAAACAATAAGCTCCTCCAAGGCAAAAGCCTCATCTTGGGTTTGTGTCCCTACATGCCTGTTCCAGCAGAGGTGCAGTGGGGAAGAGCTGGCACACTGGAAACAGACCATCCAGGTTCAAATCCTAGCTCACCCACTAGCTCAGTGGCCTCAGGCAGTTTACCCAATCCTTAGAAACCTCAGCTGTATCTTTGTGTCCCAGAGTTGTATTAATTATCACATGATATAAGTGTTAAATGTATGTAAGCACTTAGCACACTGCCTGGCACAGAGTAAGCACTCAATAAATGTCAGATATTATTATTATTTAAACTGTTAACCATAGGTCTAACAATGCTGGGTATTACTGTTATTTGCACGGTGCCCAAGCATCACTCCTAAGCTCCAGGCCCATATATTTAACCACCTGAGGATATTTTACTTAAATAGGTTAGAGACAATGCAAAGAGGTACAAAGCAGAAATCATATCTCTGCTCCCTCCACCCCACCCACATGTTCTTCTAGAACTCCCAAGCTCCCTTAGTAGCACCACCTGCCATCAGTTCAATTTCCTAAGCCAGAAATCCAAAAGATAGCCTCAATGTCTCACATCTCCCTTCTCCTTCCCCAATCCATCCAATCTCACCAATTCATTCAGCGAACATTTATCGAGCACCCTGGCTGTGCAGGTGCCAGTATAAACAAGTGAACAAGACAGGCTCTCCAGGAGGGTAGGTGTGTGTTGGGGTGGGGGTGGGGGGGGGTTCGGGCAGGGAAGCAATGTGTAAAGAAATGAGGTGAGAATCACTTGTGATAAAGGGTCTGAAAGAAACAAGCAGCATGCTGTGATAGAAACAATAGCGTTACCTCTGACAGGGGTCAGGAGTGGCCTATCCAAGGAAGCGACATTTAAGTAGATCTAAATGTCAAGGAGCCAGCTGTGACGAGTTGGAGGAAGGGCACTCCAGGCAGAGGCACAGCAAGCACAAAGCACTGAAGTAGAAAAGAAATGAGTGTGTTCCAAGAATGGTCAGATTGCCAGTGTGACTGGGACATTTATGACAAGGTCCCTACCTTCTAAGTCTAGCCAGGAAAGGATACAGGCTTAGTTGTTTTCTTACTGCTTCATAAACTGTTTGGTCCCATCTCAGTGAAACAGAAGCTCAAAGAAAGGCAAAATAAAATCCATACAGGCAAGAGTAACCACATAGGGCTTTATGAAGTTCATGAGACGTGAGCTGGCCCTCCCGGATGAAGAGACTAGAAACATTCAGTGGGATGAGAAGAGACATTCCCAACAGGACCAGTAGCACGAGCTAGGTCCAGAAAGAAATGAATATGGTATGTGCTGAGATAAGTAGATTTGGCTGGCTCCCCAGATTGGGAAGGAAGTAGACAAAGATTAAATAGAGACTGATCTGGGAAAATCTTAAAAAAAAAAAAAAAAAGGCTGAGATGTTTGGACCAATTGCAAAGTCAAGATGAAGCCATTCTTGGGCTGATAGGGGACACAAGGAAAGCAGTGACTTAAGAATATCCTTCAGGGGCCAGCCCCGTGGCTGAGGGGTTAAGTTCACACGCTCTGCTTTGGTGGCCCAGGGTTTCGCCGGTTAGAATCCTGGGCACGGACATGGCACCGCTCATCAGGCCACATGAGGCGGCATCCCACATGCCACAACTAGAAGGACCCACAGCTAAAAATACACAACTATGTACTGGGGGGATTTGGGAGAAAAAGGAAAAATAAAATCTTAAAAAAACAAAAAAAAAAGAATATCCTTCAGACATGGGGCTGGCCCCATGGCCGAGTGGTTAAGTTCTTGCTCTGAGTTGGCGGCCAGGGGTTTCACAGGTTCAGATCCTGGCCATGGACGTGGCACTGCTGATCAAGCCACACTGAGGCAGCGTCCCACAGAGCACAACCAGAAGGACTTACAACTAGAATATACAACTGTGTACTGTGGGGCTTTGGGGAGAAGAAGGAAAAGGAAAGTCGGCAACAGTTGTTAGCTCGGAGCCAATCTTTAAAAAAAACAAAAGAGAACACCTCTCAGACGGCCATGAGGATGTTGGGTGGAGGGGGAAACCCTGGGAAGGGAGATTACTTAGATGTCTGCAAGGATCACATAAGAGTGACTCAATAAGCAACCTGGACTAATTGAATGGTCGTGATAAAAAGAAAAGGAAGAATCTGAGAAAGAATTTTTTAAATTCCTTTAAGTCCAACAATAGAGGACTGGTTAAATAAATTAGAACGGTATGCAGCTATTTTAAATGACGCCATAGAAGGATGGCAAATGACACTGAAAGATGTTCAAGGCAGAACACAATCTGCATGATATTTCTTGCTTAAGGAGAATGTGAGCCTTTAATTAGCACTTTTTTTTTCTGCAAAGACAGTACTTATTAAAAACCTTTAACCCTGAATGTACATTTGAGGAGACAAAGAAGAACCACATCACTGGAATATATCACGGATAACGACAAATGTAATTATCCAGAGATATCAGAAAAGGTAACTGGCATTTCCTGAAATCCAGAAACCAAGCTTAAAAACTTGCTTTTGGGTTTTCTCCTACCATGACTTGTTCGGAATGCGGCTGGCTCTGTGCCTCTTGTGATGGGCTGAATTTTGTCCCCCTCCTCCAACGCATATGTTGAAGTCCCAACTCCATTATCTCAGGATACGACTGTATTGGGAGATGCAGCCTCTAATGAGGCAACGAAGGTAAAGTGAGATCACACAGGTAGGCCCTAATCCAATCTGCCGGGTGTCCTTATAAAGAGATTAGGACACAGGCACAGAGGGAAGATTACGTGAAGATATACGGAAAAGATGGCGAGAAGCCTCAGAGGAAACCAACCCTGCCAACACCTTCATCTTGGACTTCTAGCCTCCAGAATTGTGAGAAGAAAAATTCCTATTATTTAAGTCATCCCATCTTTGTCAGGGTGCTTTGTTGTGGCAGCCCTACCAAATAAACCTCTTCTTTCTAATTGTGACAAATATATTTTGAATAGGAAATCTAACACTGGGCTTGGCAGTTCCTCAAATATTTAAACACAGAACTACCATATGATCCAGCTATTCCATTCCTAGGTATATACCCAAAAGAAGTGAAAGCAGGGACTCAAATAGATTCCTGTATGCAAATATTCATAGCAGCATTATTGACAATAGCCAAAGGATGGAAACAACCCAAGTGTCCATCAGCAGGTCAATGGCTAAATAAAATGGGGTATATCTATACAATGGAATATTATTTGGCCACTAAAAAAACGAAGCTCTGGGCCTGGCCCTCTGGTTAATGTTCCACGTGCTCTGCTTCAGTGGCCCAGGTTCATAGGTTCAGATCCCGGGCACAGAACTACTCCACTCACCAGCCATGCTGTGGTGGTGTCCCACATATAAAAATATGGAGGAAGATTGGCACAGATGTTAGCTCAGGGCTAATCTTCCTTAGCGAAAAAGAAAAGAAGAAGAAGAAGTCCTGGGGCCAGCCCAGTGATGCAGTGGTTAAGTTTGCGTACTCTGCTTCGGTGGCCTGGGGTTCATCAGTTCAGATCTAGGGCACAGACCTACATACTGCTCATCAAGCCATGCTGTGGTGGCATCCCATATACAAAATAGAGGAAGATTAGTACAGATGTTAGCTCAGCAACCATCTTCCTTAAGCAAAAAGAGGAAGACTGGCAACAGAGGTTAGATCAGGGCCAATCTTCCTCATCCAAAAACAAAAAAAAGAAGAAGGAGAAGAAGTTCTGATACATGTTACAACATGAATGAAGCTTGAAAAACTTATGCTAAGTGAATAAGCCAGACCTGACAAAAGGCTACATACCGTATGATTCCATTTATATGAAATATCCAGAACAGGCAAATCTATAGAGCCAGAAAGTAGAATAAAGGTTACCAGAGACTGGGGGGAGAAGGAAATGGGAGGTTAGTGTTTAAACGGGTACAGAGCTTCTGTTTGGGATGATGAGAAAGTTCTGGAAATGGATAATAATGATGGTTGCACAACACTGTGTACTTAATGCCACTAAATTGTATACATATACTTAAAATCATAAATTTATGTTTATTAACCAAAATTTTTTAAATTGCCCAAAACTAAAACTAACACTTAGGCAACCGTGGGATTTTTATATTTTGTGGCGATTTCTTTATATTATTAAACAATACATACTTTTTTTTGCAGTGTCTAGACAGTCGGAGTCTCATTTGGAGGCTTGGGGCAGCTTGCTGTTCATATTTCCTTGTGCCCTCCGAATGCATATAAATATGTCTTGTAAGAAAATATTCCAGTGGAGATCTCCAGCACGGCCAGCAAGCCAGGAGAACAGCTATTTGGAAGGATTTGCAAGGAAGCAGGGATAAGCCAGTGGTTGGTGGATATAAATCTTACCTTTGGCTTTCGTAGGGTAGAATTTAAGGTAGAGACCTTGCCTGAGGCATGGATTTTGTCATCCACTACTATTTCTACTGCTCTGATGGGAATAAGTCTGCTCCAACTTCAGATAAAGCAGCAACGGACGAGGCTCTCAAAGGCACTTGCTGACCCCTGTGTTGAGCCAGGCTCTTCTGCAAGCAAACGCCGAATGTGCACCGTGCCCATTCAGCTTGAAGACTGCCTGACCCAATGCCTGGAATCAGCTTTCTCCAGCTCAGTGTCTGTCCGCATTAGCTCCTGTGCCACCGGGAGAGCAAAGTGGCTCGGCCTCCACGGTGGGTGAGGTGAGAAAACTCACATGCAGCCAGGCCGTGCCCAAGGGTAATTACTGTGTGTGTCTTTGCGAGGTGGAGGCAAACGTGCCACAGAAGCCTCATCAAAAAGGGCTGGGACAGGTCGTCCTGGAAGTGAAGGTGACGCCCAGGAGAATACAGAGTGGGCCGAAGCTGCTGCCTCATAGAAACAGATCCAAATGTCGAAGTGAAGATGCAACGGGTAAAATTAGAGTGAGCAGAACATTCGGGGGGGAAGGAGTCCCTGTAGGAAACTCACTTTAAATAAACCCAATCTATAAAAATCTAGATTCACAAAATAAGTAAATAGGATGGGTGAGAATGAGTTTTGTTTTATAAACGGGTTCATAACAAGGTAAGATTCCTTTCAACAACATTTGAATGAAGTTATATAAAAACGGAGCCTTTTTAGGAGCTTATCTACCAAAGAAAGAGCAGGCTGTCCAGAGCCTAGGCTTTGACTGACCGGCTGTGAGACCCCTCCAGACCTCATCTTAGTTTTCTTATCTGCAAAAGGAAAGGTCTGGGCTAAATATGATCTCTAAGGTACTTTTAATCTCAAAATGCTCCCTCCATTGTATAAAATGAGGTCGGTTTGTACTTGGCATTATGCTTATATAAAGTGCCTGGCATATCAGCTGCTAAGTGGTCAACGAATGTACTGTGCTAGTTAAAATCAAAAGTCCACACCATAGCCTCTGAGGCCCTACCTGATCTGGCTCTTGACTACTTCTCAGGACCTTAGCTCACCCAACTCCCTCCTTGCCTACTATGCTCCATTCATATTGGCTTTCTTTCTGTTCTTGGAACACACCAAGCTCATTCCTATCTCAGGGCCTTTGCACTTGCTTATCCCTCTGCCTGGAATCCTTTCCCCCAAGATTTTCAGAGAGTTGGCTCCTTCCTGATATTCAGATCTCAGCTCAAATGTGCTTCCTTAGACTGGGCCTCCCTCAAGCTAATAGATACATAGAGAATTCAACATCCAACTGAGAATGAATATTATTTTAGGGCACACATGGAATAGTTACCAAAACAGACATGCATTAGAGCATGTATTTCCTACAATACATTCCCAATGATCAATATGATACAAACCAGGTTCTCCAACCACATTTCAATGAAATTAGAAATTAATTTTTAAAAGATAAATTTAAAAAATATTTGGAAACTAAATAAAATACTGCTAAATGCCTCTTAGAAATATTTAACACTGGATGATAATGAAAACACCACATGTCAAAATAGTGGGATACAGCAAGAAGACCACTTTAAAGGGCAATTTATAGCTTTATATACATTTATCAGGAAACAAGAAAGGTTAAAAAAGACATGGGCTAAGCATTCAACTCAAAACATTGGGAAAAGAGTAGCAGAACCAATTGAAAGAAAAAAGAAGGAAATAACTATTAGGGCAGAAATCTATGAAGTACAGAACTGAGACAACTAACAAAACTAAAAGCTAGTTCTATGGAAAGATTAATAATAAGACAGAAGTCTTGCCAGAGGTCTATCTAAGAAAAACAAAAAAAGCAAATAAACTACAAAATAAAACGTAGAACACAACGATGGTCACAACATAGATTTTTTAAAATATTAAGACTATTACAAACAATCTTCTGCTAATAAATTTCCAGGGATCTCTCTGACTGTTTCTACTTATTATTATTATTATTATTATTATTATTATTATTATTATTATTCTTGGTGAGGAAGATTGGCCCTGAGCTAACATCTATTGCCAATCTTACTCTTTTTTTTTCCTCCCCAAAGCCCCAGCACATAACTGTGTATCCTAGTTGTAGGTCATTCTAGTTCTCCGATGTGGGATGCGGCCACAGCATGGCTTGGTGAGTGGTGCATAGGTCTGCACCCAGGATCCGAACTAGGGAACATTGGGCCGCTGAAGCAGAGTGCACAAACTTAACCTCTCGCCCCGTCTACTTATTATTTTTATTGTCTATTGTTTGTCTCCTGGCACTGGAATGTAACTTCCTGGAGGCAGAGATTTTTGTCTGTTTGGTTCTAGATAAACACCAAACATCGAATAACTATTTGATGAAGGCACAGATGAATGTCCCCAGTAAGCCAGCACAATGAGGTCAGATAAGTTCTTCCCAATACAGGTGTTTTGGTTTGTCTTCCACAGATCTGCCCAGGTACAAGGACAACTGCAAAGGAATCCCAGTAAAGGTCTCTGGGATCCGATCATACCAATGGCACAGTGTTACGGGCACAGTGTTACCATACCTTGGTTACTTCTGGAGCCACTCAAAGAAACTATGAATTGCTGGCTCAGCGGGCTACAATTGTCCACATATCCTGAGTAGGAAGAGTAAAGGAGGAAAACAGCTTGGTGGCCCCTCACAAAGTTAAATATAGAATTAAGATATGACCCAGAAACTCCACTCTTAGGTATATAACCCAAAGCATTGAAAACAGGGCCTCAAATTAATACTGGTACACACATGTTCATAGCAGCACTATTCACAATAGCCAAAAGGTAGAACCAACTCAAATGCCTAAACTGAGGAGAGGATAAGCAAAATGTGATATAGCTAAACAGCAGAATATAATTCAGACATAAAACAGAATGAAGTACTGATGCATGCTACAAACATTATGCTAGATGAAAGCAGCCAGACACAAAAGGTCACGTGTTATATGATTCTATTTACATGAAATATGCAGACTAGGTGAATCCATAGAGACAGAGAGCAGATTGGTGGTTGCCAGTGGCTGGGCGGAGGGGAAATGGAGAGCTACTGCTTAATGGGTACCAAGTTTCCTTTTCAGGTGATGAAAATGTTTTGGAACTAGACAGAGGGGGTAGTTGCACAACATTGTGAATTTACTAAATGTCACTGAATTGTTCACTTTAAAATGGTTAAGGTTATGTTATGTGAATTTAACATCAATTAAAATAAATTAATTAATAAAAAGAGTAAAGGAGTAGTACCAAATACACATTTGGCCAAACAGCAGCGTATTAAAATCAATAACCAAAGCCTAATATTACTGCCATAGCACAAGAGTAAATTTGAAAAATTTCCAAAAGTTTAATTATTATTTCAATTTTACTACATTTACTAATCAAATTTTAAAGTTTGATTTTTATAATACAAGGGCATTAATTCCTTAGGACTGCTCCTGCGATTACTCCATTGAACATTTGGACATTGATTAGACACACGTTCACTTCCAACTGTTCAAGGGGGAGCTAAGATATTTTTTGGCTGCTCTGCCAGAACAGGACACTGTTGATAGTGATGTTGCCACCAGATCATTAAATTTTCCTTCCACCTAGATACTACACAACCATAGTAAAGAGTAATGTCCTTTTCAACTTCTGTACTTGAAAACTGGGTCAATGATAATGATGTAATTTCACTGAAACAACCTCATAAACAAGCTTTGTGCACTGCTTGAAGATACGTTCTGAGCATTTTCAAGAGCACAATTAAGATTATTTCTTCACTCATATTTTAAATTTCTAATATTTTTAGACCTTTATTGTTATTCAAATTATCTAGCCAAGAAAAATGTTTCCTAATAGTCTGTCCATCGATTTTTCTATTAAACTATTTGAAACTTATTTTTGAAAATAAAGGCTTCCAATCATTATTTTATTTTAGCAATAATATATCTAAATATATAAACTACTGATAAAATTTCAACATACTGTACCTAAGGAAATTTCTTTCACTCCAGTTGCAACTAGAATGCTCACTTACATTCAAAAGTGGATATTCACATATAAACGACATATCCCAATGACAGGCCTCATTTGTATCACTGACAGAGATACTCCAATTTGAGATGATGGTTACTTATGTGATCCCACATTCAAGGATCGTGTACAAGTTCAGAGAGGCCAGAAATGATGTTGAAGTAGTCATTTGACTACTTGACCTTCCAAAGGCTGAGACCCAAACCAAAGCCAAATGGCAGACTTGGGCCAAATGGAAGGCTGAGGCTGATGGCATCCACCCCTGGTAAAGAGGCTAGACAAAGGGAGCAGGAAGAGACGAGCATTCTGGATAATTCTCAAGGCAGGAAAGAGGCAACCTTTACCCTCAACTGACCCAAAGAAAGTGACTTCAGTTTGTCATCCCACTTCCTGTGGAATTTCCTACTGAGTGAGAAATGGAAAACCCAGAAAAAGGAAAGCTATGGAAGAGACAAGATGCTACCCTCCACAAACACTTCCTGTTGGTTGTGCTAACTTCTAACTGCATGCCACACATCTCATATCTCAGCATAACCTATGTCACACACACCTGGCACTTGAAAGTTACAAACCTAAGACGCACAGTGTTCGCTGAGTTTTTGGGGCTACACTTAAGGATAGAAAAGAATTGGGAAAATCCAGAGAATGCTTTGTGATTTGCTTACATGAATTTAAAAGGTTATTCCTTTTTTTTTTTGTTTGAGGAAAATTGGCCCTGAGCTAACATCTGTGCCCATCTTCCTCCACTTTATATGTGGGACACCTGCCACAGCATGGCTTGATGAGCAGCACATAGGTCCACGCCCAGGATCCGAACAAGTGAACCCTGGGCTGCCAAAGCAGAGCACGTGAACCTAAACGCTAGGTCACTGGGCCGGCCCCTTAGAGGTTATTCTTATTCCAGATAATGGAAATTCAAACTGTTATTATTATTAGGGTGATGATTTTGGAGTCTGACTCGTCCTTCCCCTTGTGCTTTCGTTCGCTCTTAGCCACCAATTATTATTAACAGAAATCTCTTATGACAGAGAGGCAAGACCTCCAGAATGTTTGATCAAACACTGATGAGGCTGAGCTTTTACTCAGCTATAAAATGGGATTTTGAGTATCACTCACGTGAAGGTGGTTTTCAAAATAGAAATGGCTATGCAAAGCCAAAACTCCTGGATTCCCACTGTGCTGGATTTAGATCTACTAGAGACTGTTTGGCTTATAATCCAGTAACTGCTGGGGGCTGGGAAAGATTAACACACAGTCTGTGTATTCCAGAAAACTCTGTCTTCACTAGAGAACAAAGCAGATGGGTTTTTCATTACAAGACAAGTCACATAAAAGTACACCCTTTGGTGGCCAGCCCAGTGGCGCAGCAGTTAAGTGCGCATGTTGCGCTTCGGTGGCCCGGGGTTCACTGGTTCGGATCCGGGTGCACACATGGCACCGCTTGGTAAGCCATGCTGTGGTAGGCGTCCCACATATAAAGCAGAGGAAGATGGGCACAGATGTTAGCTCAGGGCCAGTCTTCCTCAGCAAAAATAGGCAGATTAGCGGCAGATGTTAGCTCAGGGCTAATCTTCCACCAAAAAAAAAAAAAAAGTACACCTTTGATGCTTCTTGTTGTTGTTTTGTTTAGTTTTTATTCAGACTTCCAAGCAAGCTTGAAGTTGTCTGATGTAAGATGAGGAGAAGTGCAGTTTAGAGGCTACACCTCTTGGAAAGCCTCCCTGCTTCTTGCAACAGCCCTTCTCTTTTCTAACAGATCTGCTTCAAGTCTAACCGGTACAAGTCTCCAGAGTGAAGCGTGGGGTGGACAAGGGGAGTAGGGTAAGCGGTGTCAATGGCCTGTAGGGCCTAGCTCAGAATCCATGCAACCGTGAGCCTTCCAGCAGCTAGCTGACTTAATCCCTCCAAGGTCACCAACTCATCCTATTGGCCAGGGACTTTCCGAGTTTTAGCACTGAAAGTCCCACATGCTGGGAAACTTCTTGGTTCCCGGCAAGCAGGATAGTTATCACCTAAAGATTTACCTCCTTTGCTTGAAGCTGTACCGTATACAAACAAGACATCCTGAGTGGGACTCAAATGGCTATAAACTTTTCAAGTTAAATCCATGTGCTCTGCAGCCTTTGTCTCTTTGCACCACCTAGCACAGCATCAATGTTTTTCTACCACTACATAGGATTCCCACCCAGTTACCACAAAAGCAGCACTAAGAACATCAAATGAGGCAAATGTTTCTACTGTTACAAATCTTTATTTTTCCACATATTCTTTAAGGGAAAAAAATCTAAATTCACATGAATGGCCATGAATTTTTTTGAAGGTCTTGTTTTGTTGGGGTGATTTATTTTCTGTACTTACAGAAATTATTTCGTGATGGAATAATTATTTACCTAATGAGTTAGCTTTGTATTTCTCCCTCAAGCCCTGGCCCCTTGCCAAGTATCTGAGCGTACACAGAAAAACATACACCAAAACCCTCCCAAAAGAAAAGAAATCAAACTGTCCCAAGATTAAAGACTAGAGACAGTAAATGAAGTTCTCTGGAGCTTAATCTGAATTAAGAATCTTATGTTTATACTGTTTCCATGGAGTTAGTAACTGTATTAGTTTCCTATTGATGCTTAACAAACTACCACAAATTTAGTGGCTTAAGACATCACAAATATACTATCCCGCAGTTCTGGAGGTCAGAGATCCACAATGGGTCTCATGGGCTAAAATCAAGGTGTCGGCAGGGCTGCATTCCTTCGGGAGGGTCCAGGGGGGACCCCAATTCTTCCTTTCCCAGCTTCATTCCTTGGCTGACGGCCGCCAGCTGGCAATCTCATCACTTTGACCCATGCTCCTGTTGTCTCAGGCCTTTTCCGACTCTGATTCTTCAGCCCCTTTCTTCACTTTTTAAGGAGCCTTGTGATTAAACTCACCAGGATCATCCAGGACAACCTCCCCGTCTCAAAATCCTTAACTCAATCAATCTGCAAGGTCCCTTTTGCCACATAAGGTAACACATTCACAGGTCCGGGGATTAGGAGCTGGATACCTGGGGGTGGGGTCATTATTCTGCCTCCCACAGTAGTTAAGATACCATTTTAGGGGTTAAGTTCGCGCGCACTGCTGCAGGCGGCCCAGGGTTTGGATCCTGGGCAAGGACATGGCACTGCTCATCAAGCCACGCTGAGGAAAGATACCATCTTAGAAAGTTCTCAGATTTGACACTAATGGGACTGTATCTTTAGGTCTTATTTTTCTGAGTCTGTTGGGTATCCTTCCAAATATTTAGGTATCTAATAATTTCTAAGTAAATTTGAAAAGATATTTGATTACATTGTATGTTAACAATGTTAACAGGAAACATAATGAAATGCATGGGAGTTCCAGTAACTATCATCTCCACCAACAAGATTTCTCCCATTTCAAGGTGACCCCCACAATCCTCATTATCTCTTAATCTTGGTACACTCCAAGCAATGAAACCATAAAAATCGTCCCACATAATACTACACAATGATTTAGAGTGGACAAATGATTTCATAGCATTTTAAGGCTACATAATGAAACAGTTAAGAGCAAAGATTCTGGAATCAGACAGACATGGATTCAAATCCTGACCCAACTGCTTGTATGATCTAAGTCTCAGTTTTACTCCTTGGTGTCTACCTCACGGTTCATGTGCAAGTGAATGAAATGAAGCCTATAACGCATTTAGCAGTGTCTTAGCTGCTGTTTTTACTATCCTAAAGACGATTTCATACTTGACACAATAACACGTATAAAGAAACAGACTCCCAAAAAGTAAATAGCTCGTCTAAGGATGCACAACTAGTAAATAATCTTATATATATCCCAGTGCCTGGCACCCACAGTATCTACTCCTGAACACCTTTGTTTTCAGTAATAGCAGACACAATCCCCACAGGCTGACCTCATAACTGCTCCATCATCTTTCTTTTTTTTCTGCTTGTGGAAGACTGTCCCTGAGCTAACATCTGTGCTAATCTTCCTCTACTTTTTTGTATGTGGGATGCCGCCACAGCATGGTTTGATGAGCGGTATATAGGTCTGCACCTGGGATCCGAACCTGCTAACTGCAGAGCCATGGAAGCAGAGGGCACAAACTTAACCACTATGCCACCAGGCTGGCCCCCACCTCTTGTATTCATAGCTTTTTTTCCCTATCCATCCTCTATTCTCTGTTGCCTATCAAAAGATGCAGTCTCCAAGGTCTTTTTATATCCTAGAGACCAAATGTCAAATGTGCTGGGATTTCAGACAACAGTTACAGAAATAGGTCCAGTTCATCTGCAAGAATATCATACTTCCCATTTTCTCCATTTTTAAAATTTTTTATTTATTTTTTGAGGAAGATTAGCCCTGAGCTAACTGCTGCCAATCCTCCTCTTTTTGCTGAGGAAGACTGGCCCTGAGCTAACATCTGTGCCCATCTTCCTCTACTTTATACGTGGGACGGCTGCCACAGTATGGCTTGCCAAGTGGTGCCATGTCCGCACTCGGGATCTGAACTGGCAAACCCCAGGCCACGGAAGTGGAATGTGCGAACTTAACCACTGCACTACCGGGCTGGCCCTCATTTTCTCCATTTCAATAATCTGGGATTTATTCCAGAATTTCTCCATTTCAATAATCTGGAATTTATCCCCCACTCACTGAATGGGAGAAAACATTTGCAGATCATATACCTGATAAGGAATTGTATCTAGAATATATAAAGAACTCTTAGAACATAAATAAAGAGATAACTCAATTAAAAAATGGGCAAAGGATCTTCAAAAATGTACAAATGGCCAATAAACACATGAAAAGCTCAACATCATTAATCATTACAAAAACACAAACCAAACGTATATATACACACATTTACATATACATACACATTTAATGGAGTGTAGGTAGTTTATATTCCATATTAATTTCTTTCAGGGCTCCTAACAGGATATTAGAAAATATTTCTTTTTGAAGGGACATTGCATCTGATAGGGTTGAGATCCACCGATCTAGCAGATAGCACAGAGGATTATCTGTGATCTGCACACGGCCTCTTAGCTAAGTCAGGTTTTCTTTTCTTCTATGTTTCAATGCAGCTTCAGTCTCAAGGACTCCACGGAGAAAGCAACAGCAAAATTATAAAATAAATTACTCCTCACTTTTGCTACCAAGCTGTTCTTTATTTAGAGGATGTGCTATTTCTGGAGGTATATATAATTAAACATTTGGACCACATGTATCTATCATTATGTTATACAATGACGTATTTCACAATGTCTATGTGCCAAGTAAGTGAATCCTACATCTTTAAATGCTTGAAAGTTTAAACATTTTTTCACAGAAGAGACTCCTGAACTTATCTGATTGACCTTTTGCAGCTTGAGGCCGTTGTAACAAACATCATTCTTACCATGCTATAACCAAATGACACCCTAAGGTGCACCGAGGTCAGCCACTGCTGGCCTGTCAACTAAATGGTCCCAGACTGATGAGTTTTTAGGAGTTCTTGGCTCTGCTTTCCACAGGGACTTTTCCTTTTTATAGGCTGTTAATTTATTTATTGCTGATCTTAGTATTGGTGGCCTCAGGCAGTGCCTCCCACCTCTAATCTAATTCTAAATGTTTATTCATACAAATATTTATTTTAATGCCCACATTACTGGTGACAGAACATTTTTCATCTCTCAGAACCTAGCACCATAGCCAAAGTCCTTTCAATTCCAAGTTTCAAAAGCCTACTAGCTTACAGAAAAAAAAAATGAACATTTATTATACAGTTATAGGGATACCTTAAGGGCAAAAGTGAACCAAGGGGGCAGAACCAGGAACTCAGCAGAAACCAAAGAGGCCATTTTCTTAGTCTCTCTCACCTTTGCGTCCCTTTGCACGTCTGTTTCTTTCTTTTGCTTCTGCAGACTCCCCTTCCCGGCTTCTCCCTGAGCACGCGACTCTGCCGCAAACCCTGAGGTTACATCAACTCAGTTCCAGTCACTTGCAGAAAACAAAAGGCTGCCTCTCTCCCAGTGCCACAGTCCCAGAGGGCAGAACTAGATGGGCCCTTTTGGGTTCAGTTCCCCCTGTGGTCCAATTGACAAGGTCACACAGTACAAAAATGGCTGCTGAGGCACCTCCGTGAGGAAGGGCAGTTTTCAGAGGAAGAACTTTGTGGCAAACTGGCTTAATACGCAAAGAAGGAGTCAGATAACCCAGACTGTTAGAACTTTGTCTAAAACAAAGGGCCTGAGGTGCTCCCCATGAAGTAAGAACATGAGGTTTGGCCCCATTATTGTGAGGTATGTAGCTTGTTTTTTTCTGAGGCCTTCGTTGTCTACTCCCTGTTTCTTCTCTTTTTTTAATTTGATATAACTCATATACCATAAAATCCACCCATTTAAAATGTATAGTTCAGTGACTTTTAGTACATTCACAAGGGTTCAGCAACTATCACCATTATCTATTTTCCAGAACATATTCATCCCCCCAAATAGAAATGTTGTACTCATTAGCAATCACTCCTCATTCTTGCTTTCCTCCAGCCCTAGGCAACCACTAATGTACTTTCTGTCTCTATGGATTTGCCTATCTTGGACATTTCATATAAACAGAATCATATAATAAGTGTCCTTTTGTACCTGGCTTCTTTCACTTAGGATAATATTTTCAAGGTTCATGCACATTGCAGCATGTATCAGTTTCCTTTTTATGGTTAAATAATATCCCATTGTATGGATATACCACATTTTATTTATCCATTCATCAGCTGATACATTCAGGTTATCTCCACTTTTTTGGCTATTATGAATAATGCTCTGAACATTCATGCACAAGTTTTTGCACGAACATATCCTTTCAGTTCTCTTGGGTATATATGTAGGAATGGAATTGTTAGGTCATGTGGTAATTGTTTAACATTTTGAGGAGCTGCCAAACTGTTTTCCAAAGCGGCTACACCATTTTACTTTCCCACCAACAGCGTATGGGTTTTCCAGTTTCTCCACAGCCTTGCCATCTTTTAAGTGTCTATCATTTTGATTATAGTCAAGCTAGTAGGATGAAGGGGTAGCTCCTGATTCTGATTTGCATTTCCCTAATGACTAGTGACATTGAACATCTTTTCACGTCCTTATTGACCGTTTGTGTATCTTCTTTGTAGAACATCTATTCAAATCTTTTGCCCATTTTTAATTAGGTTGTCATTTTATTGATGAATTATAAGAGTTCAAGAATTCTTCGTGAAGATGTCTAAGATACTAGACCCTTATCTGATACATGATTTGTAAATATTTTTGCCATTTTGTGGGTTGTCTTTTTCATTTTCTTGGTGTCCTTTGAAGCACAAAAGTTTTAAATTTTAAGTTCAATTTATCTATTTTCTCTTGTGTCGCCTGTACTTTAAGTGTCATATCAAAAAAACCATTGCCTAATCCAAGGTCACAAAGATTTACACCTATCTTTTCATCTGACTCTTCTAGTTTTAGCTCTTACATTTAGGTCTTTGATCCATTTTGAGTTAATCTTTATATATGGTAAGAGGTAGGGGTCAAATGTCATCATTTCATGTGGATATCCAGTTGTTCCAGCACCATTTGTTGAAAAGACTATTCTTTCCTCATTGAATTGGCATCTTTACTGAAAATCTTTTCTTTTTAAACTAAATTCCCAAGGTTACTCAATAACTGACTATACTCAATCAAGCTATAAAACAAATATGCAACCGAATGTAATTAAGACATATGTGTGTGAAAAGTCCCAACTGTAATCAGCAGTTACTTTTACTTTACATAAACTAAGATTACTCTGGCTCGGACGTTGGGTATATTCACTATCTTGACTGTGGTGACAGACCCATGGGTGTACACATGTCACACTTATAAAACTGTACAGTTTAAATAAGTGCAGATTATTTTATGTTAATTATACCTCAAGAAAGCTGTTTTTAAAGAGATAAACCAGGGGTAAAAGTGTAAATGAAACAGTTTTCTTTTCCTGATCATTTTTCAGGACCAGTTTCTTTGGTTGGGCCTAAGGATATGGTATCAATTAGTAATTTAGGAAAACTTGTATTTCTACATTTTTCTTAATTGACTTTGTTCCAAAGTGCAAGCAGACCATTTAAATTCAAGATTTCTAAGGCTAGGACCATCTCATGACTATGGGATTAATATTAAACAGAGCCAGAAATGTGTTTTGACTCTTAAGGAAAAGCACTTCTAAGTCCCCTTCCAATGAGAATTTAGTGACTGGGTTTTCCTTTTCTAAATAGAAGTTAAACCCTCCCAACCGCACCAAGCCCCACTGTGGTAGAGAGTTCATCTGTCTGTCCACCCTTATATCCCCAGCATCAAGAACACTGCCAAGCACAAAACAGGCACTTGGTAAATATCTGTCTAATGAATGAATAAAATCCACTTAATTTGTCATCACCTTTTCCTGGGACCATTTTGGACTGAGGCAGGTGGCAGCTCTGGTCCTCCCTCTAACTCAATAATTCCATCTCTAGAGACAGATACTGTCTGTTTTTTTTCAAATTGTCTTATTATTCACCTTTCTATATTTGGAAAAACAAAGTGGCTTAGGAATCTCACCCCCAGGAAATGAACTAAAATGTTGTATCAAAGATTATGCATAGGATCCACCAACTAGAAGCAATCAGATGAGAACAGTTAGGGAAATCACGGCAAACCCTCTGGAAGAAGTAATCCATAGATTAAAAAGGATCATTATGATGAGTCTGCAGTAACATGGAAAATAACTAGTGTGAATCAGGAAATGAAAAGCACCATCATTGATTACGACTACAAACTAAAATTTTATACTCAATTATCTGCTAGAATTTATACCCCACGAAGGCAGGATGTTTGGGCTTGTTCTGTTCACTGGACAGTGCCTGGCATACCAAGGTGCTGACTAATACTTGTTGAATGAATTAATGAAACTAAATATAAAACGTATCTATGAAAACATACCTGAAGAGAATGAACAAACGTGGAAAATTACGTTCAAGTAGTGGAACTCTGGGTGTTTCCTCCACTTTCCCTCTATTTTCCAAGTTTCCCTAAAGTTGTGATAAAACTTTCTCAGTTGAAAGGATGGCCACGGAAACCCCTCACCTGCCTCTGGCTGCTTCCTCCCCTGTCCTGCAGCTAAGGAAGCATCTGAATTAGAGCAGGGATGTGGCCTGGCTTCGATTCCAAGAGGGGCCTTTTCCAGGATGTGTCGCTCCAGCCAAAGGCTCCTAGGGCACCTGATATGTAGGCTTTCCCCCCCAGAGGTCGAGAAGGCAGGCTGCCCCCAGCTCCCCCTCATTAGAGCCTGCACAAGTTTGGAGCTCCCGAGGGATTGCTCTTTCTCCTAGGCTGCCCCCCTACAAAGTCACTCGTACTTCCTAGACCCCCTAAGGAGGTCGCTCATTACCCCTCCTCCAGGGCCCCCCTGAGGAGGTAACTCCCGGGGGGCGCTATGTCCCGTAAGAGGGTCACTCGTTCTCCCGGGCCCTCCTGAAGGGGTCATTCCCTCTCCTTGCCACTCCTGACGAAGTCACTCACACCCCACTCCCCTGGCCCCGGCTCCTCTGAGGGGGTCATTCGTTCCCAAAGGGGAGGTCACTCCTTGCCCGTAGAGCCCATCCCACTTGAAGGGGTCGCTCCCCCGGCCCTCCCAGGCGTCGCTCGTACCCGAGGGGGAGGTCACGCCTTCCGCCTGGCCCCCTCCCCCGAGGGCTAGCACCGCCTCCTTCCGGGCCCTCCCCCGCGAATGGCGTCGCCGCGGGCTGGCCGGGCCGCCTGGGCGGGGCTCCCGAGCGGGGACGAGGCGACGGGTGCGCGGGCCTAGGCCAGAGCGCGGAGCGGGGCGGCGCGGCGGCGGCGGCGGGGCGCGGGCCATGGCGGGCTGCTGCGCGGGGCTGGCCGCCTTCCTGTTCGAGTACGACACGCCGCGCATCGTGCTCATCCGCAGCCGTAAAGTGGGGCTCATGAACCGGGCCGTGCAGCTGCTCATCCTGGCCTACGTCATCGGGTGAGCGCGGCCGCGCCGGCCCGGTGACCCCCGGGCCTGGGGGCGACCCGAGGCCTGGGAGCTCCTCCTTCTGGGACCCGGCCGTGCACCTGCTCCTCCTGGCCGAGGTCGTCGGATGAGCCCCGCGGGCGCCCTCCAGGTGGGGTCCCGCGGGTGGCGACCCGAGGCCGGTGACACACCCCTCTCCGGACCCTAGCCACGGGGGGAATGGGCTCTGTGCCGGGCTCCGGGACAGAAGGGTGCTTTGACGTTGTGTTTTAAGGATAAAGCCTGGCTAGACCTTCATCCTCGCCCTTCCTGCTGCTTTTCTTCCGACGTGCTCCTTGATGTCCTTTGGCAATGGGGCGGGGGCGGTGCGGCTGTGCCCTAAACGTCTTAATCTTTGCTCCTCACTTCCCATTCTGATCTATCTGCTGACAGAAACCAAGATTTCGAATTTCCACATGGTTCATTTTGGGTTTGTGGCTTCTGGTGCTTTCAGCACCATGTGGTAACCCAGGATAATACAGAGGTTACACTTCCAAAAAGCATTTAATGTTCGCTTCGTTTTGTCGGGTCGTTGAGGTTCTTTGTATAGGTACCTGCCTTAGCCTCATCATTCCCCATGCTGCCCTCTTACGCTTCTGTGTGCCCTGCCACCTTCAGTCCTCACCAAGTGCTTAATTTTAATTGAATGCATGCATTGCAATTTAGTAAAACTTACGAGAGGAGGTGGACATTAACTTAGCAGCTGAGGTAAGGTCCACCTGGAGTGTTCTGGTATTTACACCTGTTAAGCTGACAGATGTTATCTGCTTGGTCATTCCTTTTCTTAAAAGGCCTAATGCAGTGGTCCCCAACTATGCATTAGAACCATTTTGGAATCTTTAAAAACTACTGATTGCTGGCACCATCCCCAGACCTTCTGATTTGATTGCTGTGGAGTATGACCAGCTCTCCTGGAGATTCTTTTTGTTTGTTTGTTTGTTTAAGGAAGATTAGCCCTGAGCTAACTACTGCCAATCCTCCTCGTTTTGCTGAGGAAGACTGGCCCTAAGCTGAAAATCCATGCCCATCTTCCTCTACTTTATATGTGGGATGCCTGCCACAGCATGGCTTTTGCCAAGTGATGCCATGTCCACACCCGGGATCCCAACCAGTGAACCCCAGGCCGCCAAGAAATGGAACGTGCAAACTTAACCGCTGTGCCACTGGGCCAGCCCCTCTCCAGGAGATTCTGATGTGCACCAAAGTCTGGGAACCAGTGTCCTAGAGTTTCCCAAACCTACCTGATCATGACTTACTTAAGGAATTGTTTAAAAGTATCAGATTCCCCCACCCTGGGATGGGGCTGGAATCTGTTAACACTGCCCCAGGGAATTTGCATGCTCTGGTAGGTTTGGCTTCTATCTGCCCAGCAGCAGTAGGTTCTGACAGTATTCAATAAAATGGCTTTCCAGGCATGGACTTTACATCAGAACCACCTGGATCTCCCCCAGGTTTGGACTCGTTAAGTACCACTACTACCAACTTTTTGCCCCCAGTGATTGTGGTGCATCCTAAATTTTGAGACCCACTGCTAGCGGGTTAACTAAACTCACATTGCTTGGTCAGACCTGAAGCATTTGGAATCAGGAGCACTCTCTCAGATTTTCCCTCTCGGCTTTTGATGCTCGTGGAAGGATCAGTTTACATCTACCTTAGGGTAGCTGTCTGTAAAGTTCTAGACTGCAGAAAGTATGTATATCTGTGCTGCACGATATGGTAGCCAGTAGTCACATGTGGCTGTCGAGCCCTTGTCATGTTCCTACTCCAAATTCAGATGTGCCGTCACTAAAATACACACCAGATGTCAAAGACATGGTACAAAAACAAAGTAAAATATCACATTAATACATCTTACATTGGTAACATGTTAAAATGTTTTGATCATATTGGGTTACATAAAATATATCATTAAAATTAATTTTACCTGTTTCTTTTTACTTTTTAATATGGCTACTACAAATGTTTAAACTACATATATGGCTCGTGTTATATTTCTGTTGGGCAGCGAGCTTTCTAGGGTTCCTACGAGTGTTCTCTACCTTGATCAGGTGGATTTTTAAAGCTGTAAATGCTTTGCTTTTTGCTTTTATCCATCTTACTATGATCAAAACTGACTCAGGATCTGAATTAAGGACTTTTTTTTTTTTAACTTTTCTCTTAACTTCCTGACCCAGTTCATTTTGGTGAAATTGTGGTCTCTTCCCATAGTGACCTATAGCAGTCCTTCCTGAAAAAAAGAGACTGAAGACATATTTCTCGTTTATTTCCATTATCATCACATCATGAGGAAATGGTTAATCTCATAGTGATTCCTGTGAAACCATGTGTCTCTGATTTAGCAACTCACTGTCCTCGGTGGTAAAATGAGAATGATCTTCCTGCCCTAAGCTTCCGTGCGTCCAACTAGAATTGAATGGAAGCTTCTATTGCAGCTGAATTCCTAGAACCCCTGAAGAAGAGGACTTGTTAGCGGGAAAGCCCATCTCTGGGATGGGCAATGCATTTGGAAACTGCTCAGACCAGACAAACCCATGAATAAGTAACCAAAACCAGTGAATTTCTGAAGTCTCAGCATCCAGGGCTTATAAGGAGGGGAGAGGGCTGCTAGCATTTCTTGGTTCTAGAAATAATAAGTTGTTGGGAGATGTTTAACAACAGCTCTGGTGGGGAGGAGTTCTGATCTGCAGTATGGGCCAACTTCCATAGTGTAAATACTCCCATCATGGCCAATTTCAGCCTACGGATGGCGATTCACAAACGTTGTTCTAGGCGTTTGACATCCACTAACTCATTTAACCTCACAACAATCCTGTGACGTCCTGTCATCGTTCCCATCTTATAGATGGGATAAACTGAAGCACAGAGAAGTTAAGCAACTTGGCCAAAGTTATGCCTAGTGAGTGGTGGAGCTGAGACATGAACTTGTGTTCATGGCTTCAGTCTGTGTTCCAGTGTCCTAACCACTATGCACTATTGCTTTTAGATTTTTAATTATTCAGGCTGGTAGTAATGCCCCTACTTCAGAGGAGAGAAGCATTAATGTGACCTGAATTCTTGGGGAAAAAGTAAGAAACTACTATAAAATGTTACTTAAGTGGTGAGATTCTCCATTCTAGAGGGACAGCATAGAGGGCAAGAGAAGAGGCTTCAGAGGCAAAAGGCTTGAGTTCAAATCCTGACTGTGTCACTTACTAGCTGTGTTACCTTGGGCAAGTGACTTAACCTCTCTGTTTCTCAGTTTTCTCCTCTGTGAAATGGAGAATACTTATGATGCTTGCCTTATAAAATGGTCAGTATTAAATTAGTTAATACATATAAAGAGCTTAGATCAGTACCTGGCACCTAAAAACACTCAAATGGTAACCATTGTTATCATAATTTTTATTATCTCTTGGTGATTCCACAAGTCATAGTTCCTTAAAAGTGCTCAAATATCTAGTAACATAGACAGCACTCACCGAGTATTTTCTTTATGTTATTCACTGTGCTAAGTACTTTACCTGCATCATCTCATTTATTTCCCAGAAACCACTCGGTGGTTTAGGTGTTATTATCCCCATTTTCCAGAAATGGAAATGGAGCCCCCATATGTTAAGCTACTTTTGTAAAGTCACTTAATTACTAAGTGTCATACTTTCAGCCTCTGGCTATCAGAGGCTCCCTAGCATCGTTTCAAATTCATGGAATCCTAATGGCAATTTAAGAGGCCTGTTTTATCTTGTAGGTGGGTGTTTGTGTGGGAAAAAGGATACCAGGAAACGGACTCAGTGGTCAGCTCAGTTACTGCCAAAGCCAAGGGTGTGACTGTCACCAACACTTCTGCACTTGGATCCCGGATCTGGGATGTAGCCGATTATGTGATTCCAGCTCAGGTACGCCTCACCTGTGACATCTGTCCAGCAGTAAAGCTTCTGATTAGCTCCTTTCCCATTCCTGACCTGGCACACTTGATTAACGAATGGCAGAGTTCTAACATCACCAGGGCCCACACTGATCATCTTAGTCAAGAAATCAGTGCTCAGGGTCTAACAGGTAATATTCAATCAGCTATGTTTCTTCAGATCTGAAACATGGCTGGCTTAAACACAGGAAGCTTTCCATGTGCACATCTGAGTCTGTCTCAAACCCTGAAAGGTGAAAAAAAGCAAATGTTTTAAATCCTGGGAAAAATTCAGGTGGAAATATTGTCTTTCCACATTTTGTATTTGCTTTATTGTTGTAAACTCACAAGGTTAATCTTTTCAGACAGTGTAAAAACTTTAACAGCAATTAGAGACCAAAAACAAGAACGAAACAGACATACCCACATAGGATTCCTTCAGGAACAAAGGTAAGGGAAAAAATTGGCGCAGCATCCTAGTCTCCAGTCTGTTAATCCACAAAACTCCAAGTTAAATATTGACTTACGCAGCCAAACCCCTACATATCCTCCAGATGGCTTACGTGCGAGGGTGACTAGGGGTGGCCAAATGCAGATAAGCTGCCAAGTCTTGGCTCACAGCTCTGCAAGGGAAAGCAAGGACTTCAGAATCTCTCTCTTTTTTCAAGTCTATTCATTTTCTCCCTGCCTTCTCAAGAGGAGGGTCTTGAGGGGTGCCCAGGGAGAAGACAGAGCTAATGAGCTGTAAACATCAAATGGAACAGAGGATTCATAGTTTGTGGGAGGTGGGTGGTCCTGTAGGCATGCACCTGTCTGGACAGAGAGACCTCTGCTTCCTGGGAAGGCACGGCCTCATCCTGGCAGGCTCTGGGAATATCACACTCAGTCTGTTTACTGGAACCAAGGAAGGGTACGGGCCACCTGCTTCTGTCCCTCGGTGGAGGGAACATGCAGCAACTCTGCCTTCCATCATGGATCTGGGCAGGGGGCTGTATGAGATCCACAGGGCTCTCTTCATGAGATTTCATGGTGTCCTTCTGCTTCTCTGAAGATGAGAATCAAACATCTGTTTGCACCACATCTACTTGGCTCATCTCCAGACTGAAAGTTCCCTAAACTTAAAATTCAGTCTTACATTGCTTAACTTTGGGGATACGTTCTGCGAAATGCATTGTTAGGCAGTTTTGTCATTGTGTGAACATCATAGAGTGTGCTTACACAAACCTAGATGGTATAGCCTGCTACACACCTAGGCTCCACGGTACTAATCTCTTGGGACCACGGTCGTCGTATATGTGGTGTGTCGTCGTTAAGTTGTGCAGCGCCTGACTATAGATAAGAAATAGGCAACCAAAAGTAGACCGTACGGAATGTTCCCTTCTGACTCCAGAGAGTCACGGGAGCAGCCTTGTGTGAACACTGAGGAAGCAGTGCGTTTATATATGAAACACCCGTGCTGGGAGAGACTCGGGCGTCATGCCACAGCCTTGTGACCTGTGTTGTGGCCATTTCCTCATCTCCCAACATGATTTGTTCTAGGCCTTTCTTTGAAAGATGCCAGCTATTCCCTGAGCTTCCACCACCTTGTCAGACCTGGAGATGGAGATATCTTCACCTTTGATCCCCGAGTTACCCGGAGTCCATCCCCCAGATGGCTCACAGCGCTGATTCTGCTCTTCCAAGGAGTATGAAACGCTGAGAGAAAGCTTCTGGCGTTTCATTTTAGAATGCCAGCACCCAGTGAACAGGAGGTCCAGCTAGAATCTTTTGAGGTCTTTGTCTTTATATTAGGAGGTCATTATTAGCAATTCTTCAGTCTCATCCCCAGCGAATTGCTCTCCAGAACTCACGTCAACCATGTCGCACCTTCATACTCAGAAAACTGAACCTTCTCAAAGGGAGAAGTGTCAATTGCTGACCCTGATTGAGTCTTTTCCAAAATGTTTTATTTTAATTCCAGCTAGGAAAGAAGACAGCCAAATATGAGCCCTTTAGGGCCTCGTGTTTTTCTACCTCTGAGGCAATCTGGTCGGCAGAGAACTTTAGAGCATTTGGCTCTTTTCCCTCAACAAGTCAAACTTTATTAAGGAACCATTTCAGGTTATAGACATTTTTTAATTGGAGTGAAATTCACATATCATAATATTAATCATTTCAAAATGAAAAATTCAGTGGCATTGAGTGCATTCATGATATTATGCAACCATCACCTTAACTAGTTCCAGAACATTTTCATCACCCTAAAAGGAAACCCCATGCTCATTATGCACTCTGGTTTCCACCCTCCTTCACATCCCCTGGCAGCCACACATGTACTTTCTGTCTCTATGGATTTGCCTATTCTGGAAATTTCATATCAATGGAATCATACAACATGTGGCCTTTTGTCTGGCTTCTTTGACTTAGCATCATGTTTTTGAGGTTCGTCAACATTGTAGCATGTGTCGGTGCTTCATTCCTTTTCATGGCTGAATCATATTCCATTATAGGTATAGTCCACAGTTTGTGTATCCATTCATCTGTTGACGGACACTTGGGCTGTCTCTCCCTTTGGGCTATTGTGAATAATGCTGCTATTAACACACGTATACAAGTATTTGTTTGAGTTCCTGTTTTTGATTAGGTTATAAACTCTCATAGAAGAGAATGGGAGACCATAAGATCAGTTTTTTAAATTGTTTTCTGTGTGGCATGTGGGAGAAGTGAAAGGTGCTGTCCTATTAAATGAACATTGGCCTTCCTTGTGGTTCTGCGTGACTCCTCTGAAGGTAACAGAGCAGTACTCTCTCCCCTCTGCCCACTCTACAGGAGGAAAACTCCCTCTTCGTCATGACCAACATGATCATCACCATGAACCAGACCCAGGGCCTCTGTCCTGAGGTAGGCGGCTTCTCCTGGAAAGAGCCTTGGACCTCACGCCCCCTGCGTCCATGCCTATCAGCTGGATGTGGACCCGGACCACATGGACCTTGTTTTCACTTGTTCTTCTTTTTCCAGATTCCAGATAAGACGAATGTGTGTAAGTCAGATGCCGACTGTGTTGCTGGCTCCACAGGCACCCATAGCAGCGGTACGAATGCGCAGCTGTGACCCCACAGTAGACACTTAGCCTGGGGAGGGCAGCCCCTGGCCAGATTGTGCCCCCTGTGGGGCTCCTCTGATAGCAAAGTCTCCAGGATAAAGAAATCTCGCACATCCCCCAGTGCCCTTGCATGACCCTGGGTGAGCCTGATGTCCAGATTGGGGTCGCAGGACCCTCTTGACACACACCTGTCATCTGCATCCAGAAGCCATCCCAGATCTTGCCCTGTGCTGTGGCTTGGCATCACCCTAGCCCTGCAACTGGCAAAACAGAGACATGGCTAGAGCTCAGGCAACTGTTTTCCTCCAATTCCTATTTCTGGACACTGTCTAAATCCCAGAATCGGAATAGCTCAAGATGGATCACATAGGATGCTGTGGTGGGGCTTCCACTCTCTACCTCACAAAAATAGAAAATAAGAGATCCCTGTGGGCCTGGGTCCTCCTCACCCCTGTAGGAGTCGCAACAGGAAGATGTGTGCTGTTCAATGAGACTGTGAAGACGTGCGAGGTGGCAGCCTGGTGCCCTGTGGAGTATGATGCACGTGCGCCAGAGTGAGTCCTGACCGAGGGAAGGAAGTGCCCTAAACTCTGATTCTCGGGCCTGAGAGAAGGCTGCAGGGGACTTAAGCCTGTGTGCTGTGGCTTTGTGCTCTTGGTGTCTGTGTAGTCAGGCTTCTCTAGGGTGACGGTTCTCAACCACAAGTCAGCAACCATCAGCGGTGAGGTGAGCCACAGTATTCGTCACTCATGATAAGAGTGCAGATGACTTATTTCTATGTTAGGACTCTGTCAGTTGCAAGTAACTGACAGGAAACTGTTCTCAATGCCTTAAGTGTGTGTGTGCATGTGCGTGTGCACATGCCATGGAGACAGTTTCTTATTTAACTAACCACAGAGATCCCAGCATGGCTAGATCTGGAGCTCAAAGGACAACATCAGAGCCTCCGTCTCTTGGCTCTGCTGCCTTCATGTTGGCATCATTTGCAGGACCTGGCGTAGTCCCAGGAGGCGGCTCTGGGCTTACATCCCCCCAAGGCCGGGTCTCCTTGCCCAGTTGTCCACTGAGATTCTAGACCTGTCTGTCATCACACCTGAGGCCACATCTCTCAACCCATCACTGTGACTGGGTGATGGATTTTGCTTATCATCTTGGGCCTGGGTCACATGCCCACTTCTGGAGCTAGAGGCGGAGTCAGCCCATCCAAATGACACAGGCTGAGAGTAGGGGAGGTGTGGCTTCTAAAGGAAAATTGGGATTCTGTTACCAGAAAAAGGGGGAACAAATTCTGGGCTGGAAAATAATTAAAGCCCACTATAAAGTGTGTTTTATCAACTAGAGCAGGTTGCCCTAGAATAACATTCTTCTCCATTGTAATTTGCTGTGCTTTGAGTGGGTGAAGTTAGAGGTAAGCTCTCAGAATTGCTTGCAACCTCAGCCTGTCTTACCCAGAGTTCAGAAGACTGAAACCTAGATAAGTCCTGGGGGAGCAGGTAGCCACGTGAACCTCATCCAGGGTGCATTGCAACAGAAGAAAAGGTTGAGAACCACTGATTTAGAGATTGCTGAGGGCAGTAGCTCAGGCCAGGGAAGGAAATACTAAAAGAAAGGGAGTCCTAATATTTTAGAGCTGGAAAAGATCTCATGGAGCTGTTTTCTCCAATACTCCAACACAGTAGCTCCAACACGAGCTACTGACCTGACCATGTGTCGCTGTTGAGCATTTGAAGTATGGCTGGGTCCAAAATGAGATGTGCCATCAGTGTAAAATGCACTCCAGATTGCAAAGACTTGTTATGAAAAAAATATATATTAATATCTCAATAATATTTATGCTGTTTACATGTTGAAGTAATATTTTAGATATATTGGGTGATTATAGAAAAGTTAATTTCACTTGTTTCTTTTTACTTTTTAATATGTCTACTAGGAAGTTTTAAGTTACAATATGGTTTGTGTCTTGCAGTATATTTTCATTGGACAGTGCGATTAAAGATATAATCTAGTATAAGATGATTTTTAAGTGTACACTGATACATAAAATAACATTGAGTCACATGGAGAGAAAGACATACTCATTGCCATTCTTATTCAGCCCCTTAGCTGATATCATGGAAGAATTCCTGGTTTGGAGTGTCTTTAATATGCTTCTGTCACTTGCTGATTTCCATTTCTCACAAAGTACAAGCCCTAGATTCAGCACCTTGGGCAGACAATAATATTAACCACAACTTTCAGTAACATTGTTTTGACTTGATTACATTTATTTGAATAACGACCTCTGACTTGTAGTAAATGATATTTTTTATGGCCATGATGGAAAGTTTCATTTCAAAATGAATGTCAATAGAAAAGTGAGTTGATCCTAAAGGTGGAAACAATGCCCATCAACAGGTGAAGACAGAGATTGTGGTATGTCCCTACGATGGAATATGATTCAGCCATAAAGAAGGAATGAAGTTCTGATATATGTGATACAATGTAGATGAACCTTGAAAACATTATGCTAAGCAAAAGAAGGCAGACACAAAGACCATGTATGAAACATCCATTCATATGAAATATCAAGAATAGACAAATCAGTAGAGACAGAAAGCAGATTAGTGGTTCCTAAGGGCTGAGAGGAAAGAATAGATAGTAATTGCTTAATAGGTACATAGTTTCCTTTTGGGATGATGAAAATGTTCTGGAACTAGATAGAGGTGATGGTTACATAGCATTGTGAATGTACTAAATGACACAATGGTACACTGCAAAATGGTTAACTTTGTTATGTGAATTTCACCTCAATTTTTTAAAAAGGTGAGTTAAGAGTATTGCATATGAAATACACAGATGTGGGGGAAAGGTCATGGTATAGGGAATGACAAAAGTTTGAAAAACCCTGATATAATCCATCCCTCTTGAAACAGGGATGAGGGAATTTGAAGCCCTGAGAGAAGTGTGTTGGCCAAGGCCTGTGCTTGTCATCAGGCTCAGCTCACTTCATTGTGTGGCCTTGTCATCGGCCTTGTTCTTGTCTCAGGGTTGGGAAAACTGCTGATATTGTTTATAACTTCAAAGCTTCCCCCAGGGAGGTGCCTGCCTACAGTGCCAGATTCTCCTGTAGAAATCCACCGAAGAAATGGAGTCCCTTCGGGGACAGATTCCACTCGCATTGTTAGCCAGGAGCTGACATGGCACTTCCAAGCAGAGACTGTGCACCAGCAGGCCAGCACTATTTGTGTACTTTTGAGACAGGTCAGGATCCAGCCTGTAGGTGGATTTCCCTTTGCTTTCACTTGTCAAACCAGATCTGCTGAGCACTCCCCTGAGACCACCTGAGGGAGGCAGGCCCTGAAACCCAACAGCTGCCGGCTGAATGATTTCCAGCGAGGCCACCAGGCACCACCCTTTATTAGCTATTCCTTGGGCTCTGAAATTCCTGCTGCCTTGGGCAAGAGGCCATGAGAGGAAGAACCCGGAAGGCTTGCTTACCGTCTCCTCTCTTGACCTAGAGTTCATGCAGAGCAGAGTAGAAAATGCTAGAAATGTTTCACTTCTTGACAAATGACATTGTAAGATGTGTATATGCTTTTAAAAAATATTACATAAGTATGCAAGTGTACATACATTTGTACTTTTATTAACAATATGTTATAATTTTTTTCAGACCTGCTCTTTTAAAGGCTGCAGAAAACTTCACTCTTTTGGTTAAGAACAACATCTGGTATCCCAAATTTAATTTCAGCAAGTAAGTGGTGGCCAGCCGTGTGAGTTCATCAATGTCTTGAAGAAATTTCTGGCTTTTTGAAGTTTTCTTCGCTCCTGTTTTCTGCTTCCTCCCGACTTTAGGAGGAATATCCTATCCAACATCACCACGACCTACCTCAAATCGTGCATTTATGATGCCATAACAGATCCCTTCTGCCCCATATTCCGTCTTGGCAACATAGTGGCGAACGCAGGGCACAGCTTCCAGGACATGGCTGTCGAGGTACGTGAGTTACCGGCACATTGGTTCTTATTGTCCTCCAGGATGAAAATCGAGAGCTACAACAAATGGGAGTGGAAAAGTAAAAGTTCATTAGCTTGTGCAAAGGAGAGGCACAAGGGAGCCAGTGCAGAAAGGAAAGGGACCGGTGACCAGCTCATTAGGGAGTAGGATTGTGGGGCTTTTATTAGGCAAAGGCTGGGGAGGAGGGCCTTGTCATGGCATGTAGAGGTGGGGTTGTGCTTGTGCCTATGCTGTCTCGTAGCATGTTACCATATGCAATGCATGTATCATTAGCATGCTAGCTCTCCACCTCTGGATGTGATTCTTATTATGCTAATAGGGCTGGGGTCACCTTCAGTGGACTCCTGGGTGCTAGAGCACATGCATAAGCCCAGGAAAGTCTAGAGGCTGCAGAATGTGGATCTTGGTGGCCTCTATCTGATTCTCCTAGCTTGCCAATTGGTTAGGGGCCTTATCTTGTTACGCCAGGGGCCTTGCAGATGGCCCTATCTCATTAGGCTGGTTCCTGTCTCATGCACAGATCCTGGCTTTTCTAGCACAGTCTTTGACATCTTGTTCTAGAATGGGCTCTGAGGAAAGTGTGCTCTGTCTCTGCTTGCAACCCACAGGGAGGCATCATGGGCATCCAGATCAAGTGGAACTGCAACCTGGATAGAGCTGCCTCCCTCTGCTTGCCCAAGTACTCCTTCCGCCGCCTGGATACCCGGGATGTGGACCACAATGTGTCCCCCGGCTACAACTTCAGGTGGGCATGAGCTTGGGCCCCATTTCTCATGTGTTGGGGGTGATGGTGGCTGGATCACTTCCCAGTAGGGCTCCACAGCCACTCGGGCAGCACCCCAAGGGCAGGTGGGAAGGCCGTGCACCAGGGACAGTGTCCCAGGGAGGGCTTTGCCCTGTGGCATCCTGGCCCATAAGAGCCTTCCTTGCCCTTTCCTGCCTCAAGAAACGTGCTGAGACAGTTTTCAGAGGAGCCAAGAGAGGCTGGCTGCTTGAGCTTTCTCAGGCCAGCCTCAGGCAGGACCTCCACTCACGAGTTCTGAGGAGTGGATGAGCTCATGATCCCCCAGTCCAAAGGCCTCTGGGCCCTGACGCAGCAAGTGGTTTCTCAAAGCCAGGGCCTGCTCCTGGAATCTCCGAGGTGCAGGGGATACAGGTGTTAGCCTCCAGGAAGGCCTTTGCTGTTATTTCCCTGATGAAGTGCTGTGTTTTCGTTTACTAGGGCTGCCATAACAAATTACCACAAAGTAGGTGGCTTGAAACAACAGGAACTTATTCTCTCACAGTTCTGGAGCCTAGAAGCCTGAAATCACTGTGTCAGCAAGGCCAGGCTCCTTCCTGGCCTCTTCCAACTTCTGGTGGCTCCAGCCATCCTTGGTGTTCCTTGGCTGGTAGACACATCCCTCTAGTGTCTGTCATCACATGGCGTTAGCCCTGTGTGTCTGTGTCACTGTGTGTCTTCACCTCTTCTGATAAGGGAACCAGTCATCTTGGATTCAGGGCTCACCCTAATCCAGTATGACCTCATCTTAACCAATTACATCTGCAAACAGCCTATTTCCAAGTAAGGTCACATTCTCAGGTTCTAGGTGGACGTTAATTTTAGGGGACAGTATTCAACCTAGTAGCAGCTGGTAATCTGATGCAAGGGCTGAGGTGCCGGGGTTGTTTTCCACTTTCTCAAGGCAGTAAAATCTATAACCGGGTACATTTTCATGTGTCCTTTAGTGCATCTTTCCCACTTAGCCACTCTTAAAATTAGGCCCCACGGGGACCTGCTGAGTAGGCCAATGGCGCTTTCTGTTGCACTTGTCTCCCTCTAGTGGTGGCGTGTGGAATCAAATGCACGTGGTTCTGCTATCCTTTTGAACCATCTAACCCGCTGATAGGAGGGCAGATATTTGAACTTTTTCCTAGTAAGGGAGTTAGATTTGTGTTGCTCTTTCTCTGCTGTTACAGACTTCTTGTAGAAACCACTGTGGGAAACCTCAAGCGTGGGTTGGAACCTCAGAACAGAGAGAAGCTGATGGAACCCATCCCCCGAGCTCCACCAGCATCAGGCCTGCCTCAGTTCCCCTGGCCTGGACCAGTCGTGGGCCAGATAGATCAGGGGCTGAGAGTTGAGGCTCCTGGTAGATCCCCTGTATAACACAGGGCTGCAAATGGTGTCATGTCTCAGCAGTTCTCATCCTACTGTGTTCTCACTCCCCCTCGTGTTTTTTTTTTAATGGCATTACTGAGATAGAATTTTCATACCACACAGCTCATGCATTTAAAGTATAGGATTCAATCTTTTTCAGCATATTCACAGAGCTGTGCAACTATTATCACAGTCAATTTTAGAACATTTTCATTGCCTCAAAAAGAAATCCCGTACCCTTCACTGTCACCTCTCTGTCCTCCCATCTACCACCGCCCCTCGCAGCCACTAATCTACTGTCTCTACGGATTTGCCTATCCTGGACATGCAGATGAGTGGAATCATACAATATGTGGCATTCTGTGACTGGCTTCTTTCATTTAGCATCCTGTTCTTTTCAAGGTTCATCCATGTAGTAGCATTTATCGGTCCTTCACCTCTTTATGGCCAAAGAATATGCCATTGTGTGTACATACCACATTTTGTTCATCCACTCATCCAGTGACAGATCAATGGTTCTTTAAAAAAAAAAAGTCCAATGCTGATGCTGTGAGTGTCATGGCCGGCTCGGTCCCCTTACTCACAAAGCAGTATTGGAGATTGCTGCTGGCTGGCCACATTCTGTTAGTGGCCAGGGTCTCCTTGAGAGAGGCAGGTGGCTCAGCTATATCAAGAAAGACTTTCAGAGCAAGAAGTTCCGGCTTAAGCTGTAGGAGGCGACAGTGATGATGGAGAAAGGAATGCTTCCTGTGCCTTCTGCCAGCATTCCAGACCCTCTGCCTCTCTGGGCCCTGGGCCGTCCTCGTCACCAGGCCAGTCCTCCTGCTGCACAGCCCACAGTAGCCAGGAGAGGCCCTGAAGTGCTCAAGTGTGGTCTGTTCAGCAGGCAGAGCAAATCTTTAGCCAGTGCCAACTTTGCCAGGGCCTTTGGGGAGTTCTGCTCTAACATCCCTCACCCAGACCCAGAGTGGTAGATCCAGCCACTGTCACTCGCTGCCCTGTACTGTCTCCCTCTAACCTCTCCTCCTTCTCCCAGGTTTGCCAAGTACTACAATGACCTGACAGGCACAGAGCACCGCACGCTCATCAAGGCCTACGGCATCCGCTTCGACATCATCGTGTTTGGAAAGGTAGCCTGGCCGCTAGCTGCTGGCTCCTCTCGTCAGACCCCACTAGTCCTCTTCTGGGTTGGCCGGGACAAGGGGCCCTCACCCGACCCTGTATCTGCTCTCTCCTCTTACCCCACCCCTATCACAATTCTTTTTTCTTTTTCTTCTGTTATTTGCAGGCTGGGAAGTTTGACATCATCCCTACCATGATCAACATTGGCTCTGGCTTGGCGCTCTTAGGGGTGGTGAGTGACTCAGACCTCTCCGTCCCCCCAGGGCTGGCGCCTTCCTCAGCGGTAGTTAGTACAGCGAGGTGAGATCCTAAGCTGATGGCCTGGTCCTTCCCCGTGACCCTAGACTTGTTTCTAGCCTTGACCCTCTGGGCTTGTTTCCCTTGACCCCTTCCCCAAGACCACAACCCTCAGGGCCCAGCCTTCTCCGGAGAGATGGAAGAGCCTTTCCTTTCCAGTGAAAGGTTCCAGGCTTCGTGGGAAGGGGCACACACAGAGTAACAGGGAGAAAGCATCCTGGCTCGTTCTTTCTCGCCCTGTGCTCCACTCAGGCAACAGTACTGTGTGACATCATAGTCCTCTACTGCATGAAGAAAAAATACTACTATCGGGAGAAGAAATATAAATATGTGGCAGATTACGATCAGGTATGCCACCCCCTGAGCTCCAGCAGGCATCTGCCTGAGGTAAGGTGCTCAGACCTCGTACCAGTGGGGAGAACCCTGGGCGGTAAGCCTGTCTGGGAAAGGCCCTGATAGAAAGGTGGGCACCGTTTGGGTGTGTCATCAACCTAGGCAGTCACACGCCATTTTCGTCATCTGTTCCACTTCTAGACCATCTGTACCAGTATTTATTTCATACTTTTCTTCAAATGGACTCACTTTTTAAAATCTAGCCTTATTTTAACTAGTCCCATTTGAGTTAGTTATGATAATGGATATTATGACAAAATCTATGTACACACACACCTTGCATAGCAAGAGGGTTTGGGTACCATGCTTTGAGACCCCCGCACTAAGACCAACTTGAGTGTGCTCTGTTGTGAAGAGCTGTCCAAAGTCTTCAGGAGAAGTGCCTGGTTCTTGCCCACTCCAAATGGTCCAGGCGCGAGGTAGGTGTACACTTACCCATAAGCATATCAATTAATGATAAACATATTGTTCTTTGCAGGGTCTTGGCAGTGAGTCAGACCAGTGATGCCTGCCTCACACCTGGGCTCCCCACAGCCCTCATCAAAGCAAAGCAAGGAGGGAGAAAAGGCTGCTATGTCTAGAGAAAGTTCCAGATTCTGAGTCAGTCTCCAGTCCCTAAGCACTTCGGAGTTGCCCAGCTGCTCCTGTGTTTTGTGTGGGGGGTTTGCATAGTAAACCACTCTGCACAGAGGTGACCCCCTGTCCTTGGCTGGGTCACCTCTGCTGTTCCTTCAACTTGGGGTCGCTGGGGTGAGCTCTGGCCCAAGGGCAGTGACGCCACTGTGGCTTACAGGCCTGGAGCCTTCTCTAGGGCTGGCTTTCCTCAGAAACTGCCATCTCCAGCCCCAGTCGAGGCAGGTCCAGTCCTCTGAGGCCCAGCAGCTCTGTTCAAGCTCTTTATAACGAAAGGAAGGACCCTGGGCGTGGTCGCTAGACCTTTAGCGTGCCTGGGCTGCTGCTCCTCTTCCCCGACCAGAGACTTCGTCCGTCCCTGCAATCGTGAGGCAGTCAGTGTTTCTCCTCTGAGAAGAGCTATGTTGAGATGATTGAGGACCAAACATTAAAACAAATGATTTTCTTAATCTTTGTGGGTGTCGTTTCATAGCGTGTGCTAGATTTCCTTCATCCAGTAAATCCATTTGTTGTCCCAGCTCACTGTGCTCCAGAAAAGGTTCCCGAAGCAGTCTGTTGCTGAAACTTAGGCATTTTTTTTCCTACTTTAACCATCTCTTAAAGGCCTAGGAATTTTGATCTTCATTAGACTGTATTCCTATAAAGTTTACCAGATTTTTTCCTGTGGTGACTAGTTGCCTTACCTGTGCTTAGATTTTACATTAAATTGTGATTCTACGCTATAGGGAACACAAACTTAGGTAACGTGAAAATGGCTTTTCCTCCTTTCTCCCCATCTGCTTCCCAGAAGTCTCCAACAAGAGCAGCACCACTTCACCCACCTTGCCGCGGTCTGAAATGTCAAGGAAGCTGTTTCTAGCTTAGCCTTCACACCGACTTAATTCTGCATCAGGTGTTCAGGATCTCCCTAAAGAAAGCAGCTTGTGGGGCTGGCCCGGTGGGGCAGTGGTTAAGTTCGCACATTCCGCTTCAGCAGCCCGGGGTGCGCCAGTTCAGATCCGGGTGTGGACATGGCACCACTTGGCAAGCCATGCTGTGGCAGGTGTCCCACAGATAAAGTAGAGGAAGATGGGCACAGATGTTAGCTCAGGGCCAGTCTTCCTCAGCAGAAAAGGGAGGACTGGCAGTGAATGTTAGTTCAGGGCAAACCCTTCCTCAAAAAAAAAAAAAGAAAGCAAGCAGCTTGCCCCTCCCGCTTGTCATGAATTCATTTCCAAGTACTGAAGGAAATGTTTATTTTAGAAGTGCTCTGCTTCTGCTGGATAAATGACAAACCTGGGCTTTTCTTTCTTTGGGGGAAATAAAATTACTGAACCCCTTTGAAAAAGCTCTGGTTCATGCTGCCTTTTTGAAAAATGCCTGCTTGAACCCATGGGTTAAATGGAGCTGGAATTTTTAGGAATGGCTTGTTAGCTTTCAGGCTAAGGAGTATCGGTTCCTGGAGTGGGGGAGACTTCCTTGGCCTCCCTTTTTCTAAGATAGATGCTAAGGCCAGCAGGGGTGAGGGATGGGGGCTGGGGGTGGCACTGCTTATTTTACTCACCAGAGTCATCTTGCATTCAGCTCCATCCCCACTGGTTGGCACTGCCTGGTGCTGCCTCCTAAGGAGGGGTCCTTCAACCTTGCATCCATGGATGGGCTTCCAGGAGGCTCCAAAACCCCTAAAACTCTGCAAAGTGATGCACCTGTGTGCATTTCTTGTAGCTGTCATCAGATTCTCAGTGGGTCCTTGAATAGGAACACCTGCTCTTGACTCTCAAAAGGCAGTATCTCAATGTTGTATTTCTGCAGCATTACAACAGGAATCTTTCAGACTTCATCCACTGTCCTTTGATAACAGAAAAATGAAGTGCAAAGCCAGTAAAGCAATGGCATGGGCTGGATTCACATATGGAGCTCAGGGGACCCCAGCCTCTAGTCAGGAGAAAGCATCAGTTCTGAAACAGTTTCCAGACGCCATAAAAACCGGCAACCATCAAGGTTCTGTAGAACACTGAATTTGCTGACAAATTCAGAGCCCTTGGACAACTGACGTAACTTTTCTGAGTCTCAGTTTACAGGTGATGATCCATAAAATGGGGTTAATACCTACTTCATGGGGTGAAATGTCATGTAGGAGATGTGTTCCATGTGTGATGAAAACTGCTCCTGTAGCTGTTCACCTGTTTGGTCTCGACCAGAAGAATCTCGCAAGGACCTGCCTGTTGGAGCAGTGCTTCTCAAACTTCAGCGTGCAGACGAGTCACCTGGGGATCTTGTTTAAGCGGGGCCTGGGGATCTGCATTTTAACCCATTCCCCAGGTGATGCCGATGCTGTGGATCTGGGGACCACACTTTGAGTAGTGAGGTACTAGCACATGCTTAAATTAGGGATGAATAATGTGATGCTGAAGACACTAGCCCCGACTTGGACACCTGATCTTGCTGTCAGCCTAAGGAAGGAAAACAGACATAAGGACAGACCACCTGCAGAGCACTGACTCAAACAACGACCAACAAAAACTCCCAAAGAGGCCAGGCTTTGCACCATTTTGCTGTCCGTTTATTTCAAGTTTACAGAGAAGCTTAAACATCTGTGGAAAACACCAAAGTCTTATTTTTCTCTTAAGTTCATGTACTTTTAAGTGATAAATACACAGTATTTAACTTTATACACCTGATAAAAGGAAAATGCATAGTAGAAAGGATCAGGAATAAAACAGAAGCATCCGGCATTAAATCAATCACAGAATAGAAAAGTCAGCAGTCCCATGAAACTTGGCCCGTAAAGCTGGAGAGAAGATGGGAACCGACGACCTTGAAACCTTCCCTAGCACCTTGGAAGCAAGTGGAGGTCATGGTTCTTCCCCCCGTAACATGAAGCTCCCCTTTGGAAGATGGGTGAGAGCAACAGGTTGACCTATGTGTCTAAATGCACAGGTTTTGGCCTCCTTGTTTCAGAAAGGCTTTGAGGACAGGAGCCCTAACTCAAAGGGAAAGGCCAGACCAGTGGGGGCATGGCCCCTCTGGCCCCAAGTGCCAACAAGGGGCTAGATAAGGCTTTATAGCAGCCACTGGCAAGGCTGCGGAATAGATGAGGGAAGTGGAACAGGATGGAGGAAAGATGGGTAGAGAACTTGTGCAAGCCACAGGCTGCTTACACCACATTGGTCCCACAGATGAGCCAGCGACGGAAGAAACTGATGGCCATCCTTTTTGCTTGCCTGGAAAAGCCGCTCCTGACAGCTCCCCTTTCCTGACAGAACTGGCTTTTGAAAAAATCAGTTTGTGCTCCAAGAGAGTGGTAGCTCTAATGCTTTACATTTTAGCCCTCTGCTTATACTTCGGGGGTGGCAGTTCCTTTCTATAGCTTTCTTTGGTGTTTCTTTGTAAAAAAAAAAAAAAAAAAGAAGTTATGAACTTGGCCCTCCCCTAACCCACCCACCTAAGCAGCTTGGTGCTGCCTGATCGCTGGCATTCCACATACGAAATCTTACACGGAGAGTCTGGTGGTGGGAGAAATGGCGTTGTCCAATGCAGCTGTGTAAACACAGGAGTTGTTTTGCCAAAGCTCCACATGCTGCCTGCCCTCCCCAGGCAAGCCATGTGAGCCACTCAGCCAGGCTGGAGTCCACACAGACAGGCTGGGACTAAGACTAAAGACCCATTGACTTTAACCACTGCAAGGTGCTTATTGCAAACTAACCAGACCCCATCTCTTCCCAGAGGGGTGGAGCCCATAAATGTAAACAAGCACAGGAGGGCAAGAGGAAGTACTGGGTTACAAAAAGAAAGAGAGCAGGCCACATGACCCTCCATCAGACAGATGTCCTCTGCTCTTGGAAACCAGCATTCCCTAATTCTGTACTGTTTATAGGATAGTGAGAAAAGGCTAGGTAAACGACAGTCAAGAGCTTATGAAGATCTGTGGAAGCCAAGAACGCTCAGGCTCTGTGAAAGTGCCGAGCAGGGGGGCACAAGGCCTTGCTTCTCTCTCTCTCTCTGCAAAAAGTCCTCAGATCAACGCTAATCAGGCAAAACTATAGGAAAGCATATCTTTCTGAGCCCAGTTACCAACACTATTTCCCCCAAGCAAGACTCCAAAAAGCACTGGGAATCTCCCAGGGCAAAGTCCGTCCCATTTTCCTCCTCCTTGAACTTCACGCTCACACGCGTGTGGCTCCGGAAGATGTCCCACTTGAACTGCAACCAAACTTCTCAATACTAGTTGGAAGTCAAAAGGGTAAACCTTTTCTTTCTGGACTTTCGGCCACAAAGGAGAACTTCCTGTGCCAGACCCTAGTTCTTCTGGAACCTGAGGATGCTCTGGGTTCCAACAATCTTCTCTAAAAGGGTGTCCCATTGGCCCCGTGGCCAAGTGGTTGGGTTTTTGCACTCTGCTTCGGCGGCCCGGGGTTTCACTGGTTCAGATCCTAGGCGCGGACACGGCACCGCTCGTCAGGCCGAGCTGAGGTGGCGTCCCACATAGCACAACCAGGGGGACCTACAACTAGAATATCCAACTACGTACTGGGGGGCTTATGGGGAGGAGAAGAAGAAGAAGAAGAAAAGAAAAGGAAGATTGGCAACAGATGTTAGCTCAGGTGCCAATCTTTAAAAAAAAAAAGGGGGGGTTGCCCCAAAGTTACTCTGTAGATCCTAACAGAGCTTTGCCAGTTAAGGACAAGCATTTCTGTCTCTGTTGAATGAAAGTATTTCCAAACTGGCCCTCCAGAAACTGGGTAAGTTTCACTGACTACAACAATCAGCTAGTATTTAAGAAGAACACAAACCTTAGCAGTCTCTAGAATACACAGGTTATAAACAAGCTAAGCTGCTAATATACAGGCATAGATTTCATTGGCTCTAACTCCAATCACATACCTGAAGCCATGGAATATATCCTGGAAGCTCTAAATGATTTCTGAACCCCTCTAGAGTTCAGCCTAGAGAACTGAAAATGGTTTTTTTGTTTACTCTTGAGCCATGTAATGTACATGGAAGTGTAGGATTTCACCCTGAAGTTTTTCTCATTGAACAAGAGATTTAACTATTTCAGAAACCGGCTTTGAGCGGCTGTCATTAAGAAACCCGATCGGTCCTTTAGGCGAAACTTCTCCCACCAAACCACTAAATGCCCTTCTAGGGTTGCAAAATCCCCTTTGCGAAGCAATTAAACTTCAAGCCCTTTCCGTTTTCCTGACAACAACTCTACCCATAAAAAAAATGGAAAAGTCTTTCTTACGAATAAGTTGTCTTGAAGCTCCCTGCAGCTACTGAGGGCTAACCCTCTCCCGACTCCTTGAGTCCACGGTTCTGGAAGGTGCTAAGGTTTAGGGTTTGCACGAGGAGTCACACTCTTTCTGTCCCTTTCAAATGCAGTAACTAACTGTGGTCTCAGACCACGTCGCCGGAGTTTTCTGCCAGTTTTTCACAATTTTCAAACCCCACACACATTCACTTGGTATATCTGATATGGTTCTGAGTTCACAATGAAGGATTTTTGGCATAAAAACGTTTTTAAAAAGCAACTGTCCCAAAATGCACGTAGGTTTGGGTCTGCCAACTCCTCACACCCGCCTATTCAGCCAGCCAGCGGCCAAGGTCGACGTCATGGAGTCAAGTTTTTTTTTTTTTGTCCCCTTTAAAACAACAAAGGAAAAAAAAACCATAGATGACGGTCAAGGCTCTACACACGTGCTCGGTTTCCGTAGGACATGCTGCTATGGAAACGCAGGGGGGCAGGTGAGCCGCCTGCATGCGAGGTCGCGCGGTCGGGCAGCTAGTCCATCGCCTCGTCGGGCCGCAGAGGAGGCATGCGTGCGCGGGAGCCCGGGGCCGGGGCCCCCCAGCTCTCCACGCGGGGACCGCCTTTCACAAGAGCACTTCCTCCTCCCCCACGGGGGGCGGGTCGGGGCCCCGGAGGCTGTCTTCGCTGCCTTGCTTCCTGCTCGCCGAACAGAAAACCAGCATTAAGACCGGGGCCATGCGGGCACAGCCTGAACCAGCGTCTCCCGTAACCGCACTGCCTGGGACATTATTTACTTAACCACTTCTCCTAGATTCTTTCCCCTTTTTTCTTGCTTATACAAAAGTTTCAAAGGAGACTTTGTGCCCCTCTGTAAATGGAAAACCAGCATCATTTGCCAAAAATGGAAAGAACTATAGGCTGAGACTGAAGATTCTTCAGTCACCTGAAGGTGAGCTTCTTGGGGGCAACGAGCAGGACCACCTGGGCTTGGTCTGGCACATAGCCTTCCAGAAACGGTTGTTAACAGAACCGGCCCCAGCACACAGGCCCAAGGGACACCTCGCACAGAGAGAAGGGCCCTCCTCTTGGCCATGTGAGTGATCAGAGCAGAAGAGACTGAGGAAGTGGGAGGAAGTGTCCTTGTGTCCCCGAGAGGCCATATCCTGAAGCACCCCCAGCTAGAGCTGCCTGAGGTGACAGACATAGGCAGAGTGATGGGAGATGTGAGGGAAAGTGATGAGAGAGGAAAGGTCCAAACCCCTTGCCACCATCAAGCAAAGATTGCCCCTTCTAAGGGAAGCCACTGGGGTTGCCACAGAGGACTCATGTCCATAAGGAAAACTGACCTATACAAAGGAAGAGAAAGCACCATGTCTGTACATTCCTAGGAAGAAATCCCTCTGTTTAAAAATCACTAGCTCATTGGCTTTTTATGTTTCTGCCAAAGAACAAGGGGCGTCAAATCTCCCAGGGAGGACAGCTGTAACTAGATGTGGAATCAGGCCCTCGATTTCTGCCCTAGCAGCTGCCTGCTCGTACCAGCTGGCTCTCACAGCAGACAGCTGGCGAGCCGTGGACTCAAGACCTGCGACTAAACAAGCCCCATGAGCTCCCAAGTGCTGGACCATTTGGACAACCAGAGCATCTCAAGTGCAGGCTGAAGGAAGTGCAGGAACCCTCAGGCGTTGCTGGGACTACAGGTGAGGGAATAAAGGGGCAATAAAAGCCCTCTGGCCCAATCTCAGTCTGTTGGTGTCTTGCAATTTTGATCTCATTGAAAATAAGAAAAGAAACAAACGACAGACTTGCACACAGACAGGAGACAAACCCTAAAACTTGAGATTGAGATGAGAAAGGTGGAGTAAAGGCCAGCCCATTAGGCTTCCACTACCTGTCACCCTGTGAGACTCAAATGCTAGGTGGGGCCACCCCGTAACCTGGCTGCAGTGGATCTGGGAACAACCTGGCAGGCTTCTCCAGCTGTGGACTGGCTCTGATTGCTAATTGCTGCTTTCTCTGCTCCAGAAAAGCATAAATAACCCCCAAACAAGTGTTCCTCCTACATTACCATATATGCCCTTGATTCCTACATATGGGTGGCCAGTAAATTTCATCTCATAAGCCAACTCCTAACAAATAGAAATGGCTGCCGCTTGCACACAAATGTTCACAGCAGCATTATTTGTTCATGATAGCCAAAAAGTAGAAACGACGTCCATCACCTGATGGATGGATGAAGAAAAAGTGGTCTATCCATACAATGGAATATAGCTCAGCCATAAAAGGAAAAGAAGCACTGACACATGCTATACCATGGATGAACCTTGAAAACATGACACTGAGTGAAAGAAGCCAGACACAAAAGGTCATACAGTGTATGATTCCATTCATATGAAATGTCCAGAATAGGCAAATCTATAGAAACTGAAAGTAGATTAGTGATTTCCAGGAATAGGGGATTGGTGGTGATAGCTAAGGGTGCAGGGTTTCTTCTCAGGCTAATGAAAACGTACTGCAACTGATTGTGGTGATGGTTGCACAACTCTGTGAATATATTAAAAACCAATGAATTATACACTCCAAATGGGTGAAATGTATGGTATGTGAATTATCTCTCAATAAAGCTGCTCCTAACACATAGAAAAAGCTCCCTGGAGCTCCCAGTTGAGGAAGACGTGGTAGGTCGGGCTCAGTGGGAAGAGTACTGGCATTTCCACTCTGCCACAGGCACTGGGGTGATGAGTGGCACAGGGATGCCAAGTATTTGTCATCTTGGTCTTATAGTGACAAAAATTCTCATCTGTCCTGGGAGGTGCTGGTAACGCTGACCTGGGTATATGTTTGAAAGAGGGGTGGTCTCAAGGAAAAGGTCCAGATCCTCCGCAGGGACAGAGGCTGGAAGGGGACTTATTTTCTAGGTCTTAATCCATCAGAGAAGAAAGGGTAGATGCTGGGTAGGGTAGAGCCCCAGGGGAGAGCCACCAAGTGCAGCATGCCTGATCTATGCTCTGACCACGCGGACCCAGAGCAGGGGCAGCCACGGGGCCCTGTGACAGAGCTTCAAGGCCACTGACGTGCACGGAGCATATGTGGGTGCCAGACTGGGCCATAGGACCTGGGTGAATTCACAGGCATTCCAGGTGGAGCGCCATGCACCCGCAGCCCCAGCCCACATGCACGACCCGCCATTGGGTCCAAGCCCCTAGATGCCCCTCATTTTCACCCTGGGTCCAGAGGCCCAAGAGCCTGGGCACAGCAGCACAGGCTGGAAGGAACCTCCGCCTGGGTGGGGATGCCCCGTGCTCTGCAGCTGCCCCCGCCCCCAGGCCCCAGCAGAGGCTATGCAGACAGGCAGGCGTTACCTTGGGCTCAGACAGGGGCTCACATTCCCTGGTTGGTTTTTTGCTGGAATGGCCAGAGGGGAGGGAAAAGGGAAGTGAGAAGGGACACATGGGATCCATGGGATGCCTGTCCCCCACCCCAGAGACACTCAGACCCCAAACACCAGCTTCACAGAGCTGTTGCCAGGGAAATAATGAGGAGAACACCTCTCTGCTGTGACACGTAGGGTCCTGGGAGTGAGACTGGCCTTGCTCACCCATCACAGGGCTGAAAATTCCACTATCGAGCACGCATGCTTCTGTACCACAAAAGCGCTCTGTGGTTGTCAAGAGCCCTCCCAGTTAAAGTGCAAATCCCCTGAGAAAGGTAAACCTTCAGTGTGGATTAGCTGTCAGCAAAAGGAGGCATGCTGTGCACAGGGTGGGGCAAAACCAAAGCCAGCAGCTGCTCTGATTTTCCCAGTGTGCCCGGCGGGTCTGGTCTGAGACTTCCCAGACGGTACCGCTCCAGGGATGGGCCCAGGCAGGGTGGGCTAGGCAGGGCTGCCCTGTAGTCAGCCTCCAGCTCCCAGCCAGGAAGAAGGCAGGTGGACACTCACGTGAGCAGGTTCCCAGGTGCTGACAACGAGCGCTCCTCCCGCCGGCTGCCCTCAAACGGGTTCCCAAAGGAGCGTTTTCGTATCATGGTCTTCACCAGGATCTGAAGGAGAGAAGAGGAGGCTCGGCCACCTGGGGGGCATTCCGGGCAACGTCCTCCCTTGTACCATCTCCTTCTTCCTCTCCCCCCAGCCCCTGCCAGCTCCCAGGACTTGTGGCTGATGGCAGGTCTTTGAGAGACACTGGACAGCATCCTTCCCACCCAGGATACAGCAGCCGAAGCCATCACCAAGTCTGACTGGTCTGTTCCTTTGCTCCCAAACCCTCTATGGCTCCCTGACTGCCAACAAGACAAGACCTAAACTCCTTCGTCTGACATTCAAGGCCTGTCATAATCTAGTTTCAGCCTATCTGACACCAAGGGACACTGTGCTCCAGGAGAGCTGGCCTGTACTCTCCCTTAAGCACACCTGGTACCATCTGTCTCCTCTGAGACATGTCCTCCTGGCCCATCAACCTGTCTTGTCTTCAAGCCCAGGCCTTTATTTTCAATGAAAGCCATCTATGGCCACTCCAACAAGAAACTAATTATTGCTTCCCAGGTATAACTGGGGAGTGGGGGGAGCTACACATTTTTTATCGAAATATAATTCATATAGCATAAAATTCACCATTTTAAAGTGTACAATTCAATGACTTTTAGTATATTCACATCACCACTATCTAATTTCAGAACACTTACATCACCCCAAAAAGAAACCCAGTACCCATTAACAGTCATTCCCCATTCTCCCTCCCCTCAGCCCCTGGCAATCACCAATCTGCCTTCTATCTCTGTGGATTTGTCTATTCTGGACATTTCATATAAATGGAATCACACAGTATGCGATCTTTTGTCTGGCTTCTTTCACTCAGCATAATGTTTTCAAAGTTTGTCCATGTTGTATCAGTACTTCATTTCTTTTCATGGCTGAATAATATTCCTTTGTATGGATATACCACATTTTGTTTACCCATTCATCCACTGGTGAATATTTGGGTTGTTTCCACTTTTTCGCTATTATGAATAATGCTGCTATGAACATGTGTGTAAGTTTTTACGTGGATGTACGTTTTCCACACAAAATGTTTTCATTTCTCTCGGGTATATACCCAGGAGTGGAATTTCTGGATCATATGGTTAACTCTATGTTTAACATTTTAAGGAGCTGCTAGATTGTTTCCTACAGTGGCTGAACCATTTTACATTCCCACAAGCAACATACAAGGGTACCAGTTTCTCAGGGGGCTGCATTTCAATGGAGGAGGGGGAACACATGTCCAAGTCTAAGGAGCAGAGGAAACATCCCAGGACACTGAGGATGGCCAGTCCACAGGCTGGGGTGGTGTGAGGGCAAGGGAGCTCAGAGGTCCTGAAGGTCATTCTAGGTCTGAGAGACCCTGGGGGCTGGCCTTGTCCACTGCCAGGGGTGGGAACTCTCTGTTGCCCACCCCCCCACCCACTCTAACAAAGATCAGGTCCGCAGCTTGGTTGGGAAACACCTGCCTGAGGAGAGGATCCTTCGGGAAAGGTAATATCCATGACCACATTCCTCAGCCACTGCTCAGCTTCTCTCCCTGCCTCACCCCCTCAATCCACCCCAGGGGTGGGGTGGGCAACAGAGAGTTCCCACCCCTGGCAGTGGACAAGGCCGGTTTCGGAAACCCAGACTCCACTCCCTCTATGACTCAAAAATCCTTTACTCATAGGAGTTTGTAACTTATCCTCTTGCCAGCTAGGGAGCCATGGAAGGTTCTGGAGCATGGGAGTGCTTTTGGCTGCTGTATCTTGGGAAGGAATTTTCAAAGAAATGGTCTCAACACCTGAGAAGGAGTCACTGAGAAGCCAAACTTAGGCTCCCACCCACTTCGAGCAGAGTGTGGTGCCTCTTCAAGCTGTTTCATGTACTAAGTGAGCTTCTGAATTTTTTTTTAAGGGTGTGCTGCTAAGAAGAAAAGTGTTTAAAAAAACACTGATTTATCAAAAGGTGGAAACACCCAAATGTCCATCAATTGCAGACTAGATAAACAAAATGTCGTCTATCCATACAATGGAATAATATTCAGCCATAAAAAGGAATGACATGCTACACCATGGATGAACCTCAGAAATATGATGTTAAATGAAAGAAGCCGGCCACAAAGGCCACATCCTGTACCATTCCATTGATGTGAAATGTCCAGAACAGACAAATCCAGAGAGACAGAGAGGAGATTGGTGGTTGCTGGGGTGGAGGTGGTCAGGGAATGGAGTGTGACTACTAATGGATACAGGGTTTCTTTTGGGGGGATGAAAATGTTTCAGAACGACAGAGATGATGGTTGCACAACATTGTAAAGGTAATAAGTGCCACTTTATTGTTCACTTTAAAATGGTTAATTTTATGTTACATGAATTCTATCTCAATAAAAAAGAAGGAAAAGAAAAACACTGACTTAGAGAATGATGCAAGGCCCGTGCTCCGGGTTCCTGGAACACACCAGCCCCTTGCCTGTGGGCCTTTGCAGGTATCGCTCTCCCTCAGGAGACCGCCCTGCCCCTCCCCTGGGGCCTTGTCAAGCCAGACAACCCTTTCCAGCCCTCAGGACCCAGCGGAAGGAGCTCCTCCTCTGTGAAGCCTCCACTCTTATTCCTCTCTGCGCTGGCCTGTTGCCGTGTGATGGCACAGGAGGGTGATTCTTTCTGAGTCCATCTTTCTTATGAGGCTGGAGCCCCGTGAGAGCTGGCGCTGTACCTAGTTCATCTCTGTAACCCTGTGCCCAGTACATGTTGGGTGTCAGGAGTGGGCCTGGACCTCCCTATTCCAGCCCCGTCCCCCCCAGATGGCTGCAGTAGCCCCTGCTTTCCTCCTGGCCCCCACAGTCCATCCTCCCTGTGGGATCTTTCCAAAGCCAACTCTGACCGTGCTGCTGCCCCAATTCAAACCCTGCAGGTGCTTCCCACACCTCTTGGGACCAAGATTTAAATGTTTGCCATTGCCCCACCTCCTACCCAGCCTCATACCACCCTCCCTCCTCCTTCCTTGCTCTGTTTTAGTGGCCCTGGCTTCCTCGAGGCTTCGTGTTGGCCTAGCTCCCTCCCACCAGAGCATCACTGCAGGTGCTGTTCCTTCTGCCGGGAACACCCTCTGCCCTCCACTCTCTCTCGGCCCGGTTAACACCCTGCCATCCTCTCAGTGCACGTCCACCTCTTCCAGGAAGCCTTCTCCAACCCCTCACCTGGGCCGCGCCCCTCCTTTAGGGCCGGGGTACACCTCGCAGCCCGTTACACTGTACATTTATTTGTTGGCTGTTTGCCCAGCATCTGCCTCTCCAGGATGGCAGGTGCCACGTTGGTTTTACTCATCACTGGACCCCCTGCTCCCAGCACAGGCCTCAGAAACCACTCAGTGTTCAAGAAGTACTTCCTGAATAATCAATGATTAATACCGACCTCTAGGGTCAATTGCCTTCTCCCAAGAACATATCCAGCCTGGAACAGAATAACCCATGGTGGGCACCAGGGTCCAACGCCAGCTGCCCCCATGGTAGACACAGGACATGGGTGCAGTTGGTGGATGAGAAAGAGTGAATTGGTGCGGGTGAGTTTTTAATAGAGAAGGTCATGCAGAGGCCCCAGGTCGGGGAGGAGGAGGAAGATGTAAATGGATGCCCCACCCCGGGGCTCAGGGTTTGGAAGGAGGAGAGAAGGTATGTGGGGAAGCAGGAGGGAGAAGTGCAAAGCTGGGGGAGAAGGAGCCAGCATTTGGGCTCCTAAAAGGGCAGTCACTCGAGGCTGGACACTGTGCCTTTGTAGACAGTCCCACTGATCCCCTCCCAGAGTCAGGCCCTGCCTGTCTGCTGGTGCTGGGGCTGGCCTAATGCACCCTGGGGCTTTACAGGTGCTTATGGTGGGGCGGCCAGCTGGATTCTGCCCCTCAGACTGCTGCCTGGAGCCTGGGCCCCTGAGGGTCCTGGTTTCCCTCCTTGAACCAGATACTCTTTGGGGCAGAGGCTTGGCAATTGGGTGATTCCCAGAGTCTCCGAGGTTAGGCCTGGGGACTCCACATTCTGGCTCCTTCTTCTGGGGTCAGGACCCAAATGTAAGGCCACAGAAGGGGGCCTGGTGGCTCCTGAGCAAACTCTCACCCTCAGGTGTCAGGAAGAACTTTCTGAGGCATGTGAAGTGGGAGCCCCTGCCCCTAGCCCTGGAAGCTGCCCACATGGCAGATGTGAGACGAGCTAAGCCATCCTCTCTGGAGACTAAGATCCAGCCAGGTGGGAATCCCATGGTAGAGACCTTGGCTCCAGCTCCCATCCCTGGCAGCTGCCCTGGTCCTTCTCCGCCCCTTGCTCCCCGTGACATGCTCTGAAAGCAGGGATTCCCAAAGAGGCAATGGGATCCTTAGAGAGGGACCAGCCCTCTCTACGGTAACATGGGACCTGGCTGTAGACAGAAATAAAGCTGGAAGATGCAGGGGCCACCTGGCCGAATGTGTGACCAAGGCCCAGAGGCTGGTGGCTATGGGTTAGGGGCAGACCCAGCCATCCTCTGACTCTCAGGCCCAACGTCTGCTTCTGAGACACCCGCCTGGGTCCCAGCCTGTCCTCGCCAGGCTGAGCTCAGCTCTATCTCGGCCAGCGGTTCGTCCCGCCTTACCACGGTTGCCAGGCTGGGAATGTGTTTGACCGAATTCTCGACCTCCTCTTCAGTCACTTCGACCAGCGTGCAGTTCTCGTCCTCCGATGGCAATGGCTCCGCCCCGTGCCTCGTGACCCAAGGGTGCAGCTTCAACGAATGACAGGAGGGGTGAGGGGTGGGCACAGCTGGCTCTCAGAGGCCGGAGAGCAACACCAAGGCCCTGCCAGCGAGCAGAGCCAGGGAGGGAATGTGGGAGGGGAGAGGCAGTGACCTGAGGTCAGGCATGCAAGAGAGCTGGCAAGCCAGGAGAGGGTAGGGGTGAGCAAGATGGGAGGAAACGTGGAAAAGGCCGAGAGACAGAGAATGGGAGGGAGCTACAAGGCCGGGATGTACACTGGACCAGATTCTCCATCTGGCTCCCGGTCTTGGCAGAAGTAACTGGAATTTGGCATCTGCCTCACACGGTTGCCTGAGGAGCACCCATCACTCCTCAGCAACTCTCCCTGATGCCCAGAAGGCTCAGCTCAGAGCAGGCGGCATCCTCGCCATTCCACAGAAGGGGAATTAGAGGCTCAGTTTGACCAGTCAGAAGGACAATCAGGAGAAGACCCAGCAGGGGTCTGTCCCCCACTACCCACTCCTTATTTGTAACCTTTGGGGCTGCTGCCTCTTCAAATGCTAGTTATCTAGGTGCCTAGGAGCTCCCACAGCAAATCTCTAGGTTTCTTAAAGGGCCAGATGTGTGCATGTGGCATTGGCAGTGTGGCACTGGTGGGGTATGGCGGTGGACGAGGGTCTCTCCTAACAGTGCTTTCTGCAACTAGGTGAAATTCAGCAGGCTGGAGTGGGAGGGGGTCAAACTGTGCACTAACTTCCTCCCACCTTCATTACAATCTCTCAAAGGGACAGGCAGGGTCAAGGAAAGGACCCAGGACTTCAGCAGCCAGGGCGTGGAGCACACAGAGGCCCCAGTCTGGTCTGGTCCAGGGAGGGTGGATGCATCAGCCCAACCCAATCCGAGTGAGTGTGGGCTGCCTGGCTGGCAACAGATCCCACTTCCACAACCACAGTGAACACAAGTCCTAAATCCTCCTCCAAGCCCCCCAGCAGCCCCAGCAGCCCAGAGGCCCCAGGGCATGGGAGGGCAGTGGTGCCAAGAAGGGCACGGCACTGTGGGCGGAGGGGTGTGGGGCCTGGCCAAGGCAGGGTTGAGCCAAACAATTCCAAGCAGAGGATGCAGGCTGAGCCCCTGGTGCACGCCCCATGGGGCAGTGGTGACCCCCAGGTACCTTGATCTCTGGCACCACAATCCTGGACTCAGGGTTCTTGTCCAACATGCGGGTGATCAAGTCCTTCAAGTCCTCAGCTATGTCGGGCCTGGGGGTAGGAGACACATCAGGGGTGGGAGACATACACAGGACCACCGAGGGCTTGGAGAGGGAGGCGCCTTGGGATAGACAGGCGATACTCACTGATCTGGAAATTCCAGGGCCTGACTCTTGATCTTACTGTGTAAACACATGATCCGCTCGTCCATGAATGGGCACTGCAGAGAGAGGTCAAGGACAGATGGCTGTCAGCGGCTGACACACGCGTCCTGCAAGGGCAGCCCTGTGCTGGTGTCACTCTGCATGGGTTACAGCCGAGAAATAAACAGCCCAGGGGCCTGGTCTAGGGAGGAAGCAGTTCCCATCCTCCTAAGTTCTAGAAGGCCCAGGCACGTCCTTCTAGAAGGGCTAGAGCCCTTCCCAAACGCACAGCAGCCTTCCTCTGTAGCTGTGCTGTAATTTATCTGCTTATACGAAAGCGAGCACTCTTCCTCACTCACCTGTCAGGTGAACAACAATAACACTAAGAACAACACAAAAGACACAGTGGCAACAGTGATGATTCGTGAGGACCGAGCCTGGGCTAGGCCCTGGACTGAGGTCGCTCAGGACCAACATTTCATTGGCTGGTCCCTCTGCCCGGAATGTTCTTCCCACCAGCATCTGCACAATATCACTGAGGTGTCTGATCACAGCCCATCTTCTCAGGGAGGCCTTCCTGAGCTTCTGTCTCAGACAGACAGTCCCTCCCACCACCCTGTGACTTCTCCTCAGAGCACCAATTCTTGATGTTATGTTACACGTGCATTTGTTCACTGTTTAACTCCTACACTGGAAGGTCAGCCCCCAGAGGGCAGGGATTTTCGTCCGTCTTGCTCACTGCTGACTCCCCAGAGCCAGGAGCATCCCTGGCACGTAGGAGGGGCTTGATAAATACTTGTGGAATTAATGAATGTTTGAATTATTTCTGTCGATCCTCTCAGAAGCCATAAGAGATAATTAAGTATTCTTCTCCTTTTACAGAAGAGAAACAGAAGCTAAGACAGGTGATGTGTCCCGGGAAGTGCAAAGATGGGATTTGAGCCTAGACTAGGTTGACTCTGAAGCCACCTCCCAGGTGACAAAGTGATGCTCTCGCCCAGCAGAGAGCCTGACCAGGAGGAGCTCAGGTATTGTGCCGGAAAAAAGAATCTTGATGTGGGGTGCTCAGAAGGTTGGAAAAGGTCGCAGAAAGTGACCTGGTCCACTCCTGTCCAAAGAAAATGGTTTCAATGAGAGCAGTAACTTGAGATGGGAGTCTGGATTGCCCAGGTGGATCCAACTGACAGAGCTCACTAAATAGTCACTGAAGATCTGGGCATTTCATTTTATGTAAATTCCACCCCAAAAGAAAAAAAAAGAACCATAAACAAATAGTGAGCTGTAACTAACGACCACATTCTGAAGCATTTGGAAGGAAGTGTAGCAGTGTCGGCAACTCACTCTGAAACGTGTAACAAAATAAGACAGATCGAGGATGGATGGACATGTGATAACGCAAGTACAGTGAAACATTTACGGTGGAATCCAGGTGGTTGCTGCATGGGTGTTTTTTTGTATAATTCTTTCAGCTTTGCTATATGAGTGAAAATGTCCTAATCAAACATTGTGGGGGAGGAGATTATAAACTCCTTTACTGCCTCACAGGACCAGTTTCTTAAGTTTTCGCTAAGAGGAGCACAAGCTCATGAAGAGGAAAAATTCATGCTCTTATTGCTCGCATAATCAGTCAGAACTTCAGAGTTAAAAATAGAAGCCCCTAAATATCGATAATATAAAAACAACAACAAAAGAACAACAATTAAGAAAAGACGAAACGGCACCCCTAAATCAATAACACCACATGGACTTTAACTTGCATTCCAATTCCATCCCTCCAGCAACAGCTTCTAGGAACGCTCCGGCGAGAACATCAAAGCAGTATTGGGCTCAAGAGGAAAGAGTGCAGTTATTGATTAGTGATGTCTGTCTTGGAGTTAGGAGTGGGAAGAGGTGGCACATTTGCTGTCCTTGCCTTAAATGCATCAACTATTTATAACCTTTTTGAGCCTCTGTCAATCCTTCTGTTTTATCACAGCATTTTTTCACAGATATGACTACCATATACAGATATATACATTTGGGAAGGCACCCTTTTTCATATTCAGATCTAACTGTGGAAATAAAATGATATGACTTTTAAATGAATAAATACTGTCTCCCTGCAAGGGTAACTATTAATCCAAGGGGGCCACCCAGCATCACTCAGGAGACAGGACAGCCCACCCTGTTACCTGGCCAAACACAAAGCAGTACAGCGTCACACCCATGGCCCAAACATCCAAGGCCTGCAAGAAAAAGAGAGCTTCACGTGAGGGGACACGGGGCAGTGAAGGGCTTCTACTGTTTTTGCCTGTCCAGCAACCAATCCTCCAGCTATCCTTTGGGGAACCACCTCTTTTTGACTCTCGGTTTATAGAGTTGGGGTGGGGCTGATCCTGCCCCTTGGCCTCTGGGTGGGCACATGACCCAGACCCGGCCACTGAGAGCACCACTTCCCCCAGCCACAGTGATTGGTTCAGGATGGGCACACGACCCATGCTGGACCAATCAGAGTCAATCCCAGGATTCTCGCTGGAGCTCTTCAGAAAGAGGAATTCTCTTTCTACTGAGGTTGGTAAACTGATAAGCAAGTAGCCTAGATCTGCTGGTGACCAACCCACTTAGGGAGGAAACCATTTCAGGAAAATAGCTGAGGGATGGAAAGACAGACTCCTATTTGAATCCCTGTACCTAGCCAAGCCTGAAGCCAAACGTGCCCCACTCCTGATGTACACGATCCAATGGATTTACTGTTTAAGCCTGTCTAAACTGGAGTTTTGCTGCGTTCAACTGAAAGGACCTTAACACAGGCACAGAACTCAGCACCTCAGGCAGGTCCAAACCCACCTTCCCAGAGAAGATCTTCCGGGTCTCCGAGAGCGACTCAGGTGCCATGAAGGCGGGCGTGCCCACAGTGTTAGAGAGGAGCGCGTCGCTGCCCTTGAACTCATTGCTCACACCAAAGTCGGCAATCTTGATGTGCCCATCTTCTCCAACCAGCAGGTTGGAAGGTTTGATGTCTCGGTGGATGATCTTCTGGTAGTGCACTGGGGGTGGGGTAGACACCAGATGGGAGAGAGGGGACAGGAAGACCATGTGAGGAGCTCCACATGGCCCGCACAGCCCGGAGACACAAGCATGGACCATACTGTTCTCCCACAGCCCAGGCCCTTCCCAGCCCTGCCTTCCCAAACCCACTGAACACCCACAGCTCTGAAGGATGAGGGGAAAAGAGTGTCTTTAAGGAAGTTCTCCAGTCTTCAAAAATGAGTAAGGGGCCAGCCTGGTGGCATAGTGGTTAAGTTAGTGTGCTCCACTTAGGCCCAGAGTTTATGGGTTCGGATCCTGGGTATGGACCCACACACTGCTCATCAAGCCATGCTGTGGCGGTGTCCCACATCAAAAATAGAGGAAGATTGGCACAGATGTTAGCTCAGGGCCAATATTCCTCACAAAAAAAAAAAAAAGAGGAGTGAAAAAACAAACGCCAATAGCAATTAGTAACCGCCTGCTACAGTAGGTGTGACAGTGTATAGAGAGTTCTTGTTAAGCTTGGCTCCCAGCTAGAAGCCTCAAGACTTGTGACAGTCAAACATATTTTCACTTACTAATGTCAACCCTCAACCTGTTCACCAAACCAACAAGGACTGGAGCAGGCTGACGTGAAGTGTGACCCACACAGCAGGATTGGGGACTTGGCTAACTCTTCTGCCCAGATGTCCGGCCATGGCAGGGGACAATCCTATGGTGTGGAAGACCCAACTGCATTCCTGTGGTGATGATGAGGATGATGATGGAGATGAGGAGTAGCGCCCATTGCTGAGTGTCCAGTCCTGGGCCCTAGGCCCTGTGTTAAGTGCTTCCCATTTAAATTCACAACAATCCGATGTGATCAGCAAGGGTAAGAGTCAAGATGCTTAACAACCAGCAGAGGAAAGGACACCCGCCAGTCAGAACTACCGATGGGCAGCAGCTGATCTCAGCCCTGGTGACAGATTCTTTATTCCCACTTTACAGGAGAGGAAACTAAGGTTCCAGGAGGTTAACAAGATCCCCTCTCAGGGCTGCTGGGAGGAATAAGGGACAATGCAAATAAAGCGCCTGTCAGTGCCTGGTACACATAGAAAATGCTGGATAATTAGTCACTATAGTTATTGCTTTTCATTTTTGTGTGTGGCCGGAAGAAGGGTTTCTGCTCACCAGGGGCACGGCGGCCCCAGCAGGGCTCTCTGTGGCTGTCCCTGACTCTGCATCTCAGACAATTCTGTTTCCCTCCCACCTTCTTGAGCTCCAGGAGGAAAATGAGAAACTTTCCACCCACTACCGGGGAATGCTAACCCCCCGGGGCGCAAGTCCTCCCACAGGCCCCGCTCACAGTACTCGATGCCTTTGATCAGATCCTGGAAGTAGAAACGGGCCTGGTCCTCAGACAGCGGTTTGAGGGTGGGCACCTCCATCACAGGCCTGAAAGGTCGACACAGGTATGAAAAGCAAACCAGACACACCGGCCTTTGCCCTCTCTCGCCAGCAGAGCCCAGTGCCGCCTGGCTCGGCTTTGCAGCTCTAGAAGCCTTGGGCATCACGCCCACCGGAAGCTGGGACACTCACCCTTGGTTGACCAGTTCAAACACTGCAGGGAAGAGAAGGGGGTAAATGGTTACACTGGGAAATCTGTCTTCCTCCTGATCCGCCCCACCTCACGACCACCCCTAGGAATACCGGGAAGCACAGAAACTAAAATTGGGACTGGGCTGGGGAGAGGAACAGGCCACCAAACCAAAGCCGCTCACGGTCCTGCTTTTCTAAGTTCCTATCACGAGGCTAGGGGTCAGAGATTTCCGGTGTCCCTGGGATCCTAGCCCAGCCGTACTTCTGGTCCTTAAAACAGCTGAGGACCATCTGGCCAGAGAAAACAAAGCAGGGAGACAGACAGGCGGGAAAGCCCATGGGCTCCTTTCATCTCTCCACTCATACCTTGGAGGTGCCAGGGATGTGACTGATGCTCACCTATGTCCTCTTAGTCACACCTAGCTCCTGAGCCATTTTATGCCAAAGCACAGGTCTAAGGGGACACAACCCAAACATCATCTTACTTAGGGACAAAGTAGCCCTAGCAGTCTTCGGAATCCTAGGGAAGTTGCAATTCAAGAAACAGCAAGAACAGGTTTTAACAATGCCTCCCGCATTCTCCAAGCTGCCAGGAGGTGTCAGGCTACAGACCAAGAAAGGTTGGATAATTTTGTTACAACTCCTCAACGCTCTGTGGTCAGCTGGCCCTCAGACACTTTCCTGTGACTCTCAATCCAAAATAAGACTTGGACCTAGAGGCGGGGCTGGAGGTTTCCTCATCGCCTCAAAGAACAATTCGTCCCATTCCTCTGAAACAGGGCCCTTTTTGACCCACATGCCCACCCAACACGCACATGCCCCACTGCCCGCCAGCTTCCTGCCAGCCCTGCGTGTGGGGAACCCCCCCACCAAGTAGTAGATAAACTATGTTCAGGGAATGCAGTATTTTGTTGTTGCTGGGGTGTTTTTGTTTGTTTTTTGCATTTTTGGAAAATTGAGGTGAAATTTTTGTAACATAAAATTAATTATTTTAAAGTGTATAATTCAGTGGCGTTTAGTATTTACAATATTGTGTGTGCAACCATCGCCTCTATCTAGTTCCAGAACATTTTCATCCCCCCAAAAGAAACCCCATTAGCAGTCACTCCCCGTAACTCCTCCCCAGCCCCTGGCCACCACTCCTCTGAGTGCTGTTGCAACGGATTTGCCTTTTCTGGACATTTCATATAAACGGAATGACACAACACGTGACCTTTTGTGACTGGCTTTTTTTCACTTAGCATAACGTTTTCAAGGTTCATCTCCGTGGCATCACGGATCAGCACTTTATTCCTTTTTACGGCTGAAACATACTCCACTGTGTGGATGTGCCACATTTTGACTATCCATTCATCAGCTGACGGACACTTGGGTGTCTCCATAGTCTGGCTCTTGTGAGCACTGCTGCTGTGAGCACGCGTGGACAGCATTCACGTGCGCGTATTTGTGTGGATATCTGCTTTCAGTTCTTCTGGGTATATGGCTAGGAGTGGACCTGCTGGGTCGTGGGATATAGTTCTTCTAATTTTGTTCTGCTCAGACAAACATAACTGGGAATATGAGGCTGCACTTTAGGGAGTGAGAAAATAGCACAGTGGATTTCAAAATCCAGTGGAGAATAACTTTGGAGTTGTCTGTGGTTCTGGAATCATCTCCCCACACTGGAGTTTCTTAAGGAAGAAACCAAAGTGTTGTTTCAAAACTCTCCAAGGGCTGAGGTGGCCAAGGACAAAGAGCCGCCTGCTCAGACAAAAAGAAAACTTAAAGGTTCTGACCAGAAAAGGAACTTGACTCCCCCGGGGCCCCTCCCTGTCCTCAGGTTCATCAACCAGCTCGGGCAAGACTGCGGCAGAGCAGATCCGCCACGGCCTCAGCCTGTGGTCAGAAGCCAAGGCGGCAGCACCAAGGGAAAGGCTTCCCCAGACAGGCACG